>NC_086284.1:28732206-29048736 GCF_963924245.1 Chroicocephalus ridibundus
GAAACAGTTGAAAAATTGCCCAAAACATTCCTTCGGAAGCCATAGATAGAACTTGGATGCTAAATGGCACTACTTTAAAAAGCTCCCAAGGACCACAAGTGTGGCATCATTGTGGCATCTACCGATACTGTCACAATTTATTTCTGATTTACTTGAACAATTCTGAGTTTTGTATTAGGAAAAACAGGGCAACCATTCTCCTAAGATACTGTAGCAATCTGGAAATCCCTTATACTTTCTGGAAAAAAAAAAAAAAAAAGTACTTTTTTGGTGCTTAACGTGGCCCTTGGCTTTCTCTTAGAAACTTTTCAGAACCTTTGTATTGTTGTGCCCAAGAGCACAGATGCTATAAAGCAGAGAGATTGCATGCTCGCATGCTCTTTCAGAACTTTATTTTCCTTCTGGTATTGTTCTCTCATTCTTTTATCTCACTCTGCCACATCCAAAATACTTTTATTTGTGTGTCCTGCCTTGTTTTCTTTCAACTAATCAGACTTTCGGTAGTTGCTTACCAATCTGTAGCAAAGCATGTAGCCAACATTCTGAACAAAATAAAAAAATGACTAAATATTATCAAGTAAGAGAGAAAGGGGATAAAAAAAATAATGTTATGATTTTAAAATTTGCATTAACTGGAATTTAACAGCACATAAGTAAAAACTGAAGCTATTCATATTGCTGAAATTTGTATGAGCCACTTTTGGATCCTCCTTCAGTATTTTTATTAACAGCCTTGAGTATGGTGCAGAATTGTTCCTGGCACAGCTAAGTGCTTAGGCAGAGGTATACAAGATGAGAAGCAAAGGCATTCCACCGGAGATATGTTGAATCATTTTATGGAATAACCGAAACTCAAGAAAAAGCCAAATTTCAATGCAGCCAAATGCTGAGTTCAACCTCTAGGATCGAAGAATATAGACTATACCTAGAGGGTAGGAGATGAGGGACGAAGCCACTCAAAGAATGTAGGGATTGTTATAGCAATTAACATACTCTGGGCTCTCTTAGCTCCATGCTGAGGCAACAAAGATTTGTCCAATACTTGGATGGCTAGGAAGAATAGATGAGGAAGTGATTTAATTTCTGTGCACAACTTCAGTAAAAGTCCTACCATCTGCTTCTATAGTCAGCACTTCAAGACTGATATGCACACACTGAACAGGGAACAAAAGAGCAGGGCACAAGAGCGATTGATGGATGGGAGATAAACTCCGTGAAGTACAATGTAAGGAGCTTGATTTGTACGACGTACTGAAAAGAAGAGATAAAAAGAAGTTAGATACTACGGGATTTCTTAGCCTTTCTACCAACGGAATGCCTAATGAGGGTTAATAACATTGGAAAACTTTGTTGGGGTTTACCGCCAAGTATCAAGATCAATGTTACTTGTAGTTTTTATGGCTGTTCCAAATATTCTTTCTAAATAGTCTTCAATCCAGCTTCTCAAGAAGAAAAATGTCATGTATTTCCTGAAAGGTTTTGTGAATGGTTTCTTTGGGGCCTGTGAATCCCTGTTTCCTCTGTGCCATACCTTGCAAGGAATGGTAGTCTGCATTAACCTTAATTTGCTCTAACATTGCCATCACTGCATTTGTTCACATGGTCATAGACAGGATATACTTGAGTGTTGGCTAGCCACCTGCAGGAATCAGTTAAAAAAGTGGGTTTTCCTTGCTCTGCAGTTAACTGCCTCTTCTCACAAGTAAATAATGACAGGACCAGAGGAAATGGTCTGAAGTTGTGGCAGGGGAGGTTTGGATTAGATATCAGGAAGAATTACTTTACTGAAAGAGTGGTCAGGCACTGGAACAGCCTGCCCAGGGAGGTGGTTGAGTCACCATCCCTAGAGGTATTTAAGAAACGTCTAGATGTGGCACTTCAGGGCATGCTCTAGTGGCAGAGATTGTAGGTTGTTTGGTTGGACTTGATGATCTTAAAGGTCATTTCCAACCATGAAGATTCTATGACTCTATGCACCTCAACTGCAGATGCAGTCAAGAATATATCATCTTCCCTTGTGACATCAAAGATGGTCATTGTTCAAGTCTCTGTATTAAATAAGCCTTTCTTCCAATTTTTTATGCGTGTTTTTGTGTGTGTGTGTATATAAACAGATTTTTATTTTTTTAAGAAATTCGTTAGTCATTACCTTGAGGCTCATTTTAGTATGAGACATTTTGTGCTTTCTCTGCATGATGAATTTTGTCCATTCATAAGTCTTATATAAGGCTCATGCCAGCTGTAGTTTTGTCCCAAATTTCAGAGAGCCCATGTAAGTGTATGAATGTGTAGCCATACATATACTTTAATGTAATTTCTTGAGGCCATGAGACTTACGTGATCACACTGAGTGAGGAGGATCACCTTTTACTCCCTTGATAACTTTTTAATGTGTTGGCCAGTTTCAGACAGTGTTATAGAGGCTGCTTAAAAGATGCTATTTTTACACAATATTCATGAATATAGGTATCCGTTTAAAGAAAGGATACACTATAATGTCTTGGCTGAGGAAGCAGTTACATGTGCATTTCTTAATCAGCTTCAATATTTGCTCTGCATTATCATTTGGGGTAGGTCATCATCGAGTAGTAAATAAACGGAAAACTTAAAAGTAACTTCAAAAAATCTCATCTGGTTCGTTTGCAGCTGTGTAATATACTGTGTTGGTACAACACTACGCATATTGCAGCGCAAGGAACAGGAAAGCAATTGATAAAGCAGGACTGAGAGAGAGAGCGAGCAGTAGGAATTCAACCCTATTAGACATCAGAGGATCCCTGTTAGAAACCAAGGTGAATATTAAAAATGCTTCTGCGGGGAGGAGGTTATGCAGTGGTCAGGCTAGTGTCACTTGCAGTATGTGTCTCACTGGACGTGGTCACACCGGTCAATCAGGGTCAGGGGTCTTATGGATTGTTTGGTTTATACTGGGGCAGGAACTCTGAATTGGTTTTCAAGGCTAAGGAGTTCATAATGTATTTCTTCTCTGCCGTGCCACCTCCCTCTCCTTTCTTTCCATGTGCCCTGGGTGTCTCAGTGTACATTCTTCTATGTCTAGTAAGAGGTGATGCTGCAGGCTTAGCACAGTGCATTTAAAGGCAGTGAATTGCCTGACCCAATGCTCTGGAAGACAGATTTTCTTAATTTGTGGTAGTAGGAATCCTGTTCATAGATTTCTTTTTATCTTTCACTGTAAACACCTGCAAAAAGAATCCAGTGAAATCGCACTGCTGTCCGAAAACAAGCTCTGCTTAGATAATGAGATTGGAACAATAATGAGTTACAGATAATGCTTTTCTTCAGTAAGTTTAAAAACATTCATCATCAGTAGCAATACACTGAATAACTTATTATATTGTTACAAGCTTTGAGTGTTGACTTGCACTGGATGTTTTTTAATGTATTTTCCTTTCTTACTTTATGAATTTCTGCAAGTAATTTGCAAGATTTGGTTTTTACCATGAAGAAAACAATAGATAATTTTGAAACAGGGCACAAAAACTCTTGAAGTCCTCCAATGGATATAATTTAAAAAGCTGCTGCTGATTGAAATCCTGCCTGAACATGTTCTAATCCCTTCATAAACAGGAAAAAAAAAGTTCATTAATTTCAAACTGCTATTTATAGGCTTGTAAGAAATTTGTTGTAAGAAATTCTCTATCTATGATTAGCTCTTAGTGTCTTACTGAAAAGCTCCACAGTATGCTCATGTTTCTCCAAACACTTGGGGACTGAAAGTGTTTCTTACTGAAAAACAGCAATGAGTCAGATACACATGGAGACGGAAAACACCACCGGTTTTCCAGAAGTCTGGATGGTAGAAACAACGAAACAATGAAAGGTTAAATGGATGTTCAAGTCTGCCTATTTATTTACACGTACTCCGGCAGAGTCAATGTTCAAAGCTTTACAACTTCCACACTGTTTTTCAGAATATGCTACTGGTGACTGTTCCTCCTAGAGGAACTGAAGAGCAGATGCTGCAGCAGAAGTACCTCTTATTTATCCCCAGTGAAATATTCAAACTTCAATGACTTCAAACTTCAAATCTTCAAACTGTAATGACCCCCACACCAGTTACAGAACATTTCTCTTTCATGTAATATTGCTTTATGATACCTTTAAAGGGATATCGTTACAAACACCAGAAAGTGAAGAGGGATACACATTCATTTGATTTTAAAGATTTAACTCTTGAATTACTGAAGTTCCTGTGTGCAGAAGTATGTTCTGAACAGATGTTTAACATGGCAGGAAACATATAGATCAGAGATCCAGATAGCAACTAGGAAATGCATAGCATCTGGCACCTTTTTGAAAGTAAACCTGCCAATAATTAATTACACATATGAGACACTTTATCCCTGTCTAATGAATTGGACACTTACTAAGATGTATTAGACTACGTAGCAGAGGTTAACTGCTCATGCCCTCTCCTTTGTCTTTGGCTTGTGTGGTCCCAGCGTAACTTAAGGGTAGAAATTGTTGTTGGCACTCAGATTATATGTCCTTGATTATGTTATTATTGGTACATTAATTAATAATCAAGACATCTTTACAATCCAACATGTATGGAGATCCCATTAGGCAGAAATTGGGGTGGTTCTGTTACTTTGCCAATGGAGAAAAAAATGACTGAAAATACAAGACTCTTTGTAAAGTTTAGAATCAACTACGTCTATTCAACAGCAGTGGTTAAGAGAGCGCAGCAACAAAAAAGAAAACCAAACATGTCCTCAGGAAAACAAAAGCTGGCAAAAGTGTAAAGTAGTCAGGTTTGCTGAAAAGAAGGTCTGAAAGTTATCCTTGAAAATGCAGAAGCCACTAGATATTTGAAGTTACTAAATTACAGTGGAGAGTGCTACTATAAAAATTACATTATTAGAAATGAAACAATACCGACTGCTGTTCTTTTAAGGCACATAAAAAAATACACAGAATACTGGAACCTTTAAAGAGCAAGAAAAGTAGTTGTTTCTGGTCCTTAGGTCCGACTTACATTCAGCAGTGTTGGGCACTTTCTCAAAAGTTTCTTTTTGAAGTGAGTGGCTTGTATTCTAGTTGCAAGCCATAAGGCCTAGAAAGGACTGGTCTTTTGCCTTAAATCTCTAGAAGAATTCCTTCCCTGATGACTTCGTACTCCTCCTTTGTCCTAATACCATCCACGTCAGATGTCCCTCTATATTCCTTCTTGTTTTAAGTCTCAGCTTTCATGGAAAATAATTTTCTTTTTCCTTTTTTTTTTTTTTTTTAAATAAGTTTGCCCCCTACAATAAAAAGAGTAGCAAGAGGTCTATTTAATGTTATTTCAAGGAAATAATTTTTAAAAGATTCTTGAGAACGTTCTTAACACATACAGGCACTACTGTAATATAGCCTGTAGGTGGACTCATCATATCAGGTATGCAACAGTGCTGCATGGTAACACTGGAATAAGTTGTACAATTATTTTTTTTAGAACAGCCACCTTTTTCCCCCTTATTATTTTCTCCTCTACTGTCCAGGTCCAAAGAAAAACGAGGTGGTATGCCAAAAAGGTATTCAGTGTCTACAGGATGTTCATGCTGTGACTGAAGCTCCCCACAGGCAGAGGTTCTCTGGTTCTTATTCCACTTAATTCATCATTCAGAACTCAGCAGGGGACTCTGCCTGATTTTGGACTTGAAACAGTTAGGTATTCGTCCCACCTTTTGTCCTCTAAAGGCTTAAAAATGGAATCAATCTACTTTATTATCCCAGCAATATTTTCCAGAGAACTACCTAACTCTGATAAACTATAGGGTGCAAACAACATCTCTGTATCAGGTTTTGCCCTGAAAGATGTATTTCTCATGAGGCATAGTCTAATAATACTTTTCCATGTAGCCTGAGCTCTATGTCCAGGTTCTTTGCAAAACTAATCTCATTAGGGCTGGTCACAGTTTGTCCTTCTCTACGCCTTAACTCTATGTCTACTTACCACCTGCTCTTATGACCCAGACTGAAATCTTTTAATCAGTGATCAAATTTAACAAAACTCCCTTACGTGTCCTGATGATTTAAAGGCACTTCTACAGTTCATCCTATTGGATATGGATGTGCTTATTTCCATGCTTTCAAGGCATAAACAAAGAATATTCCACAAAAACTCTTGAATGATTAACTTGAGAAACTACTACGCTTGAATCTTAAATATATACTTATTTATAGAGCCCTTTCTTTTTGATATAAAAAAATGTTAACTATAGCATAAACATTGATGAACCATCAAGCTTGATTTATCTAGATGTTAACAGACTCCCTACAGACCTGGGATTATTTTTGCAAGAATATATCTTTACTGTATTCAGCCTAACTTTATTTTAAAATTTATCTCCTCAAAATCAACCAGACCTGCTAAACATATATTGTCTTATATCATGTCTTATTTTTGTCTGTTGGTATGTGGAATTTTATGATCCAATCTTTTTATACAAATAGTGATGTTGTCTGTGGAGATTTTCTTGCAATGGGAAACCTTCATGCTGAAAGAACTTGTCAGACAACAGAGACAGTTGTGATATGTCAAATTAAGATGGCAAAGTGATGTCAAAGCAGGTCTAGGGAGAGCCCATAACAATGTTACTGTCAAGTAAATAAAGAAAACTGAAACACAAGAAATACAAGTTATTTCAAGAGATCTGTGACTGTGGTACGGCTCTGTGTTTTGAGAGACACTGTTTTAGAATGATTACCATTTGTCAGTAGGACTTCAGGATAGGAGCAAGATCTGATGGCTGCCAACTAAGGTCAGCAAAGTTCAGCGTGGAAATGGAGATTTTATTTTTTTTCCTTGTTATTAAATTCTCAGAAAACATTTAGTATATAAACAAAATATTACTTCACCAACAGTTTGCTCAACTAGATTATCAGTTGAGCAAATTACTTAGTGGGTTGTGCTACTCAGGAGATCACACCTAGTTAAAATAATGGTCATCTTGGTCTTAGAAATTTAGGAAGCTGCATGAGTTCTGTGAGGTTTTGTTATACTTCCTATTTGTAGTTGCACTGGTTCATTCACTGATCTCTCAGTATGGCCCCAAGGTTGCCAAAGAGAAGAAACGTAAGGAGGTAAGGAGGACCAGTAAAGAGCAAGTGGTTTTACTGCTGTGCAGACTATCCTTTTCTCTCCTTCCTTTTTTGTCATTCACCATACGCACATTTCAGTTGTGTCATGCCATGATACTAATATTCCCCCTAATAATAGGAAAGAATGTAACAAAGAACTATAAGGTAGCAGTGGAAAGAAGGAAACAAAAGGCATTTCCTATGTTTAAAAGAAGAGGAGAGAAACAAAAAAGAATAAATAAGCACAGAAAATGGGGCATCAAATAGGAATAAGTTATAGACTGAAGCTAAGGAAAAGTTGATAAACTTCAGGAGAAAAATAAAACCTCATACCTAAGGAAAAAATAACAGAGTAATGCATTTGAATTATATTCTTTGTTGCATTTTCAGGGGAAGCGTGATAATCTAGACACTGTCATTTGGGATCATACTTATGATCCATCTTGTGCAGGATGTAACTTTTGACAGCTTTAGAAAGAATTAGAAAAGGTTCTTGAGATGAAGAGAAATTATCATAGGTGTAGTGAAGGTATAAACATTTGCTTGTCTTAGTGAGCGAAATTAATGTTCTGATTCCTGCCCATATACTACTTTTGAAATAATTCACTGTTGAGGTAATTCTTCTGAAGTATTTCCTGTAACACTGATTTGAGAGGAGGTGAAGGACTGAGAAAAAAAAGAGAAAGGAGGGGTAGGTGTTTCTGCATTTAAAGAATTGCGAGGGATCAGTAGAACATAAAATCTCAGGATAGTTGTTTTTTCCCAGATGTATTGAGTATATGGCAACTTCTTTGGTATCAGTTGTTTTCATGTAGTAATTTTTCTACAAATTTAATCACAAAAATAGCAACTTGATCAGGAAAGGAATGGCATCTTGAGAGAATAACAAATGACAACTTGAAGAATCTTTTAACTTTTCACATTTAAATTTAATTTTTAAATGGCTTTTTCCACTATTTTTTTTTCTTAATCCGTCCATTGAAATTAAATATCCAAGGCAGCAGCAGTGGCCGAGATTTAGCCACAACCTTGAGCCACTTATTTGAGTAATATCATAGGATAAAAGGGAAAATCAGAAGACTTTCAGGATCGTATTTTAATTTTCACAGTGGACTGTTGAGTATTTGGAAAAAAATTGGGATGGATTTCATCGAGTTTCTTTCTAGATAAATAAGAGGTTTGGATTTTCTGGAACCTCTGGCTATGTGTAGTTTGGTTTTTAGTTCTTCCAGGCTTCCACCATAATAAAATGTTTATAAGTTACTCAAGTCTACCTGAAACTGAAGTAGACTTCAACAGAAAAGCAATAGTTCGATCTTGTAGACATTTTCAGTATCAGAGGTGTTTTAATTTGATCAGTTGCAGTGCAGTGTCATCCCTGGTTTGGTTGGTTTGATCCATTGTCTAGAATGGGACTTTAAAAGGGAAGGAAACACATTCCATTTCCAAATAAAATCTTAGTATATAATGAGTATCACACTGTTCCAAAAAAAATCTGCTTCACTTAAACTTAACAGGGAATTGTTTTCTTATAATTAACATTTGTGTTTTATTATTTTATATGAAAAAAAGTTTGTGTTATTAATGCTGATTAGAACAATTTCTCAGTTGATACGTGATAGATTGATATAAATTTTAGATCTGTCCTAGTATAGCAATTAGATAAGCATATTAATTCACTACTTCACAACAGGTACTTGAAGAGAGATCCATCCAATGAGATACTGTTTTAAGAGAAGGACAGAGAAACGCAAATGGATATATTGAGTAAATCCCAATGGACTGTTGGCCAAAGGAAAAATTAGCACAGGTGCTAAATGAAAAACCGGATCAGTTTGGAAAATCTTCAATGAGATATTTAAACTGAACAGTGGTAGTGGATTTTATTTTATAGATTAAGTCATCTCCTTCTCATTTGATGAATGAGAATTTGTGCATCCCATTGACACTAATGGAAAATTGACCAAAATTCCATACATTGGTATAGGGCTAGACCCTCCAGAGTAATGTGGCACCAGCATCAGTTTTGTCAATACCATTACAGTTCATGGGATCACAGTACAAAAGTCTGTAATTTCAAAAAGCAAATCATTTATACGTTGTAATAGATCCCCTCTCTGTGGGTATGCTCTCAAGGGTTTTTGCCATTCAGTGATTCCATCTGGATATTTTATAGTCCTCATTTAGATTCCTTTTTAGTAACTGAAGTGGTGAAGAGGTATAGGTTTTCTTACTTTAATAAAATAATTCAAGAAACCATTACATAGCATTCTTATTCTTTTAGATATTATCCTAGTATTAAGATCTGTTGTATTTTATAAATTTGACTAAAAGGGTTTGAGTTGGTTTTGAATAGATTAAAATCTGTTTTTTATGTTGACCTATCAGTGTTCATTTGAGGTGTTTATCTTAAGAAATCAGTTCTAAAGATTTCGGATAACATTTTAAAGAGATTTCATTTGATAACCCAAATGATAACTTTTCCTAGATTTTTGGGTACCAGATATAAGGAATATTACATGTGTTGTGCAGTGTCTTGCACCATAACAAAAAATCTTACATAAGTATAGCACTCTATATCAACTACAAAAGCACTGAATCAAATTCACATTCCTGATGTTTTTCTGTGTCGCTCTCTTGCTCTGTACAGGAGATCTACCCATACGAAGGATGGTCAGGAGTACTAATACAGCCATCCTTCAGGGTCCCTAGAGCTGGTGGTAATGTTGTGTTCTGCCAGTCAAGGCTGCTGAAGGGAATTGTTAAATCCATAACCCTGACTTTGTTATTTTAGTGAGTATACATTCTTTGGAAGAGTGTTTCATCTAGTAAAAGTGGAGTTGTAATTATTTTGCAACATGGCTGTGATTTCCATCTGCAAACTTTCTGCAATTCCTGAATATTTGCCAGGCTTTGCTTTTCATAAATTAAGACCATTAGTGTAATTTGAGTGTCTACAAAATATGTGACATGTATATGGTTCTAAAACCAATTTTGAGTGTAATCTTGCAAAACATTACATTCTGTTTAATACACATCTTGCTTATTTTTTTTCTAATAATTGCTTTGCTTAGAATAAGAACATCTGTCATTTCAGTTATTAGTTTTACATGTTTAGTATTTACTTTCAAACTTTTCACATATCTTTAATTTTCTCTCCATACTATCTCTTTTCAGTTCTGTAGTGAACTCACAGCTTGATTGATTAAAACCACCAATTTGAATCTAAGTTTCTCTGAATGACAATATATGGCAGAGAGGGAATAATGTAGATTTAAACTGGCCAAGTAATTTTAATTAATGGTCAAAAAAGAAATCCTAAATTTATTTATTTGATTCTAAGTTGGATTTAGCAAAATATTTCAATGAAACATTTGCCATAAAATTTTGCTGGCAGAAGAAAGACCTTTTGGAAGAACAAATAAACTTGAAGGAAAATGTGCATTTCCAACCAATATATCACCATCGCTTTTTTCCTAGTACTATCAGAGCCGAAAGATGCTTTAGTTTCTGTCACTGGTATGAACTCTCCTTGAATATTTGTTGTGCCATTCCTAACAAATGTTGAACAGAGTATAAGGGAATGGTCTATCAAAAATGGAGGCACAATTTGTGAGTGGTTATTACTGGTGGAAAATTCCTGCTCTGCCTCTTGGCACAGAAGT
The DNA here is from genome assembly GCF_963924245.1 of Chroicocephalus ridibundus. Lineage (NCBI taxonomy): Eukaryota > Metazoa > Chordata > Aves > Charadriiformes > Laridae > Chroicocephalus > Chroicocephalus ridibundus. The sequence continues at coordinate 28,742,958 of NC_086284.1, forward strand.
CAGTGAGGATTATGGGAGGAGATACGACAATATGAGTTACCAGTAGTTATAGAGAACAATTTGAAGCAATACAGTTATGTTTAAGGTTAAAGTATGGAAGAGTGTATCAGTAGGAAATAGAAAACATCTGACCTTACAAAAATACAAGTTAAAAAGGAGAATTCTAGTATTTTCTGATATTTTTTTTTCATCTGGTTTTAGGACCTTATGCTCATTTCTAAGTACATTTTATGCACTTTTCATATGTTAATAAAATAAGGCATATAATAGCATGTCTTTATTTTGTTATAAGATTTTTTTCTATATGAAGCTCCTGTAGTTTTGATGATATGCTGTACAGAAGTAATAAAGGCCAAGTTTTCTCTGAACTGGGCTAAATGGATTAAATTTTCTCAAGCTTTTTATGTAGCCATACCTGAGACTTTCAGATAAGTAGAAGCTATAATTGAGTGAAAGATTTCTGCAGGCTCTAAAGTATAGTTAATTGCATCTTTTTTTCTAAGTTCAACATAAAATATAAAAACATTTAACTTTTGGTTTTGCTAATATTACAATTGATTCCAGCTCCAATAAGGGTTTAAGTTGACACAAAGTAAAATCACTGAAAGAAAATGCAGGCAAACCTTGATAAAGACCAGATGAAATTGTGGTGGTATTCAGTTAGACTCATACACACATTGTATTAATAATAATAAAAAGAAGTTCAAAACCGTGATCTTATTTCATAAGGATTTTTTTTAAAATTGATTTTATCAGCCTACGTTAGATTTCTTCAAAATAGAAATTCACACTGACTAGTTCAGCATGGTGACTTCGAGGTTTTGAACTCATGACTTCATTAATGCCACAGGCATGACTAAAATAGTATAGTTGAAATTAATCTTTTTTTAGACATTAATAAGTCATAGTGAAAAGAAATAATTAGCATATCTTTGGGCCAACAGAAGAACATTGAAAAAGAAGTCAAGTAAACCAGAGCATTTCAAGATAATTGCCAGGCATACATCATTTATTCCAGATTAGCTAAGGTCACGCACTCGATGCTCCCAGTTTTTTGCATCCATATATATGGTCATTGTTGCCATCAAATTGCTGAATTTTGATGGCTATATTTAATGGACTGAGAATAGACCATGAAGAAAAGTACTAAGAACAGCAAATATAAAAAGCACGTACTCCATTCAGTTAAACAATGACCTTTTTAACCTTGCTGTATGCAGGAAATATCCACTTGTATTTTAGTAATTGCATTAGCTTCCTTAATGGCATTTGATACAGATGGTATAGGAAGAACTTATCTGCAGCTGAAGAATGCAGGCAACAGTTTTAGTTTGAATTGCAAATACTTTTTCTTAAGTGGGGGGAAAGAGAACTGAAAATAAATTTGGGTGCTCTCCTCAATCAGAGAAGCCATTATTTTTCAAAGCCTGTTGTAATTTTTATTTCTCATTATGTTAAAACTAATAAAATTTTGCACACCTCTGTGGAATACTGCAAAACTCTGAAGAGGAAAGATAAATGAAGTTGTTAGTACATTTGGGGCTTAGGAAATTGATCTTTATTCCGATTCAAGGTACAAATTGTATTTTTGATTTTGTGAAGATACCTCAACCAGCTTGTGCCTTCTCTTCTGTCTGTAAAATAGGAACAGAACATTTTCTCCCTCTTTTTTTTTTTTTTCTGTTAGAATATATACTGTCGGTTGAAGGAAATTATTTTAGTGTCTGTACCAAGCCAAAAGCAGTGAGGCAATTCACACAAGCTGGACTTCTTGCAACAGAGGATCACAGAAATTTAAAACCCAAAAGATTATTAAAATGGTCTTTTTTCTGGTCTGTGTAGGATAAGTTCAGGGATGATGATTCTTCCTTAACTTCTCCTTTTGATTATGTGGTATCTTCGTAAACCAGAGGTTGCATTGTGACAGTTTTTCCTAATAAGCAGAAATGGATCTGTCCTCCATTAGGTCTGATCTGGTTTTATCATTCTCTACTATTGACTCCACAGCAGCTCTGACAGTAAATTCTGAAGATCAATTGTGTTTTGCGTAACAGGAAAGAAAACAAAAAATCTTTATTTCTTTCACACCTTTCCTGCTTAATCAGCAATAAGCAAAAGTGGAAAGAAGCACAAGGGACACAAAAATAGAGCCCTTGGCAGCTAGGGAGGAGGAAATGGAGCATGTAATGGAGGGCACACACTTTCCCTCATATGATTTGAGTGGAAGGAGTCCCTGAAGTGAGAGCAGGAGGCTGATAAGTAAGAAACTTACAATGTGAAATGGTGGCCCTGCTATGAATGTTGCGTGTTTCTGTATTCTGCCTTTCTTCAAGGAACGTATGATATGGATACTTAAAGGTGAATAGAAAGTGTTTCTGTTTCTATTTCCTGCTTCCTACCCATCAAGATACATGAGATTCCCCATTTTCTGTTACGGCTACTCCCGGTTTTACTTATTTATAACTAGTGTTTCACACTTAATTTCTGCTGTAGACTGAGCTCTCTGCAAAGGGTATTCCTGCAATCCATCTTTGACACCATGAGCTGCTTCTATGAGGCTTTCCCATCTCCCTCTGTATTTTCATATGTGAAAAGTGCTACAGTCTCTAAGAGAGTTATTTTTTTTTTTCTTTTGGACAATAAAATAAGCCTCTTAGAAGTCAGGTTTTGAATACTACTGGTTATGAGAGGTGTTAATGGCTATTACCCGTGGTTGTTTCATCAGCAGGCAATTACAGAGCTGGTTACAACTAATGGGTGTGCTGATGTGCTAACCACATGTCAGTTCTGCATCCTCCTCTTTCTTAATTTTGCCAGAATCAGTTCGATTCCCCTTTCCAATGCTAGGATGCTACATCCAAGCTTGTAGTTGATTAGATGTGATATACAAAAAGTTATCAGGTGATGTCCGTATAAATAGAAAAACCACATCAGTTTTAGTTCAGATGATTATTTTACTCGGGCCTGTAGAGTCATCATGCTTTTAAAGATAATAGTATATAAAAATTCTTATTATTGTAAACAGAAAAATTTGCACTAAGGTAATTATCACTTCCTTCAAACAAAGAGTCCTGTGTTATAAATATAGCATTTGTGTCATTAAGACTCATCATTGTTATCTGGATGATAATTGTGAGTACTTATCCTAGCCTTGTGCCATTTTAGGTACGTTTATTTTGATCCACGCTCCAAACTTTCTTTCATATCGTTTGAAGCTACACCAACTCTCGTTAAAAGTTAAAACTTCTAATTTAATGAATTGAGCCAGGAAATATTCATTATGTGTTTCTCTTTAAAGTTTGTATTTTGCATTGAATTTTCTGTTCTTTTTGGAAACCCGGTGAAGATATGAAGAAATTAATGCTGATGCATAAACATTTGTTATATAATTTAATTGGTTTATTTTTCATAACTGTGTATCATGGAGACATTTGTTCTTTTGATGTAAAATCAGAAGGTAAAGACGTACAAATTTAGAAGACTGTAGCATGGGAGTATGTTTCTAAGAGCATTATTTTGACTCGATTGTGTTTTAATACACCTGAGGTCTGACTTTGGAAGAAGACAAGCGAACGTGTGACAGAAAAGATTTATTTTTTTTAATTTTACAGTATAAGATGTGGATTCATAATGAAACAGAGAATATACTACGATAAAAAATTTTATATGTCTGTGCTACCTGCATTGGCTTAACTGTAGAGTTCAGTCTTCTGTTTGGATTTTCTTTGTCAGCTTTCAAACGGTGGAGGTAGCCTGCAGGTGATAAGTATCCCATTAATCTTTCTGATCCTCTAGCACTCGAGCATGAGAATAGCTGATCAATTACAGCAATTGTCTCCCTAAATGAGCTTTGCACATCTGCCTCTTATTTCATTAGTTAACTGTCTGCCCATATATCTGATAGAATGGAATCCTAGTGGCTTCTTACAGCTTGTTCTGTGTTACTGTACAATAAGGATGGGGTTGTTAGCAAAATGGGCACAAAAGGGTATTTATCCACTACTCGCAATAAATATACGTGCTATTGTGTAGGAGTGCTTTTGTCTCTAATCGCTGTTTGTAGAAACCTACTTAAAGCACATCAGTTTGCTTTTCAGCTTCCTATTTAGTCTTTAGTTATAAGCTTTATATTTGTGTATTTGGCATTTTTATAAAACAACCAAAGTGTTTCCATGCCCTAAACCAACATATCAATGTGTGGCCTATATGATTTTAGATAACAGAAGCTGCCATGTATAGCTTACAGTAGAGTGTCGTTTCCTCCTTGTCTCTTTGCAATGCGTCTTTTGTATACTTAGATATAATACCCTTCTCTCAGAAAGTAAATTTGCATTTCCAAAGCTCCAAAGAAGTGTTGACAATAGTGGCAATGTTATTAGGTATTAATTATTCAAATTAAGTACAAAACAATGAGTAACAATTACACTGCATAGTTCAGAGTTTCTTTTAAAAAGCATGGACTACAAATTATGGGTTATAATTTTAATAAAAATAAGATTTCACATTAATGCCTCTTTCGTTGATATTCAAGCTTTCGCTTAGAGGAATATCAATTACCAGATGAAAATTAAAATAATTTCTAAGCAGAGGCCTTATTCTCTACCTGTTAACATCTGATCAGGTTATTCTTAAGAATTTACAGGACTTAGTTTTCAAAGATTTTTTTTTTTATCTTTATCATATATTAAATTGCTTTCGATTATATAGATAGGTATTTATTTATTTATTTAAATAGTGAACTGAGCTAAATGCCCAAAAGACTTAATTAAAAAACATGCTGTCCTGAACCTGGTATAGATTATTCCGGCTGATGCTTTGATGCTTTCTGAACATTTAAGTATGTTTGAATCTGAAATTCTCAGATAATTGTGCTTGAAACTTGTTTCAGTGAATTTGAGTGATAGAAACATACAGCACAGATATTTTACGGAATTTCTGAAACCATGGAGCTGTAATAAATAAATATCACCAATCTTTTAAATTCATTTTTGACTATTTATTGCAGGTCTGGTTTGTATGAAGTCGAGCACCTCAGTGGTTGAACTTGTTATGCTGCTCTGCTCACAGGTAAGACGTTCTCTGGTTTGAATGGTATGAGTTTCTTTGCATAGTGCTGGATTACTGCCAGCCTAAGAATTGCATCTTGCTGTTTGTTTCATTCTTCCATTTCGGTGTACGAAAATACAAATTAATCTTTTCTAGTAGCATATAGATTGTAGATTATTTTTTTTAATACCTTCCATAGTGTTGCTATATTCACAGGGTTTACAGCATATATTTGCATTTGTTTTGAAAAGGGTGTTGGATGCACATTATGCACTTTTTCCGTGGATGAACTCTTTCAAGCCAGTTCTAGTTTGGAATGCATAAATAGGATACTGTTTTCATAATCTTATGTTAAAATGTATCTTTGTGTTAGTAATTGTTTTAAACCTTACTTTGTGGTAACTTTATTACTTTTGGTATACATGATGTAACTTATTGCATATTTTATGTAGTTGTCAGTATATAAAAAGCAGAGGAGGATGGCTTAGGTACTCCTCAGGAACTGGCAGAAGCAGAGCGTTTCTGTTTAAAAAATGCTGCGGTTATTCATTTTCTTCTTTTCTTTTTGCATAGCAGTAATGGATTTCTCAGAAATCTAAAGCAATTAACATTTTGAATTGCTTTCACAAGTGAAATATTCAAATCTAAAATAGTTCCTGTTTGGATTGTTTACATGTCAATTTTAATTTTATTTCTTTTGTCGGAAATGTTATTGGCTAAATTCATATAATATAGCCTTTTACTTTAAACTTCCAGTAATAAGTTACCAACAAACATTTTAGAATTTTGCTCATTTTGTAAAATGTAAGAAAAATACAATGGCCTGACACATCCAAATAACTTCATATGTTTTTACACTTCTCTAAAGCCTTATTAACAGCGTTTCATTTACCAAATTGCCCCCAGATTTATAATACCAATTAAACTCAAACCAACTTAGTATATAAAATTCCGGGGTTAACTTATATTGTTACCAAGGAAAATTACTTGTTTGTCATTTTACTTGAACATTGAGAACATGCACGAAAAATGTACTGAAAACAAATGAGTTTCTAGGGGTAATTGCAATGAAAATCTACTTTTTAAGGAATCTATCTGAAAATAATTAACATTTACAACTGGTTTTGGGGGAGGGGATTCCAACTTACCTGCTTTTTGCCAGTCCATAGGTTGCGTTTCTTCAAGCTTGTCTCATAAGGAAATCATTACATCTTGTTTTTCTCTTTTTTTTTTTTTCTTTCCCTCTTCCTCTATGTTTTTTTTTTCCCCCTCTTTTAGCCAGGGTGAATATTGGTTAGGGAAAAGTAAAACAAAAATATATCCCTGGCAGGAATCCTCAGTGGGGTTTGAACTTCAAACCTTCTCCAGCAGGGCACTTGAAAAATTTGTTGCCTAATGGTGAAGTCCTTGGTTCCAGGAAAATTCCAAAAGATCCATTAAGGCTTTTGAGCCCTATGTTCGTGTCACACAATTTCTTTTTTTTCTTTTTTTTTCTTTTTTTTTTTTTTAGCAGCTTTTGAAACGTTTTTCTTGGGGGAAGGAATAACTTACAGTCCTTTCTTCTCTAGCCTTTGGTTTTACTGCAGTTCTCAGGAATAAAGTGGAATGTAGCATTAGGGTCTAGTGTCTTTGATGGCCTCATCATCTAATCATAGGTTTAACATTACTCATTTGCTGGCTCCAGGAATTCCTGCCATTAAGGGCCCTAGAGATGAAACTTTGCCTCAAATATTGATTGAAAGGAAGAGAGAGAAATTTAAGCTCTTTCTGCAATGCTTTTTCTTTAGACATCCCAGTAAAGCTATGTAACAAATGCAGCTAAATCAATTTGTTATTTTTATGACTATTATACATGTTATTTATTATTTCAAAGTACTTGACTATTTTAAAAATCAGCTTCGTATACCTGAACTAATGCAAAGAGCCCAATCATTTTCAAATTTTGAAGAGTTATTCATTTTCTTCAATGTTTGCTTGGGAGAGCTATTTTCCAATTACTTGGGCAAATTGCAAGCTTTTATTTTTTTAAACCCCATCTGATGCTTCAGGGTTGCTTCCTTATCTTCTAAATAAGGAAAATTTTGTGTCCTGATGTCCATTTATTGTTAGGTACTTCAGAAGCTAATGCTGGAATGTTTGTTTGTGGTGATATTAAATGTTTCTACAGGAATTGGTCAATAGGGGGCTGTAGTGGTGCAAATTGCATTTTCCTCCCCTCACCTTCCTAACTCCAAAAGTATTGGTTCTGTAAATTGCATCTGCACGGAATATTGTATTTAATCATCTAAGTGTACTAAACAATCAGGTCTGTAGTTCTATACATCTGCAAGAAAAAAAATAGTTAATTTTTTTCTATTTATATTTTAGCACTATTTGTCAAAAGAAAGCAAGAGGTAAATGCTGTAAAAATACTGACGGATAGAAGAAGATAATGGCAGACAAATATCGTAACCCAGCCTATAGCCAAGAGAACTTGGAATTAGCAGTTTAGGAGATGTTGTCCACAGCAAATGAGGTTAACTCATCTCTAAAAAAAAAAACCCAGATGGCGCTACCTGAGCTTTTCCATATGATAAATTGAGTAATATGGACTAGAAAGACTCTATAAAGTACTGTGGTTTTTAATAATCCTAATGTAAGTAGGGGCTTTTCTTCCTAACATGGGTAAATCCTTCATATTCAAATTGAATGACATTTTACAGATTATGTGGGGAAGCTTGAAATGTGTCACTCAAAAGATAGATGACGATATTAAAAACCTTTGAAAAGTACAATTTTGTTTGCACAGAACAGAGTAACTTTAGACATTGAAAAGGAAAGGGAAATGCAAAGTTTGTTTTCCTTTCATTTGCTACAGCAAATTAGATGCTTTTATGCTCTTTATGTTGGAAATTCCATGTTAACGACTACAGATTAGCAAGGATGTCAGAATTTTTTTTCTTATCTGAGCTCCTGAATAAAATCAACATTGCCAGCGGCTCACGTCCAAGGTATGGTCTAAATTTACATGAAATATCACATTACAAATGTCTGAAGGTACATGTCATGGATAATTCAGTTCATATGGGCAGGCTTTTAGACTCTGAGGGATATGCAATCAAGCCTTTCCCCCAAAGGAATTTGGAGTTTCTGTGAAAAATACATTTTAAGTTTTAAAGGAACTCCTGTAGGGATAGTGCATCATTTGTGGGCTTGGGGAAGAACAAAAAGTTCTACTCTTTGTATTTTCAGAATCTCTCTTGTACTGTAACTTGCTTTCCTGCACCCATTTTATTTTTAACTAGTATCATCTCCTTCACTACATTAAAGTTTAAGTTAATTTGAGGGCTTTATTTTCTTTATTTCCTATATAAACCAAAAGCATACATCCAAGTACTTGAAATCTATTTTTTCTAGATAATTGATAATAAACATATAATGATTTTCACTTTTCATAAAATGGGCATTTTCATTTGTATTTAGTCTATTTTAACATAAAACGGATGAAGATGTGTTATGTTTGACAAGATCTGTGCTTGATTAGATGGTCTTTGTTCCCTCAGCCTCGTTGAGTATGTCACAGCTGTGTTGCTATTGGAGTGGCACATTTCTTCAATAAACCATACAATTTTTTTAAAAAAATACATTAATTTTTTCAGTGTAGTTCCTTCTTACATCAGATTTAGATTTCAATTACTTTTTTCTTATTCTTTCTTTTTTTTTTTTTCACTAGCCAAAACACGACAATAGTTTCTAATTACTTCCAGATCTTTTGCGAATTTTTCTCTTTGGGGATACAGCTTCTGCAGAAACTGAATGATGTTATCCGAAAGGAGTTTTATCTCATGCCACTTGTATTTTTATGTATCTTATCTATTAACAGGGGAAATTTATTTACTTAAACAGAAAATAATGTCTTAGTATTTAAGATATCTTGCCGCTTGACCTGTTTAAAAATATAACTATTTATAATGGATAAATGGTTACTTTTGGGAAAAAATGCTGTGTCACTTGTGATTGTAGAATACGTGTAGAATATCTGACAAATTTCAGGGTTTTATTATTTCAGGTTTATTTTCTCCAAAGGAAATATCAAAACCAGAATGAAAATAATCTGCTTCTGAATCACTATGTTGAGGAAAAAGATTTCTTTTAGATGCTATCCCTTATAAATAGGCTTTTATTAGAAAAACTGTATGAGGAGTAAGTAAAAGGACATGCATAACCAACAAATGCTTTACTTAAAACCAACAATTTAAACCTGTTAGGAGATTCTCAAATAAATGATAACACATGGTCCCTCTTATAATTAAGCTGTAAATAGATTCTGTAAATTGTTTACTCTTATGAAAAATTACAGAACCTTAAATAAAGCAAACTGTACCAAGAGTATATCCATAACTCGACAAACTCCAGTGTGTAATTAATGGGTAAACTGAACTTCAACTAAGCTTTTCAAAGGTTGGTTAACAGGTTGAGCCTCATAAATGAATTGTGTCTGCCTTCATTGACTTATCTATTAACCTAGAAACTTAGAAGCTGCTTGGGCTGAATCCAGTCTGTCTCTCCATAACACAGGCAGCCACTGAGTACATGGCTTAATCAAAAAAAAAGATCTGTAAAGGATCTGCTCCCATTCAGTACAGTCTACAAACCACTTTCCAGTGGTTTGACATATGTAAAATGTAGGAGTTGTACACTACTATATATACTATAGCAATCAAAATTATAAAGTGGAAAATGGGGCAGAAGGTGGGGGCAAATGGGTGCATTGCCTGTCATCCTAAGTGCAAGAAAAAATTTTAAACAATAATTAAACAATAATAAACAAGAAATTAATCTCACTCCAAGGAGAGGCAGAAAAACCAACCAAACCCACACACACTCCCACACCACTACCACCCCCCCCCCCCCAAAAAAAAAGTGCCTTTCCAGTGCAAATTCAAAGGAAATTCTCACTGACTAAATTTGGCGATAGGTTTAGCTCTGAGAACATAGAAAGACCTGTCCTGGCTCTGGAGAGTTTTCAGTACGCACTAGCACATCTAAATGTGCATTCTGCCTCTAAGTGTGGGATAGCTCTTGGGCTTCAGAAACTGGAAGCTGCCCAACACAGAAACCAAGCAGAAAAAGCAATCCTTTCTGGTCCCTACAGATGACCAGAAGAAGCCCTGAAATGTGGGATTCATATAGTAGAAACACAATCCATGCTTCTTGATACTAAACATAGTCTATTAAAGGCTTTCTTTAAAAGTTTAAGTAGGAAATCTCCATCTCTGCTGTACAGTGCCTTCTTATCAAGCACCATCCTCGCAGGTATCTTACCAGGCTCCTTCTTAAGACAGTTAACTTTATATCTTTACTACGCTTTTTGTACATCTATTTTACATTTTAGTGTTATTATTAGAAACCTTTTGATTTTCATTACAGATTTATTTATAATAATTTTGCATGTATTTACTCCTGTTGGCAGTGTTAGAGTCAACTTTCATTATGCTTATTGGTCCTTTTTTATTCCCTTCAAAGGTATTCCTAGAGTTCTCATACTCCCTAATTATTGTCTGATAAGTGATAGCTCTTTCAGAGTAACTGTGATAGCAGCACACTAACAGAAGTGTTTGCTGTTTGTCTTTTTGACACCAACTACAGTAGGAAGGCTGAAGTGACATAATGACTTCTCTTAAAGAAGGAACAATGAATCTGGGACTTAATCTACTTAGGCAATTAAACCTGATATAACTTCAATGGAAAAATTACGGTTGGTTATGCAAATTCCCATGGAGGTGTAATTCTTCAATCTTTTTTTTTCCTAATCAGGAAATAAGTTAGATATTTTACCTTTGGCAATGTTTTCCCATTTGTCCTGTTGAATTATCCACTGTCTGTATTTCTACCAGTGTGATTAGGAGGAGACAATGCTGCATATCACACCACTGCAAAAGTTTTAATTAAAATTTGGTGTAGAAGGGAGGGATACATAGAAACACACACACAAACGTACAGAAAGTCATTGTTTCCGTAATCCATTTTTCCTGCATATCTTGAAAACAGTTATCCTAACAAAGTTCTGGATCTGCTACACAGCTTCTGTCCTGCAGATTCTTCTCTGCCAACCCATTTTTGTACCAGTGCTGATATCCATAAGACACATACACACCTGAAAACTGTTTAGACTTTTTTTTCCTGATTTAGTGGGTTAAGCTGGCGGAGACTTTAGTTCAAAAACCACCAGAGCTACTGAAAGAGAAGGATTCAGGGTTGCAAATCTGTGAGCACAGAGGTGAAGAGAGAAAACGCCACTTGTGGTTTCATGGCAGCAAGCTGTGAATTTAAATCTCTGCATCTAATGGAATCATACTCTCAGGCTGCAGTTTCAATGTTCATCTTATGCTTCTTTCTGGCCCAAATCACACTGGCAGAGGTATCCATGCCGAGTTCCGTATTCCTGCTCACTCCCTTTCACCAATACATGCAATAGTGGAAACGGTCACATCAGAATAAAATGTAACTCTGGATAAAACAGTAATTTTTAACTGATTATGCTTCTATAGTAGCCATGAAAGCAATAGCTCATAGCAGGTGGTGGGTAAGATGGCTGGGGCTGTAGGAAAGAAAGACTGCCACTGTGGCAGTCAAGAAAAAAGAAAGGAATTTTGGCATTTGATGGGAGAGAAGTAGGTTAAAAAAAAAATCCCACAGATGATTGTCATACGCTGGACAAAGCACTAGAAAGGTGTATGAAAGTATCAGTCACGTAGCTCCAAATTGAGGATTTGTAACTTCACTTTTTATCACAGAATCAAATTTAAGTTCAATAAATAAAGTCTTTGTAGATGAAGCGAATACTTTCTCTAATACTGTCGTCCTATTTGGACTATATCAAGGTCCAGCAAGAGAGAAACATTTCTACTGTGTCCTTATCCATTATCAGATATGGTACGGATTAAGCATGTACTTATGTTCTGATGTTACGATGTTAATTGGGGCTCTTCACAATCATGGCCTGTACACAAGTAGATTGTTATACACACAGTGTCATTTCCAAAATCAGAAATGAACTCCAGTACAAGCTACAAGGGAAGTAGAAAACTTCTTCCTTTATATTTTTTTGCTCTAGAAATTAAGTGGTTTGGCTGAAGAGGGGGGAGGGGGCAATGTTTTGTGGTTCTTTCCCCCCTGCCGCAGTGTTTCTCACTTGCTTTATAGAATTCTGGAAGTTTTCCAAAAGACAATCATTTTGCATTATCTGCTAAAGGGGTGTCAGAGAATTTTCTTTGCATTAATTCCTTGTCCATGTGTGTGGAATGTCTTCCAGTCCAATCTCAGCCTTCAACTCTTGTCCATCTGCTTCTGATAATCTAACTTTCAAATGGAAACCATCGGTGTATTCTTTCCTACTTGTTGGACAGTTTTGCTTTCTTGATTATTCTGTGAGATGTCCTTCCAGATCCCTGTACATTCAGAAAACTATTTCTGTGTTTTGCATTTAGTAATAAGCAGAATCTCTTCTTCAATATCTTACTTACACCGGTCTATTCATGGATCTTCTGGTCCTATCCCTTGCCTGTCCTTGTCAGAGTAGTTTTGTCAAAAAATGTCAAACATTACGTTTATTACACATCAGTGAGATGCTGATCTGAACCTCTTCTAGATTCATAGCAAACCAGGCAAGACCAGAAAACTGTAAGAATTACTTTCCCCATATTCTCATATGGCAAGGTGCCTTCTCTATTAAGTTGTCTACAATTGAGAAGGATCTCAGATCAGAGGAAAACACCGAGAAAGTCAGGAAGAGTCAGCTGGTATTTCTTCAAGGGCTGAGAAAGGATGCAAAAGCTCATTATTGGAGGCCATCATTATTAATAAATATACCATAGTTTTGGAGGGTTTAATTATATATATAATGGAGGCAATGTGAGGAGTAGATTTCTGTTCATCAGAGTCTTCTCTTTAATGGTACATTTTGGAAGACTTCAAATTAGTTATTCACCTCTAATATCAAAGATTGGTTGAGTAATAAGTGGACTGGCTTTTAGGATTAGTAGCCGCACGTAGCAAAACATGTTGTTAATATTTTTAGTGTCTTTTAAATGCAGAACTATTTTCCCAGTCAGAAAGGAAGCTCTAGAAGTTATGGAGATGCATGTATCTTCTAGCACATATCTTCTGTCTGCATTAGAAGATATCCAGAATTTCTACATGGTGATCAATATTATATCATCTAAATAAATTTGGCTATTTCGCTCATGTTGTTTGCATTCTGTAAAATTTTTTTTGCAATTGTGGATTTTTATTTTTTTCTTCTAAGATACTAATGAAATGTTCCTCTGGGAATGTTTGACTTCATTTCCAAGACAAATTGGGCTATTAACACAGATGATCAGAAGGGCAATGGGTCTGTGTGTTTCCAAGAAAGCGAAAAATTAACATATTACTACAGTTCAAGAAAATAAAGGAAAAATGAGGCTTTAGTCTTGCGAAAGTGAAATCTGAAACTTCCTATTACTTTTGCTGCATTGTTAAAGTCATATTGACATAAATAGTGTTGTGAAAGGTTGACATTCTTTTCCTCTCTGTGATTTGGCTGGAAGCCCAGTGTATTCCAATACTTGCAGATTTGCCTTCCAGGAGGATGTCGTCAGTCATTCTGCAACTTCCTTATTGTGGGAAATAGTCGCTTTTAAAATGCATGACCTATCATAAAATCCTAAAATTGATCCCAAATTTGCTTGAAAGAGTAGACCCAAAACACATTTTATTTATCATCTATCAGCAGTATACATGTGAGTGTGAGAGAAGGATAAAGGCAGTAAAATTGGAATTCTTAGATCTGATTCTCATTCCAAACAATAATGGAAGGTTTTAAGACTCCAATATCTTTAGCGCAATTCTTCTAGGAATGGTAGGGACAGTCCTGTGATCTTAAAAACTGTATAATCTTCTCAAAATTTTATGAGCAATCTGATCAAAAATTTATGAGGCTGTATCTTGAAATCAGTTGGTTTTACTGTTTTTACCTACTTTTAATGGACATGGTTTTCCGCCATAAAGAAACATTTCCTTCAATCTTGTAATATTTCCTTTGAATCTTTCCTCTTAAAAAGTAAAGCAAGTTATTCATTATTTTAGAAGGTAACTTCACAACATGAAGTTCAAACCCAAGCTAAATTACATGCATGTTGTGAATAGCAAACGCATTTTTATAAAATTTTCCCTTCCTTATCCTGATAAAAGGTAGCACCTGTTCAGCTCTGTACAAGACTTTTCTCCAAACGTATTCAAGGTTACAGAAAGAAGAGAGTCAGTATAATAGAATTTCATCTGTCTTGAGAAGTTATGATTAAAATACAGTGATTGAAGAATTGAGGTATCAACTGAGTTATTAATACCTTAGACTAGAAAATTCAATAAATATTCAATATGACAAAAAGAAAAAAAATGCTCAGATTAGTTTAAGAAGTGGAGAAGAGAGATTTCCAAAGAAGGTACAACTGATTGAGGCAGTGGTATCTTCAGTGGAAGAAGAATTGTAGGGTGATTACTACAGCAGTTATCTGTCCATTCAGAAACTGCAGTTTGTTGAGAAACTTGTAATTTGTGACACAATTTTAGACTTCCTTGTAGAAATTGGAAAGGGTGAATTATGGAAACTCTGAGAATCACTATTTCTTTTTTTTGTGAAGATATTATGTCAGATTCATTATTTTTTAATACTATCACAAGAATTTTTTTTTAAGAAATTTTCTAATCATCATGAATAAAAAATTTAAAATTATTTTAAGCAAAGATTGATTGAGAGAGAAGTATAATTCAAACCTAAAAAAGTTCTTAGCATACCAAGCCTAGTTACTGCTTTTTTGCTTCTTCACTATTATTTTACCTGTGCAAATTTTCTGGTATCAATTTAACATGTTGCTAAATTTGTTAATACTGCCTAGCCTCCCTTTTTTTTTTTTAGTGCACTGGGGATTGGAGAAATAGGACTAGGAAAAGACACTTAGAAGTAAAATTTGTAAGAATATTGAGAGAGTAAGAAAATATACATCATGTTTTGAAAGAAAAAAAAAAAACACCTGAATTTCAAGTAATAGCTGTACTGTGTTGTAGTTCGTTATTTAGAAGTTTTAGCCTTTAACTCTTATCTCAGTTTTATTCATCTCTTGTCCTCCTCTGCATGGACAGTTTCATAACCAGTTCAGTCTGAACCTTCTGTCAGGGGACGTGTGCTGATGCTTTCTGGATGCAGTGATGTTTTTCAAGCAACAATAGAATAGAGGAGGAGGACAAGTTAGGTGGGGGCAGGTGGACGGCAATTACCAATATCCTAATCATTTAGTACATTTTTGATGTTTTCAATAGAAGTTTGCATAATATAAAATATTTAGAACATAGCCATAGTGGACAGTAATTGAACTGAATGTCTAATGTTATCATAGAATCATAGAATGGTTAGAGTTGGAAGGGACCTTAAAGATCATTTAGTTCCAACCCCCCTATAATGTTTAATTATTGTGTATGAAGATGATTTTTAAATTTTTTTCAATATGAATAAAGTTTAAAATTAAATTTGATATCTTCATTCTGGTTTTAGTACAAAGAAGTGAGAAGCGTCATCATTCCTGAACACTGTGTTAGACAGTCTCTAAACGTGCCTCTATCCCCAAGTCTTCTATACCTGACCCTGTTCTGAGAGGTGCACTGCTGGCAATAGTCATCCCCACCGCCCTATCAAGCAGAAGCCCCCGGGGAAGAAAGGTCAATGCATCCAGAGATAAGAAATTCTCTGGTACATGATTTTGTCAAAGTCTTCCGTGACTTCAGCATGTGATTGGCATCAGCATTTCTGAGGCACAGAAAAGTCTCCCAGCTCTTGTTTTAAAGGCCCGGAAGATTCAGGTTATGAACTACACCAAAACCACCTGGGATGTAATGTGGTCATTCAAGCACTTAGCTGCTAATAACCAAGTGTCTGTGCTATGATTCTACTTGCCTATAGCATAATCCAACCACCATCACTATGTCCATTACATTTGTTGTTTATCTTTCTGCATCTTGAGTGTGAGAAAGATTTTCTGTGGAATCTAAGCTAATGTAAACAAAATTGTTGCACGTTCTTTGAGTGTATAACTCCACATCTTAATCCAGTTCTTAAAGTGCCTGCAGTGATCTGAATAGCCATTGCAAAGGCAACTGTAATGCTGGCATTTCTGAGTATTTCAGTTTATTGTTTGGTCTTTTAAAAAGAAACAGATAAAAAGAAAACCAGGTGCCTTTTCACAAGTACAGTTCACCTCTCAGGATCATAAATCTGTTATATTAAATTATGCCTAAAGTTGAGAGGAAATTATAGTAGTAATAATCATTCCCTTATTTGTGTATTGATGGAGGGTTGTGAGTTTGTCGTGAAGCTTGTAGTAGTGAGTTTATAGTGAAGCAGTGCATGAACCATGAATCCTGGTTTCTTTCTGGTTCAGCATCATTATGTTTTCCACTAGTTTTTGGTAGATAGTTGGGCGGGTTTCACACATTTTTATCATGAATAATTACTTTGGATAAATCGATGAGATTTTCCACCTATGGAGCCATAAGAAGAGATTTGTTTGCTTCCACATAGGTATCTGATGGCTTTTTAGGTACCTTGAGATATCTCACCTAAAATCCAGTTAGCCATTTTGGGTGTCCTACAGTGTCTCTGAGACATTTGCACTGAGCAGGAGGAGCTGACAAAAGACTTTCAAGTATCTCTTGGTCTTTTGTAGACACAGGTAGACCCTCTGTCTCTTTTTAAAAATTTAATTAGAGTGCTTTCTTCTAGCTGTCTTAGGAAGTCTGTTTTCTTTTTTTTTTTGGTCTTCTCTCTGTTCAACTCTTCTTTCCTGAATTGTAGTCGCACCAATTCTACTTTCCTGACTGCAGAGTCATAGCAGCTGTGGTGCAGAAAAGCATCTCAAAAGAAAATGCTCGTAGGAGTTTTTATAGCATTCTGTTAAAGACTCTGGTTAAAAAAAAAAAATAATGCCACACCTCAAATACTATCTCTAACCCAGACTGTTGTCTCTTAAAATGGCACTAGGTGCTGATGTTTAGGCAATTGAATCCTTTCCTTAGTTTCTCAGCATGACTTTGTACCATACCAAGGTGATTTAATTGCTTCCAAAAATTAGATTATTAGGCTTGCTTCAGTTACTGAAGAAAGGACCTGTTACAATGGTTTTCTATCGCACAAGCTAGAGGGCTGAGTGCTGACACTCCATGTTCCCTAATCAGGACTCACCTGCCCAGTAATAGGTTAAGAGTATGTTTGTTATTTGGCTATTTTAGTAGCTTGCCTCTTACAAAACCAATCATAAGTACAAGATTTTTGTTGTTGGGCTTTTTTTTTTTTTTTTAAGATGCGTGACTTAGTCAAATCTATGACTTTTCATAAGATCAGTAAGAAACACCTTGCTGATTAATGACTAATTTACACAACTATTCTTTGAGAAAATTTCCTTATCTGTGTAAAGCTACCTTTTTTGCCCGTATCAGGAAACAAACATTGGGGATTTCTGCCTGATTTTTAGTCCTAGAAAAAAGGAAATGTAAAGCAGAATAGTTCTGTAACTGTAACTCTCTCTACCCATTTCTGTTTATAACATGAAGTCTCCGACTAGAAAATTTCTCTGAACTGTAATCCAGCTAATGTTTTTTGATTTATTTTTTTCTGTATGATGAAAAGGAAATGTTTATTACTCTTAAAGAAAAGTTTTAAGGAATTATCCAAAACCAAAGTAATTTTTACTTGCTAGAGAGATATCTCCACCTTTTTACATCTCAAATATTAAGTCTATTGGTGTGATATAGGCAGTAAGTTGTATGGCAAAAAGCTGTTTGTAATGCATTGAGAATTTTTTCTTTAACTTAGTAGTATATGAATTAAAAGTTATTATCTTTTAATGTCTATTAAGTGGTTTAAATCAGTTTCAAAACTTTATCTTGGAAATTCATGTTAATAGTAAAAGAATTTGAAAAAATCAGTTTGTTCTTAGCAATTGGTTTTGTTTTCACTTATAATGGGGAAGAAACAAAGATTGAATTTAAGGAGGGATGGATGATACACAGATTATTGCCTGCCCTATATGATAAAATGTACAAGGTGTAACAGTGAAGAAAGTGAAGAAGAAACTACTGCTCCTGTACTTTGTTGCACTTAATATGTTCATTGGGCAACTGTATGAGTTTTGATGTTCTCTAGACAAGGAAACTAAAGCTTGCTTAAAGGTAAAGCTGAAAACATGACCATCTAAAATTTATTTGAAAATCAGAATGAATTACAGTTTTTAAATGATCAGGTCATTCTTCTTGGGAAGGGGGGGAAGCATTAAGTTAAGCTCAACCTAAATTCAGGCTCCTTAGGAAGTCATCAGAGTCAGCTTCAGAAATGTGGTTTAAAATCCTTGGGTTTTGATCATGTTATATTTTGTCTTCTTAGGAATGGCAAAATTCTATTCAGAAGAATGCAGGACTTGCATTTATTGAGCTCATCAATGAAGGAAGGTAATCAATTTTACAGCTTTTGAACAAGTAGTCATTTTGCATTTATTCCATTGGGTCATAATACTTCCTCACCATCTGTTCCAAAAAGATTGTGAAAAGGCCATTTTAATTAAGAGATTTATTGTATAGATACTTTATATAGTAAATATTTAATTTGAAAATGGGTAAATTCTGAAAATTTTGTTTATTGACAGAAGGAAATAGAGCTCCCATGAACTGTATATAGGTTTGGGTTTATTTGAGAATTGAACTACCATTTTCCAGAGCAGCAAGGCTCTTTTACCCAGACAGTCCAGGAAGCCCAATCTGTAAACCCATCTGCTGCTCCATCTGTTTTAGGAGCACAGCATTCACTGTACAGATGCACTTCTCTATACTATCCGTTCACGAGGAATTATTTTATCTAGAATTTCTGGTCCAATTTGAGTCCTGGAAAATACACAGGACATTATGTTTATAAGAGCTGCCTTGCTTTTTCTTCAAGTAATTTTAATGCTGTATCTGTTTATATCTTCTAATCTGTGCAATGTTTGTCAGTTCTTCCAGCCAGCAAAGGGGGACTCTTTGGCCTTCCTGGTAGTGGAATGTCAAAGACAAATGGAGCCACTTGTGTGCAACTTGTATTGGCCAGTACATTAAATCCACTTGAATCTAGATGTCTGGATATGTGCAGTTGAAAAAAAATATATATATAATAGCAATATGTCTGTTGAAGAGATATAGTAATTTTATGTGTGGTGGGTTTTTTTCACCAATAGTATGTCATTACCAATAGTGAAGTATCAAATCTTCTCTTTATTTTAGGATATTTTTTGTCGAGCTGCTATTTCAGTGATTAAGTCATGCATTCATTTAAAAGGAAGACTAGCACTAACACATCAGAGATAGGAATATAGGAACATTAGTATCTGGGAAACAGGAGCACGTAGCTTTATACCCAATTTGTGGTCGGTGTAAATTCTCTGAATGCACACGAAGTCACACTGCAATGTAGCAGTTGGAAATGTACTCCTTTCATTGGAAATCCTTCTTGCTATACAGCAGCAATATGACTTTGCACCATAATAGGGCTGACCCGAGTGGGTCATGTACTGCACATTATACAATAAACATTACGTGGTAATAGACTGAATAATTATAGTAAGCTTATGTTCTCAGATAGCAATATAGAATCCCATTTTTGACCCTTTTTATTTTCTCAACTAGACAAGTGGATTCAGATGTTATTGCATGCTCGCTGTTGATAAAATGCTCATTCTGAACAAATCCCACATCCACGTATTTTTAGCGGTCAGGTATTCAGATATCAGCGGGCTCTCTACTAGCAATAACTTTTCAAAATGAAGTCATATTTAAGGACTGCTGCTTAAATACAATCAAAGGAATGTCTAATGAAACTGCCCTCAGACACATGTTCCTCCATATACTTTTGTCAAAAAAGTGTTTTAAAATAAGTGTATGTGCATTACTAGAACGCTTTTCTTTGCAATCAGCCCATCCGTTTTTAATTTACCCTTTTGGGTATAAAGATAACAATCCTTTAACTGGAAATTGTTATAAATATTTATTCTGCTTAATAGCTAAACTTGTGAATGCGATTCATCAATCATAGCTAGAGAATGCAATTGTGCAGTTGTCAACAATTAACAGGACATAAACAGTTGATGAATGTGCAGCTGAATTAAAGTGCTCCCTAGGATAACCTGAAATTATAAACTGGATCATTTAAAGGAATCTAACAAAAGATCTTTATAATTAAAACAAAGCAGGGTTAATGGGATGTAAAATTGCATATAATCGCTGTGCAATAATGATTGAATTTTAAATTATTAAAAGCAAAATGAAGGCTAAGAATATTTTGAAGGACTTTCTGGGTAAGATTTTGAGAGACCTGGGTAATAAATCAACAGTTTTGAGAAATCTTTTTCTTTTGAGCATGGAGGCAAAGGTTTAGATGTAATGCAGAGGATCATACTTTTTAATATCTTCAGTTAGATGTCTGTTTGTTTTAATATATGGATGCTAAAGGTGATTTTCTGAGTACCAAACTCTTGTTGTTTCTGCTTGAAATAATTCGAGTGCCTTTCTCATCTTTGACTTTATTAGAAATGTTCTGAAACAAAATGTGTCAGTTTAGTTGTAGTTAAAAAGATAGAACATCTATATTCCTGTCACTTTAATAAATTGCATTTTCATTTTAAATCAGTTGATTTACTGTGTTTGTTCCTGTTTTTTCTTGTTTTATATAATGTTTTGTTAGGAATGTCTGAATGACACGTATTTGTAGAATTCAGCATACAAACACTCTGATACAGCTTTCTAAAAATAGGAACTGTTGTAACAGGTTTTTAGTATAAGAAGAGTATCTGACTATAGATTTAAATTAATGCTTTCAAGGAAAAGCTATGCAAAAATTTGATTTGGAAGTGTAGAATAACACTGTCTATAATATACTGGAATGATTTAGAGACATCCTGGTTATGATCCTGAAGTTTATGCTTCTTTGTAATCAGTCTCACGCTATGAATATGTGAAGTTGAGGGTATCGCTCATGTCAAGAGCTTCACTGATAGCAGCAGCTTAATTAGGATTTCAGATTTACGTTAGGGTATGCACATCAGTAGGCTTCTTAATTTAAGAGCTGGATGCATCTGCAGTGTTGGCTGTAAAAGGGGGCATGACAAGAGTTCTTCAGGAATGGTGTGGGAGAGAGATTACAACCTACATTTAAGTGGGGTGGTAATGGATGAGGTCAACAGAAAAGGGTGCAGGGTGACAGGAACAACAGATAGGATAGGAGCACCTGCCTCAAGTAAATGAGTACACAAATGTATACAGCTTGGGAAACTAGCAGTAGAAATCACTTCACAAGGAATCACAAAACTGTGACATCACTGGTATGAATGAGATTTGGTGGGACAGCCGGCACTGCATGACAGAAGTGCTGTGGTGGAGAGATACAAGTTCCTCAGGAAAGACAGGCAGAGTAAGCAAGGAGGGGGTGTTGCCTTCTCTGTGAAGGAGCAGCTCAGATGTATGGAGCTCTTCAGCAGGATGGATGACATTCTGGTTGAAAACTTGCAGTACAGGATGAGAGGAGAGTCAAGTAAGGGTGATGTCATGGTGAATTTATTACAGACCACCCATTCAGGTTGAGGGAAAGGAAGAAGAATTATTGAAATAATTTGAGGAAGTATCTGGATCACAAACCCTAGTTCTCATGGGGATCTTTAACCTTCCTGACATCCTCTGGAATACATGCAGTCAATAAGATTTCTGGAGGGTGCTAGGGACGACTTCCTGATACAGGATGAACCAACTAAGAATGACATACAGATGTATCTGCTAATCACTAGCAATCAAGAATTGGTTTAGGATGTGGTAATTAATGGCATCTTTGGCTGTAGTTAACCATGAAATAGTGGAGTTCAAACTCCTGAGGGACATGAGGATGGAGAGTAGCAGAGTACACACTTCATGAGTGCAGATTTTAGCTCATTCAGGAGCAGATAGGTAGGATCCCATGGGAGGCAAATGTGGAGGTCAAGGGAGCTCTGGAAAGGTGGCAGGCTTTTAAGTACAGCATCATTCAAGTGCAAGAATAGGAAAAAAAGTAGATGCATTAAGAGATTGGTTTGGCTAACCAAGGAAATTGTAGTAGAGCTCTGGTGCAAAAAGAGAGTACCAGGATGTAGAAGTAGAAGCAGGCTAGAAAGGAGGAATTTAGAAACATTGCTTGAGCATGTAAGGAATGTATTCAGGAAGGACAACACTCAACTGGAAATGATAGTTGGAAAAGATATCAAGGGCAACAAGAACTTCTACCAGTTCATTACTGCTAAAAGGCTGACCAAGGAAAATGCAGCCTGCTGCTGAATGGGGTGGATGATTTAGTGACAGATAAGTCTGAAGGCTCAATGCCTTATTCATCTGAGTCTTCACCAAGATTTCTCAAGTCTTTAGTGAAAGGATTCCAGGAGGAGAACTGCCTGCAGTGGATGAGGATTGAGTCAAGGATTCCTTGAGACAACTTGTCCCATACAAATCCATAATACTTAATGGGGTACATCTGATGGTAGTGAAAGTCCTTGCAAGGCTGATCACTGTTATCTCTGAAAGGTCACAGATGCCTGGAGAAAGGCAAGTGTTGCACTCATCTTCAAAATAGTCCAAAAAAGCCAGAGACCTATAAATTGGTCAGCTTTTCTTCTGTGTCTTGGAAAACCATGTAGCAAGTACTTTTGGAACACATTTCTGGCCATATGAAGGAGAAGGTAATTGAGAACAGCCAACATGGATTTACAAAAGCTAAACCATCTCCAATCAACACATTTGCCTTCTACTACTAGGCAAAGAACAACAACTAGATTTGTGGACATGGGGAGGAACATAGTTTACCTTGACATTGGCAAGGTTTCCACACTGTGTCCCACAATAGTCATGTATCAGAGTTAGAAGGCGTCATTCTGAATGGATAGAAAACTAAATAGGTAGAAAACTGACTACTTAATGGGGCTCCGAGGGTTGTGGTTAATTGGTTGTACTCTGCCTTGATGTCTTTGACAAGTAGAGTATCTCAGGGGTCTGTCCTGCCTAAGAGGTGGATGTTACAGATCATTATCTATTAGTCTTGCAGAATTGGGTTACTATCCTCAACTTCTGTTTCCTTCCCCATTTATGTTTTCACAACACTCACCTCTCTAAAGAGATGACCTTGTTCTTTCATTTAAAATAATTTCATTTATTTTTTACAGTATTTTCACATTTTGAATAGCAGGAGTACTCTGATCATAATATAAATTTGAGGAAACATGAGACTATATTTAATCTCAGATTTAAAATTATAAGCTTTGTTTATGTAATTTCATCTCTGTACCTAAGTCTGCTTTCTGCCTTTAGCCATGAAAATATATACTTTTGCATATCCAGCTACCTGGACCTCCAAGCATACTTAAAATTCACAAGAGGCCTTTTTCTTTTAAACCCTGTTTTACTGAGAGTTTTCACTAATTTCCTGGAAAGAGTAGCAGAATGTTTAAATAGACTGGAAATTTGTGTTTGTTTAAATTTAGATGAATTGCTGATTAAATCCTGAAAGGAGGCTAATAAAGACTTACATTCTTTCCATGTTACCTCAACGAGGATTGTTGGGTAACTGCAGCAAATTTTCTTTTGGACATCCTCTGTTGCAGTTTGGCAGTTCTGATATGTTTGGTTTGTGGTAAATGAGCTCACAGTCATTATTCACTGTCTGCAATACTTAAATGTTCAGGCCCTGTGTTAAAAGGTATATCTATAGTGCCATTTGCAATATTTGATTTATGATGTGCATTTATGGTTGGATCCCTAGATACCCCTTGAAGAACTCATTTAGTAGTTGGGTCCAAGAAGGTTGGAGAAAGGATGCTGTTCCTTTTTTCTGTGTTGACAATGATCTTGATGACAGGAACCTTGAGGTCAGAATGGGGAGCTCATCTGAATCATCCAGCAGTCCAAGATGCTTGGTCTTCAGACATCATGGATATTATGTAGCTGAGAGCTACCAGAACAACTTGCAGAGGATTCTAGTCTGATGTGGAATATCCGATGTGTGGAAATCCAGGCAGGAAATAGCACTGGGGAAGCAGTAGCATTCAGATACAATATATAAATAAGAATAAAGGTGTTTGATTATTCTATCTTTGACAGATGTAACCAAATTCTGTTGCTGTATTGTCATCCTCACCAATAGTAAATTTTGATTGGAGGAATCCTTTATCAACTGTGAGTGGCTGTTTTATGGAAATTCATCCTAAATATCGTCTTCCGTCAGTAGAAGATTCTTGTCATAGATACTTCTGTAAAACTAGGCACTGAATATCTCTATTTCTGCTCCAGCTGAGGCATGAGCTTGAGCTCCCTGTTAGATGGGGTTTTTTATAATCTCATACTATTTATTACCACTGTCCTTGTTCTACTTCCAGACTAATAATCAGTTTGTGTTACACAAAGCATACGTTGTTATGGTAACCATCAACCTGTTTGTAGGGTCAGTACAGCTGGAGTTCTTAGAGCTGTTTGAGGTTTTGAGGCATCCTCTCACCTTCTAACCTTGCCTGATCCTGTCATATCTCAAAGCCGAGGCTGCTTCTGAGGTGCAGGTTGTCTCAGTTGTAACTGCTGGTCTTGGATGTTTACTGGATGGATACTGTTTCAAAGAGACAGATTCCTTTTGATTTAGAATATTCTTATGCAAAATAGAAAACCTTTATGAGGAGTGGAATAGATTCTTTGTGGTCAACTCCGAGTTTCACTGAGTCTGGTGTAGCCTCTGGGGCATTTCTGAAACATTAATAGTTACCTCCATGAAGTTTATCTTGCCAATGTGCTCATGTTGTACTCCAGTAGCTGGTCATTGCATGCTGTAATTTCAAATTTTTCTCTAGTAAATTCTTCATTATTGCCCTTTTGCTAGAAATCAGACCCCTGTGTTAGACATTACCTTCCAAAGTTTATAGGAATTTACTTTCAAAGTATTTATAGAAGTATTGCATCTTGTAGAACTTCAAACTCTTCAAGTTAGACCAGTTTATGAATCCTATTACAGATACCAAGCGCAATGATAGGTTTCATTTCTTATGAATGCCATTAAGAGTAGTAATTGTCAAAACAACTGTGTTTGCTGAAAAAGTGGCATATTTCCAGGCTGCTTCTTGGAAAAATTATGCTGTGGGCATCTGATGAAAGTAAGTCAGAGAAACATCTGTTTCCCTGGACATGTGAGTTGGCAGAACTTCAAGAATGAGTAGAGGAAGCAAGACCTTAGCTAAATTATAACAAATGTTCATTTTGTAATCTGTTTTGAAAATTGCTGCTTGGGAATGATCTGCTTTTTTAGTTTATCTCAAATGAAAGAAACATTGGGTAAGATAAGCACAATTGTTTTATCCAGCAGCGTAACAGCTACGAGCCCTCTTTCTCTCTGTGCAAGATTATTACTAGGAAGAACCGACTGCAGGATAGCAAAGTCAGTTTGGAATAGTTAGTGAGATAAGAGTTTTCATCTTTCAATTCTGATAGGTGTAAAAATATCACTGTTTGTCACAACCTATCCCAATCCACATCTAAATGTGTTGCAAACATTTTATGTTTTTCAAATGTTTCCAAGACACTTTGAGTATAGTCTTATCACTGTCCCTATTTCCAAAACTCTTTAAAAAATAAATAAAAATTTCCCAGGCTCTGGCTATTTACCTGAATGACTTCTTGGAATGTGTAACTTCACAATCCAGCCTTTTTAAACCCCATTATGTGAAAAAACAGGGGCTTCTGATTGATTGTACATATTTTTCACCACTTCCTTTAACCTATAAGCACTGGACTTCTAAAGTAACCTTACTGAAGATAGAATTCAGGAAAGCAAGCCATATGGATGTAAAATAACTTCTTACGTACTCCTAAACAACATTTGAAAATAACTCATATTTATGAATCAGCATGTCCTGTGACATACTGTCACCTAGTCTGCTCTCACTTATAAGTCGGAGACACTTCGATTTTTGGGTAAAGGAGAGCCTTCCATTTACTCTTTTTCCTACAGATACTTAAGCCCTGTCATGCTTATTTTAAAGTTACCAGCATATCTTAATTCTAGCTTTTACTTCCATTTTCCATATGTTCAGCTGGAAACTTCACGGCTATCTCTGCAGAAAGCTCATTTCCCCATAGAAGTGTACCAGGAATTGAGTCACGAGTGATTTCAGACTGCTTTGTTGGTGGATTCCTTACTGAAAAGTCCTTTGATTCTGTCTAAAAACAAATCAAACCCATTTCCTAGTAAGGGAGCTTTAACTGCGGTTCATAAATTTGTGGGCATTAATAGAAATCAAGCTTTTCTTGGTAAAGAGAAACCATAAGTTACCAAGTCAGTGTTTAATCTCTACCTTATGCAGTAAGAATTCAGGCTCAAAGAGGATAAGATTTTTGCTGGTCATTGGTTCCTGGTTGAGATCAGCTCAGCTGGGGAAGGACACATTTGGCTTCAATTCTGATAGGAGTTTCAGTAGTGCAACTGAAGAAATGGTCACACAGGATAAAGCCAAACGTTATTCTAGGTCAATGTCTTTTTTCTTTTGGTAAATCACAGCAAAGCTTGTGGTGACACTTTTCAGACAACCCCTTACCCTTGTGGGAGGAGCACTTCTGTAGAGATCAATAAGTATGACCAGAAGGCCTATCTCAACATCAGTCTATCTACAAGGTCTTTTGGGGGTGTTGCTTGCTAAGGCGGGATGAGGATTTACACGCGTGAATGAGAACAGTGGGTATAATTCAGTCAGAACAAATGTTCAGTGGTTGGTGATAAGGAAATCTCACTAAAGAACATGTCTTATTTCCAAAGGAGAGCAAAAATGGTACTGCTCTCAAATTTTAGATCTTCCCTCTGTTTAGCAAGTATATATGCATTTTGTGCCTCAAGCTCTTTCTTACTTGGATTGGTCACTCCAATACATGGAGGTTCGGGAAAGATGCAGAGAACAGACTTCTCCCCAAAAGGAACTGCTCTGTAAAAATTTTTGGATGGGAACCATAGTTGGGCAGATGACTGAAATATCAACAAGGATATATTGGGTGGGTTTCAAACTTGCATTAATATAAATATTATACAATGTAATATGTTACATAAATTTTTATACTGTAACAGTACATGGAGTTCATGTTCTTGGGAATATATGCTAGAGATTGTTAGTTCATATTTTGAAAGTGTCTGAGGAGGTAAAAGACCGATCTATCACTGAAATTTTCTTGTGCAAAATCATAGAATATAGGGCTAAAAAAAGGAAAACAATTATAGAATTGCTTCAGAAAAGGTATTTCCATGGAAATAAGTCAGCATTAATGTTACTATGTAAATAATGACTAAAACTTGTCAGATACTGCTGACAGTTTTGACTATGCACTTGTAGAAAAGGTAAAATCAGTGTATGAAATTAGTAAAAAACCAAAAGGCAATCTCTTTTACTAACTGTTTTGCCATGCAAGAGAAGTCAGAGAGCTGATTTACTTAGTCTAGTAAAATAGAGATGGATGGAATATCAGAAGGTCAACAGAAGGAAGAAGAGTTGTGTAAACCTAAGGGCAACATTTGCATAAAATGAATCAGTAAAGACTGCTAAAGAAGAATACATTTGGATTGGGAAGTAAAAGGGTTTTAACCTTCAGAGGACCTTCCAAAGCTGTGCTGGAGGAAAGCAACTTGATCGCATTTTCATAAACTGAAGACACATTTCATGGGCTTGATTTCATGAAAATATCTTTCATAAACAAAAGATAGTTTATGAAAGAATTTGTATGACGTAGCTGTGTGTTGCAGTGAAGGAGTGAATTTGCTGACCTAGAGGTCCTTGTTCCTTTCTCTTATTTGCAGTGCATGAAGGGAGATTTTTTTTGATGTATTGGCAGCCTTTGATACTACTGAGTGTGAGATTTTTCCTGGTTTGGGATCCTTTCTGAATAATTTTTATTGTTTTTTTCTATAAGAACCCAAAAGATAGTTGTAAGCACCTTTTCTCGTGCCAGAAAAGTATTTTTTTTTTTTTAAATCCGATGACATGCATGTGGTTGAATTTGTAAGGATTTAGATAATTTGGAAAGTATTCAAGCAATGACGACATTACCACGCATGTTCATCAGGTGTAACCCAGTTAGGACAGTATGCTGAGTTGTGCTGTGTCTATATGAATTTGAGATTCAGTCAGGGTTAGCTGGCTATGATTTAATCCAGATATAACAGTAGTAACACTTCTGCCATCTTTTGCATAGTAGAAATATAGTTTAAGAATACAGAATAACTTCCCATTCGAAGTAAAAATCAGTACCAAAAAAATATTTTTAAATAGTGTTTTCAAATTTCATAAGGTAACAAGTTTCCTTGAACAAGTACAGCAAATACATAAGTTCCTTAGCAAAAGCCTCTGTAAGGCATTGCTTCCCTGACCTTGTAGTAGCTGCCTTTCCTTTCGAAGCTAAAATGACACGTTTAACTGCTTTAACTTACTATGCTTCTGTTTTCTGCCCTATATTGTTGCACTTACAAATCAAAACATCCAGGCCAAGGCTTCTTTTGAAGGCATGCAAGATTTCTGAACGATGGCCTAGATTATAACCCTTCTTTTTTTTTCAAAAGTCTGTCGTTCTGGCAAGGGATTTTAAGAGTAGTGTAATTCTTAATGGTCTTCTAGATGCAAAAGCATAGTTTACCGAGTCTCTGAAGTTCTATATTAGGTGCATACAAGCACCTAAGGTAAGTGAATCACAGTATGTCCCTTATTAGCACACATTGATACGATATTATTTAATGATTATATACTGTTGATATGTTGTGACCTCCCTTTTGTCATAATCCCAGTGCTGACCACCATACAAACAAGTTTTTGTCTTTTCCTTGAAATCACAATCAGTGATCGTGATCGAGATATGAGAGTACATGAAACAACTGGCTAGACGCAGTTGAAATAATATTGAGATATTCCATAGATAAGATTTTTTTGCAACAAAAAGGAAGAGGGAAGCTATGTCTGTAGTTTTAAATAAAACCAAATAGCCTGGGCTGGCCTATTTGCACCCTGCTTAAGGTTAGGACTAGCTAGAGCGGAGTGTCTTCATTCATCCTACGTAGCACTTAGTCCTGCTGCTCCCTGAAGCCCTTACAGTTCCTGTTTGACCTTAAGATATCATTACTATTTTGTCTGTTTAGTTCAGATTGTTTGGAATAACAGGAGGGCTACCCACTAGAATGATGCGTTCTGTGTGCCAGTGTATGGTGAGGAAACACCTACAGAACTTTCTTGGGTAGGATTCGAGAGAGTTTAAGTTCATTCAGTTTCATCGATGTGTCTTCAGTGAACTGACCCTTGGACAATGTCTATACATTTTCTGGATAGATATTAGAGCCAAGAAATGAGCGGAGGACAAGCTAATGATTTGAGTGCTGTAGGCAGTCGGGCACCAGGGCTCAGGCATGTTCCCTGGTCCCCTCTTGTTTATCATCTTCTTGACTTTGGACCCTGAAGACATGTGGCATTTTGAGATTACCCGAAATCTGGTTTAGTTTGCCTGATGTGCTGTCCAAAAGCTGCAGCAACTACAAAGTTGTTCCCAAATGCGTGACGTCTCTCAGTCTCTGGAGCAGAAAGGTCCATTAGGGTAGTGGGAGGCACAGCTGGGGTCGCCAGCACTTTCAGCCAGCAGATTTGAATCATCTGCTGCATGTCTATAAAAGTTCTCATTTTCTATAAAGCAGCCAGAGACTAGTGTCGACAGATCTTTTTTTTTTTTTCCTTGTTTTTTTTTTAATATCTTTTCCCTGAGTATTGGTAAGACATTTATTTATAACTTGTGGAAATTAGCATTCTCTGTGAATCCATTCGAAGTGCATAAATGGGTACAGAGAATGCGAAAACTTCTTAATACAGATAAGTACAACTAAGATGAAGATGGTATGTATTTGTCATTGCTCATGAACAGAGCCAGCTTAGATTGTTTTTTGAGGTATAAAAACTATGCCCAGATGTCCCAAATAAGAAACCCAGTGGATCGAAGTTAGTCTTGATTTTTTGTCACCAAATTCTAGGTGGCAGGGTGTGTCTAAGAAACCCACTGATTCCACCTAAAGCCATTTGGAACTAGAAATCCTGCCTGGACCACAGCTGACTCAAAGATACTGAATTTGTACTGTGCTCCATTTATTTGATATTTTATTCATTCAGGAAGGGATGTACAGCTAGTAGACATTTGAAATCTGTGTGTTCAGTTTTGAAATCCTAGCTAGTTGGTTCCAGGTCATTAATGTCATATGGAAAAGTTCAGAAAGACCTGTGGTGCAAAATTTGATTGGAGATGTTAAACACTCACTTCTGGTATTTTCTCATTTTAGAGACGCTTGTTAAAGTCATGAATGCTTACTTCTAATCCATATCTGAGGGCTGTTCTACACTTACCTCTTAACAATAAAAATCTGAACACTTAACAGTAATAAAATACTAAAGCACATCTTCTAGCAGGGTATATTAAAGAATAAAGCTAAATTTTGAAGACTACAATGGAGGCAATTTTGATCTTTCAGCATATAGTTTGCCAAAAACTTTTTGCGTTCACAAATAGCAAAGGGTTAAATATAATAAAAAGGCTTATGAAAACCATGAATATCCACTGTGAAACCTTGACCCAAGCTTGTTTGTCTTTATCTCTAAACAGAGAGCCCAACATTTATGTCTTCCCATGCCACACATCCATATTAAGCATTAGCTCAGGGTGAGTGATTTCCTTCCTTCACAGATGGTAGAACACACCAAAGGAGGCAAGAATAGAGTTCAGATCTTTCCATCTAATAGATGTAAGGTCTAGTAATCGTGGCTTTCATGTCTAATAATCATGGCTTTCATTTGTGATGCTGCTAAGCACCAGACACCAACCTTAGGGTGGAATTTGCTAGAAATTTCACATCCTTACTATAAGAATCTCTGAGATTAAGTGTGCTTCCCTGATGCTGCAAGAAGGAAAATCCCAGACCGTGTGCTAATTTGACACAAAGAGAAACAGTTCTTCCTGATCTTAAACAGACCTGTCAGATCTTTGCATCCTGAAAGATATTTCCTCCCTACTGATAAGAAGAGCAAAGCAATTTTGAATAGAACGGCTAAGCTTAGATATGGACTGTAGGGTTGAGAAAGTAGTTGCTTCCATTCCTCCTGCCCAATAGGATATCAGCATTATTAACAACACGATGTTGTTTATGCTGCAACTTTATTACGCATCTCATGGTATTTGGTGGTCTTTACAAGAATCCTAATTTAAGGTGTCTGATTGACATCCTCAGTCTCAGTCCAATCTTAATCTATTTTTTTCCTTCTTTTTAAGTGAGGTTTATCTAGTTCTGATGCCATGAAAACTTGGAAACATGATGCACTTTTCACTCCATGGTTTGAAAAACATATGAGAGATATTTATATTATTTTGCAATTTTAATAGGATTTTAAGTCTTTGGTAACGTTGTGATTTTTAAGACTTTGAAATTGGAACATTTATATTTAATGATATAATGGTATCATTAAGAGTTTAAGCACTTGCCTAGATTTTTTTTAACGATGGAATAGTATTCATATTCATATGAGACTGCTGTTAAAAACATTCTAGAAACATAATACTTCCATAAAGAACTTTTCCCTTCAATAATGAATAGCAGGCTTTTTCCATATAACATAATTTGTTCGTACTTTTACAAACGCGGAAAATTTTGGATAAAATTGAATTTTTCATGTCAACTAATTTGACAATTGCATTACAATAGTTTCATTAATTTATTTTTTTTTCCATTTTAAGTAAATCTGCTGAAATAGCTTATTTGAAATGCATCAAATACAAAGGTTGATTTTGATTTTTCTTATTTTAGATTATTATGTCATGCAATGAAAGACCATATAGTGCGTGTTGCAAATGAAGCAGAATTTATTTTGAACCGACAAAGAGCTGAAGATGTCCACAAACATGCTGAGTTTGAGGTAAGCCTGAGCGTTGGTGCATTTCTGTTCCTCTGTTTTCACTCAGTTGTCACCTAGACTGTAACTCCATACAATAAAGATTTTTTTTTCCTTCCAAGAAAGAAATTTACATTGAAGGCATTTCAAAACTAGTTTTTAAAAGCTTTGGTAAATGTCAAGCACAAGGAATGGGTTTAATTTCTCATCTCCTCACTGAAATTAATGAAAACATTTACAGCTTGAAGAAATCCCTTAATCAGAATGTCTAAACTGATACGGCAGAACCTTTAGCTTCACAAAGAACTTTTCTGATTTATTGTAAATAGTGATGCAAATCACATCAGTAATTTTTTTTTAGTTTATTTTATCAACAGTATATATGACTTCAGTAAGAAAGAGAAGCAATTAATATACTTAAGGTATTTAATGAATAATAAGAAATAGAAATGTTTCGTTAAACAGAAACAGTATTTGAAGGTAATCTTGTTAGAACATTTGCATTTTGGAGCACTTTAGAACATTTACTTGCTATAATCTATATATTGAAATATGATATTACATATCTTTCCTGCTTGTTAGAAACCATTAATTATTGACAGTAAGATTGTGTTTAAAGTTTTTATTCTTTTCAAGTATTGTAAGAAGTAACACAGCAGCTGGATCCCATAACTCTTCAATGTCTATAATTCTTACTCCTAAAAGGAGTCAACATTCAATTGCTTTTTTCATCAGAGTGTTGCAGTATACAATTTAAATTACATTGCTTGAAAATGATCCAAATAAACAAAAAAGCTATTTTTAAGGCATGTTCAGTTTAACAGGTTTTTGATTATTTCTTCAGGACCAATTTTGTTCCTATTCAAAAAATTTTCATGTAAAAGTGATGGAGTACAGTTAAAAATTCCTTTTTGACGTGATTTTATCAAATATGGATTTGTATTTTTACGGTGTTTATACATTTCAGCATCATTATTTTTGTTGTATTTCCAAACCTGTCTGTGCTTGCATACATTTCTGCATGTGTAAGTATACATACACAACCATGCATTTCCAAATGTTTTAATGCTTAAGTGACCTAACATTGGGATGAAGACAGACTGACTTAGTATTGATGATAATAAATAGCTATATCAATTAATTCATCTGTCAGAAAATGTCAACAAGCACCTGGAAGCTAGAAATAGAATCCAGTAATCTTAGTTGTGATGAGGTTTTTATCTCCTTGAAACAGCTCTCTCAAATGTGCACTTTGAGGGACTAGTTCTTGCGCTCCTTGACCTAGCTGAAAAGTGTGAGACACAGAGATATCTGTGGTCATTTTGAATACACATAACCTTTACTTCATTTTGTCAGAGCAGACAGCAGACACTTGTCATATGGGATTGCAACAACTTTATTACCAAGCATATACTAGATATTTTGAACTCAGATAAAATCACATTTACAATTAAGTGTGTGTCAGAGTGAAGTTTCATATTGCCTCAACAATAAATAACATTTGATATTTATCTGAGCATCATACTGTAACCTAAGATGACAATGGAAGATTGAGTTATCTGCTCTTTGAAGAATACATTGAGGCATAAGATCTGTCAGAACTCTAGACAAAATGAGAATATTCAATTAACTTCCAGCTTCTGTTAGCAAATATGATTTAGAATATTAACTAAAGTCCTTAAAGGAATAGCCTTAAGTCAGTCTTATTGTCTGGTAAAGAAACCAACACATTTTTCGTATATGAAAATTTTCATTATATTTGTCACATAAAAAACAGCGACATGTTTTAGAAGAGTAAGATAAAATCTGCAAGTCATAAAAGAAAATTATGAAATGTAGCCTGTGTTAAATATGAAACTCAGCTGTACTTAAATAAGGTGATGGTTAAAGTCTGAAAGAATGTTTTATATATTGTCTTTAATAATGGTAGGTATATAACCGAACATTTTATTATTCATCCTACTTGAAAGTAGTAGGGACAAAGAGATTTCTGGTAGTTTTCTGTTGCATAATTGTAAATCTGTCATTTTGTTTTAATAAGCTGTATTGGTATATGTTCTGGGTTTTAGTACATGTTAATCATTGCTCTCAGCCAGAGAAGTGAGTGCCTATTTTATTTTTACCTTTTAAACTTTAATTGAATCATTATGGGTGAAATGCTTCGGCCCAAGCTGCACCAAGTTACTGTGTCGCCTGTGTAGTGGGGAGGCCATGGACCAGCATCTAAATTTTATCCTGTGACTCCAGTTGCAGTCAGGGCCAGGGAGATTCCTCCCAGAATGGGTGCTTCACAGTTAACTTTCATTTTGTTAACCTTTGTAATTGTTCAGGAAGAAAAATGAAAATTTAATTTTACTGTCCAATGAGCTGGTGAAATATTAACCTCATTACTAAGGCAGATCATTGTACTAATTGGTGCTTCCCTGTACAAGAAGATAAATTGAAAAATGAATTAACCCTTTATGAATTAGTGTAACGATTGTTCTTTTCCAGGTAGATTACTTGAAATAATGGCTGTAACACGGTGGAAAGACCACTGTTAAAATCTTACTGAATGCTAATGTGATCTGTAGTAAAAAGGTAGGGTGTAGAAATGTGAAGAATAAACTACAATTTAGTGTGAGGTTGACTTAATTTTAATTGCTCTTTTGAATCTTAGAAAATAGGGTACTGTTCAGCATTGTGTTACAGCACTGAGTGTTGGGTAAATGTTCTAAAATGGGGCGCAATGACTGTGCGTGCAAAAATGTCTCTTAAAAGGGGATTTTAAAATTAGCTGTTTTGAGAATAATCTAGCCTTTTAAATTTACACCTCGAAAATGATACTTATAATGCATTTATTTTAGTTAGTATGGATACATTTGCTTTGTTTAGACATTTTGAGAGGATCTTTACTAGGAGGAGAAATTGGATTTGAACTTAACATGATTTTGAGAAAAGACATGGAAAAACTATATTGTGCTTATTATACATAAAAAAAGGATTTATCAAAACTAAAATACACTATAGACTATTTTGCATGAAGGTCAATAACCACAGCATTTATTTTAGAGGTAGTTATCTCTTAAAGGAAACATGATGAAAACATTAGATCTTTTTCAGTTTGAGAGATGAGCGATTTTTTAATTCTTAGGGTTTTTTAGAATTGACAGTATGTTATGAAAATTTTTCATGTTGTGATATAAAATAGAAAATAGACTCCCTAATTTCATAGTTAAAGGAGTTTCTCTGCAGCATCCATAATAATAAAATTATCAAATAGCTTTTTAATTGTAGGTATTAAACCTAAAAAACTGTGTACATAATTTTTTCCTGCACGTTATGTTATGTATGTTATACCTGAGAACACATGAAACCTTCTACAAATGAAGACCAGCTTTTAGGGCATATCCATGATCACACATATACACACTGAGATGCATAGCTGAATGTTTTTAATTGCAATTCTGTTGTCTTTGCCCTTGATATTTCAATTTTTACATGTTCTAATGGAGTGCTTTTTTGTGGATAATATATAGTAGTAGAACCATTTCAATCAAATGGTGTGTCCTGTTCCTCTTAAAAGTATTTTTAAGACTTCTTGTCATATTTAAAGGGTTTTAGTAAATAAGCATTTTAAGGCGATTCTAAATAGCCTATCTTTTGTGAAGTAGATTTACTTTCATTCCTAGTCGCAGTGTGCTCAGTATGCTGCTGACAGAAGGGAGGAGGAGAAGATGTGTGATCATCTTATCAGTGCTGCTAAGCATCGAGATCATGTTACAGCCAATCAGCTGAAACAGAAGATACTCAACATACTAACAAATAAGCACGGTGCCTGGGGAGCTGTTTCTCACAGGTAAGCTGCAAATGTAAAATGTGTGAGTTTGAAATGTTACTTTCAAAGTTGAAGAAAAGCAGTCCTTGTATAACTGAAATATGAATGTATTAGGAGCTAATATTGCTAAAATGTATGTTATTGATAAATAACATACACTTATGTTAATGTTGCTAAACATTAACGTGTTAATATTGCTAAAAGGTATGTAACAAACTAAACACGTTAGTATTGCTAAAATGTACGTTAGTCTTTTCTTCAGCGGGCTCGAGAAGTCCTCTTTGCTAAAGATTCACAGATCAAACTCCTTTATAGACTGCAAACATAATATTTTACCATATTTTAAATAAATTGTAATGGGTATTTGTTGATTATAATGTGATTTTACTGTTAGCCTATCAGTAGGTTTTGAGGCTCCTACCAGTATTAGAATCTGAGCGAAGGGTTCTGAATGAGATATTGAGAGATGAAGAGATTTCCATATAAACGTCAACAGAGTAAATGAAGAAGAGAGAGTCAAAAAGACCTGTCTAGTGTTATAAAGTCAGTATGAGTTACCAGCAGAACCAGGTCACTTGAGTCACTGTCGAATGCTTTCTTCCGTTTATAGATTTTTGTGTTCAGGTAATGAACTGGTAAGATCCACTGGTAAATCTTTACTCTCCTATGACAGACCAGTAGTCAGTGCCAGCCATGCACAAACTCTGTATGCTTTCAAGCAAAACTTATCTTGTATTTAAATGTAGCGTGTGCAAAGCTGAACATAACCAAAGTGCAGCCCAATTCTATAGGTAGCCCTGTTAAAAAAAAAATAAATTTTTAAAAGCATGATCCGAAATACATAATTCTTACTGTATGCAAGTGGTAACATAGTATTTGACGTTTTAATCAGAGCTCTGTTGAATACTGGTTTTAAAAGTTCATTCTGTTCAATGTAGAGGTAAAAGTAAACATTTTCATATATCATGCGAAGAAACCAGAGCCTTGCTCCTCTGAATCACAAAAATAGCCAGTGGCTAAGATGCTGACCCTCATGTAGAAAACACAAGGTCAAATTGCTCCTTTCCTTCATTCAGAGCAAGGTCTTGAACCTGGGTCTGCCATGTGAGCGTCCTGGCTGCAAAACTAGAGACTGCCAAGTCTCTCTTGTTTGTGCATTCTAGCCATAAATATTTGATTATTTATTCAAAGTGGAACAGCTCAAACAAGAGAAAACATGGAAGTTCTGCTTCCAAATATCCTAATTTTTATAGTTTATTTTCTACTTGAATCCTGTTTAAGTCTGCTCT
The DNA here is from genome assembly GCF_963924245.1 of Chroicocephalus ridibundus. Classification (NCBI taxonomy): domain Eukaryota; kingdom Metazoa; phylum Chordata; class Aves; order Charadriiformes; family Laridae; genus Chroicocephalus; species Chroicocephalus ridibundus. Next base: position 28,780,139 of record NC_086284.1, read on the forward strand.
GAGTCAGGCAGAAAAGATCAGAAAGTTCCATTTCAGCTCTGAAAAACCTTTTCAGTAAAAATCTAGTTGAGACTGATAGACTACTACAAAAACGTGTATATATCTCTAGATAAATATTTTCTTTCAAAAAATCTATTTGAATGTAGCTTGAATCCGTATCTAGGCCATAAGCTTATTAGGAAAGTTGTCGAGTAATAAATTTGACACATCAGTAATAATGTTTAATAAATATCACATATATTGTTCATTCTTTTTGTCATTCTGTCTAGTTGGTTCTTGCAGTTACGCAGTGTTAAAAAAATGTAATTTTTCATCATCCTTATATCGTTATATCTTCCAAAGTAATTACTATTTCCTGGATGGTGATGGAGATATATTTATTTTTTAAGGTGGTGGTAAGTATAGAAATACAGTCTCACGGAAACTCTGTATTCTAATGCCAGAGACACTCTGGTGGAAATTACAAAAATGACATAGAAGATTGTGATATGGTTAATTCAAAACAGCCTTAGTCTGTAATGGACACTTGTGTTATCTCTAATTGAGTCTTAAAGCTGTGTATCTGGAGACTTGAGCCTGATGAAGATAAGTGCAATTTTCAGTCCTTTTAATGTCTTTGAATTTTTGAATAATGTTGTTGCTCAAGTTCATGAATGGCTGCAGACACTTTGCAGGCTTAAGTCAGTTCCTGGTCACTAACTTTTTCAGAAGACCATCTCTTCTTTAAGCCAGATAACTTTCCTCTCCTGGTTCTTGATGGCATCCTAAATGGCAACAGACCACTGCTGCAGCTTTTTTTTGCTCTTCAGTCCATGATAGTTTTTGAGGGGCCATGAAGCAGCTTGACACCTGTGACAAACCTATCAAATTTCTTACATCAAGCATAAGAAACTCTGATATTATTCCTGTCATGCCAGTTCCCCAGTGTGTCTGCTTCTCAGTTACCGGCAGCGCTGCTTTCCCATTTCGGTGCTGGCCGTGTTGGGTGCAGCTGTTGGTCTGGGTGTGTTTTAGCTGCAGGCTGCTGCTTAACCTGGAGAAGGGGGGACATCGCGACAGCACGAGGTCTCCAAGTGGGGTTCCCCATTTGCAGGAGCCGATCAGAAGGTCTCGCACTGCAGGTCTCGCCACATGTGCTGTGGCAGCTGCGTGATCCACCACAAAAGTGCACTTTCTGTCGTGAGACCTAGTGGACTGTGGGTGGAAAGGCCTGGGTTGGCAGCAAGTAGGGGGAGATGCCCAGTGGGAGAGCCTCTGCGCCTCGTGAAGAACCACGGTCACTGGTTCTCAGTGGGCAGATTTAAAAAGCTTCAAGTGCAGAAAGTAGAGAGAGGTCTCATTAAACTGCTTAGGCACAGAAGGCAAAACCTGTTGTTAATTAGGTAGTTCCTCCAGTACTCTTTATATGATGGAAACTGAGATGGGTTCTAAAATTCTGGTTCTGGTCTTGCCCAGCAGGAGACATGGCAGGCCTCAAGCCTCCGTTTTTAATTCCTGACAAAGGGTTACAGCGTTAGTCTCTTTATAAACTGTTGCTTCTGTGTGCCCCAGGAGATACAGCCTGACTGGAACACAGAGTTACTTAAAAAAAAAAAAAAAAAAAAAATTTGCTTGACACTCCAGACCTCTAGACCTCTGTAGTGACTCCATTTCTGTTGGGGCGAGAGTTCCCAGTTCTGAAGGCACACTGCTGGTCTGTCCATCTCTTGTGCTGGAGACCATTCGTTGAAACGGTGAATTAGGGAGATCATTCTCAGGCCTGGGAGAGGCAGGGGAAGAAACAGGCAACTGCCTCTGCATGATAAATATTTGGGCACCAGCAATGCCTTTTGACATCCAAAATGGATAAGATAGATAGGCAAGAAATTGTCTGGGGGAGTATGATGAGTGTGATTCTTAAAAGCTTCAATTCTTTATCACAAACACAATCTGCAGCTACTGATGTACTGATAATTGTAGCATACTATACATGTATACGTGGTTTTGTTTATCCCTCTTCAAGGTAAAGAACAATTTCTAAGTTCTTTAACATAGATGCTCATGTTATAAAATATTAAGCTCTCATTTTGTGCAATGTGACCCAGCTGTAGGGAAAATTTTTCCTTGTGTTTGCAGTTCAACACAACGAGCTTGTAAGCCTCCCCAGTTTTTGTGTCTGTGTGTACTGTTTTTGCAGAAACCAGCAACCAGCATTTGCTGTGTTTCATCTGTAGGTGCCAGAGAGTTTACTCTTTGTTCATTAAGAAACAAAGACACTATTAAGAAACATAGAAACTTAGCACTGGGAGGAAAAACAAGAGGTCCGATGAGTGAAATTCTATAGTATTTGTAAATTATGAATTTTAAATATATTAACATAAATTCTTCTCAAAATATCTGAATAAACAAGGGTGAAGTTGAGTGGTGTGAGTAAACAAAATACGATGTGAAACTTTCAATTCTAAATTAGATTATAGTTACATAAAGATAGTTGAATTAAAAATAACATAAAATCGTAGGTGACTTGCATTTCGGTTAGCTTCTTAATTAGCTACTAATTTATGAAAGAGAAAGTAATTATATGCAAGTGCCCCACCACTTGAATAAATGCCTAGAAACACAGTAACATTGTACAACCTATCCTTGTCCATACATTAATCAATCAGTATGGTTGAGTTGGTCTGAGAACCTGTTTAGTCTTACAATTTTGAAAAAAAACCCTTTTCTTTGTATTGCTTATCAGTGTTTTCTTCTTTTCCCCTTCACAAATATTTTCCCTTCACCTCTTAAAATGAAAATCAAAGTTTTTTTGCTCGATGTCTTGCAGGTGTGAGCATCAGCTCCTCTACAGCAAAAGGAAATTATTGAATCATCTTATTTTCTCCTATATATCTCAAACAAAGAATAATAGATTTCAAAATAAATCTCATTAGTTTATTATAAATCCTGTTTGTGCCCTGACACAAAACTAATTCCATTTTGCTCATTTTGACAATTTAACACTTTTATATATCTTCATAATAGCTTACCCTAAACACACTGTTTTTCCCTTTTTTAATTTCATCATTATACCAAAATTAGAATTCTGCAGGTTTTTCCCATTCAGATGAGAAATTGATGAGTTGGTAATTTCTTTGATGCATTGCCACTTATTCAGATTGAATATGCAACATCCTATTTCCTTGAACTCAGGAAGAATCAAACAGGGTGTTTCATAGCTTAGCGTTCAAAGCTTCTTTAAGCCAGCACTTACCCTTAGCTTTTTTCAGGGTTATAGTCTTCATGTCACAACATATGCTTCCTTCTGTCTTCTCTGTCAGCTTCATATGGTGCTTCTCTTCCTCCCCATCTGCTTCGCTCCCCATACACATCTTTCTTTAAAAAGAAAAAAAAAAAAAAAAAGTTTAGTGAAACTTGTCTGTACGCACAGTTCAAATTCCTTATCAGCCAGGTACGTGTCTGTGTTTTGGGCCATAATCTGTTACTGTGTTTGTTTGGAGTATTCTCTTATTTCAGTTTCTTCGTTTAATCAGATATCTCAACTTTTCAAAAACTTCTATTCAAGAATACTGTATATATAGCTCTACCTTACAGTTTCTATAGGTTTAAGGCAATCTAGGGGAATACAAAGAGCTCTGAGTTCCAGTTTGCGCTCTAAATACTTGTCATAGATATATTCACATGATCAGTTTTGATATACGCAGGAGGATTATTATAATGAGAAAAATGACATTTTAAAATGAGTCTTGGTTCTCTTGCTTTCCGTGATTTGATGAAGGAGGTTCCACCTACATTAAAGCAGCTTTACCAAATAGCAAGTATACAAGGGCTTTTTCTGTTCAAATCCATCTTTGGTTAAACTAGACACCCATAACAAATTAATCATTCATGGTGGAGGGCAGAGCTGTCAAACTCATTCTGTGGTAAAGACCAAATTTGTCTGGAGAGACAGGCTGGAAATAAAAAGTTTCTTGCCAGACAGCTAGTTCTGCCTCTCACTACAGTGTGTGCTTCTGCAGAGACTGGGTTCTGCCGGGGGATGGAGGCGGGGGAGAGCGGAAAGAGGAGAACTCCCCTTTTCTGAGCCTATGGGGCTTGGCAGTTAAATAAGTTGACTGTGGGACGACGCTTCTTCTAAACCAAATGTTTCCAGTTTACAGTAAGGGAGACCAGAATGCAGGAATTTAGTAAGAAGGAGTTTCCCTTACAGCCAGCGTTTGGCATGCTCTGATTCCATCGCTGTACTAGCTGCTGTCTTAGGAAGTTCAGAGAGACACAGAACCTATCCTGTCCCCCACTGCAAATCAGCTTCATCTGGTTTAGCTATTCATTCATTTCTGGCTCATTTTAACTGCTAGACATAAATTACAAAGGGAGCTTTAGAATGGTGGGAAAGATGTAGGACCAGATCCTGTCTACTGGATCCAGCAGTGTGTTTGACATGCCTGTTGTTAGAGGGCCTCTTAAGGTTCTGCATTTTTCCACATACTCTGTAAGAACTAAGAGTTTTCTGTGTTTCTGGAATTGGTGGAATCTGTTTTTCTTTGCAGAATAGATCTGATGGAACAATTTTCAGCTCATTCATTAGCTGTCCTGATTGTGAGTTCCAAATATTTATTTCTGAGATGATTTCATTACAACAGAGCATTAAGAAAATGCTTTTCGTTTGAGATCAGCAAATGTGTCAGCATTATTCACATTTTGGGTACTGTATTAGTCATCTTTCTGTAGCAGCTTTTAAACATAAACGTGAGTGAGACTATTTTTCTAATCTGATAACTCTTTTGCAGTATTTTACTATTTCAATACCCTTCTTACCTTTCTTACTATGCTTTCAGCTTTGTGCTGCTCCTACTGCTCTGCACCCATGGTATTACTTCGCCTACCCATTGCGTACCCTCTGCCTTCCTCCGTCCCTGATTGCTTACTGCTGTGGTGGAAGGCAGAGACTATTTGAAGGAGCTCTTGCTAATGGGGCTGTGGCATTTGACAAGCATGATGGAAAAAGGGGGACAGAAGAATTCTGTAGCATTTTCTGATAATAGGAAGTTAGATGTAGGATGCTATTTGCAGCATAGAGACACCTGCCAAGAAAGGACTATGGTATAACCGGAGATGGGCTGTACGAGTGAATGCACAGTTTGGTTATGTGAGATTTATTCAGTTCTGTATTTGTACAAGGTTACTCAGTTGTTTTGAACCGTGCTATTCACGACGTATTTTTTCTCAGAGCTGGAAGAAGCCTCTGAAGAAAATAGTTTCTTTGGAATGAGATAGTGTTTTCCAATGTTGGGAAACGCATGGTACTTAGGGAAGACTTCTTCAACTCTACAGGAAGACTTGTTTATCTCTAGTAAGTAGAGTACATTGTATTTCATATTCAAGAAGAAAGGCTTCAGCATTTTCTTTCACATTATTACTGCTGTAGTAAGAGAATTATTTTTTCTTCTTTACTCTTTTTTTTTTTAATTTCTCTTCAATATGTTCTTTGTTTCCGCCTCAAATGTATTTTTCCCCTTTTGCTTCATGACAAACACAAAGAAGAAAGTGTAGCAATGCTGGTTTTTTTAAAGCTTTAGAACCAACAGATCTTTACCTGTCAGTAGAGTCTTTAACTGGAAGAGCAAGCAGAATATATATCCAAATCACATACGTTCAACTTACTATATATATTTTTATTGTAGCAGTGACAAGGTAATTTTAAAGTATACATATATTAAGAGGAAGGCCAACCTTAACAAACTGAGAGGGACTTCTGCTCCTTCTGAAGTCTAGCCGTAGAGCTAGCAAGTGCACATGCAGCCATTCAGCTTCCAGCATACCAGTGACAATGACAAGGACAGCCGTAATGGCTCAGACCAGCAGTCCATCTAGCTCTGTAACCTGTCTTCAACAAATAGATATGAGAGGTCCATCTAATGCTCACTCAGACTTCTTGAATTTTCAGCTCAGTATTTCCTGGGGAATCTCAACTTCAGTCTCAATTTTGAGGAATTTGAGGAATCTCAATTTCCTCATCTCAGTAGGGCTTCTAATTCCAGCTCCCTTTCTTCATGTTTTCCTCCTAATTCCTGCAGTGGAAACAGCCTCTGGGTATTGACAGACTGGACTAACAGCTGCTGCTATTGGACAACTTTTCCAGTATCTGTGCTCCTTCTTTCCCTGCCTCCAATTGAGATGGAGGTAGAAACCACGAGGGAAGAATTTCTCACTAGGCAGATAACACTTCCCTGGCATGATTCTCACTTTTTCTCCTGTGCCTATCTAGTTATACCTGTGCAATACAGCAGTGGATTTCCCATCTTCTCCAGACAAAAGAATAGAAAGCAAAGAAAAAAAAAAAAAAAAGGAACAAAAGCCATAGATTAAAATATTCTGAAAAGAACTTTTTTTCTCAGAAATGAGAATTCTTTGATTTATTCTTTATTTTGTGACACAAAATGGGTGAGAAACATCACATTTTTAAGTCACAGTAGGCTGTTGTAGTACCATTATGCTCCAGGATTCTTTCCCATGTGATGCTTCAAGTAGATTACAGATGAATGCAAAGCTGTAGAAAATGTTTTTTTTTTTTCCTAAGAGAAACATCTGTAGTGTTTTGACAGATTTCTCAGACGTTTTTGTTGGAAACATCAGAAATGCAAAGTTTAACCAGAAGTGAAAACCCAATGGAGCCATTTTGATTCCCCTCCTCTCAAAACCTTAATGTGTCTTGTACTTTTTTATTTGAAGTACATTTATGTCCAACCATATGTTTTTAAAATAATTTGAGACATTCGGAGTTGTGTCTGGAAAGGAACTGAAGATTAAATCATCCTCAGGCACTGACGCAGGCATAGTCTGGTACATCCCTATCGCATGCTTTGCATCCCCTTTCTTAGACAGGGGGGAGAGTGGAATTCTACTAAAACCTTAGAAAACCTGTTCTATGTCTTTTATAGCTTTATAGTTGAATTTGCATGTGCATTGTAGGATCGCTTTCTTTGCTACAAACTAGATTAATTATACCTGGTTTTAAACCTAGCTCTTCTCAAAGTCTTTGAAAGCTGATGCTGTCCTTTTAGGCTGTTGACTTTCAGGCCAGATGAACACAGTTTTCTCAGTCTTCCTTTACTGATGAAATTATCTATATCGTGTATAATGTTGATGTCTTGCTTTAGATTCCTTCCCATTTGCCTACATCTTCCTTAGAAAGAGGTACTGCAATCTGGGAACGTGATTGCAGGTGAGCCCTCAACAATCCACAACTCTACTGAAGTTTGTTTCACACTTACTCCCTTCTACTGATTGACAATCACTTGCTGCCTTGTATCTGTGCTTGTAATTGTTTTACAGACTGTTGTCTCTCTCTTTCCTCTTACAGATTTTAAAATTTTTAAAGTAATTTGAATTATTATTCTCCTGTGCTATTCTTACAATTCTCACAGCTTGTCACCTCCAGCTTTATTGTGGATTTTCTCTGATTCTTCATCAAAGTTGGTGATGAAATGTTTAATACAGCAGAATTCGGGAAACAACCTATACAGTCTCCCACTTGAAAAGATTCCAAATCTGATCACGAACATTTGCTGCTCGCTATAAAAACATCCATGTTTAACCATTCATGTATTCCTCTATTATATTGTTACATATTTCTCTTAGTCTATGCGAACAGTAAGTACTCTTGCATCAAAAGCTCTGATTATGTTGTAGATGAATAAATAAATAAATCAAATGGCAAAGCTGTAAAGGAAATTACTTATTCGTAATAAACCCAAATTCTAGTCTTTCGTATTAATTAGCTAATTGATAAATTCTTGCATGTATCTTTGCACGTATCAAAGGCAAGCATTAGTTTCTAATACATTTAGTGTGTTTTTCCCTTTTTAAGATCACATAGCATCTTTTTCCAGTCATCTGGAATCACACTTACCCTCCCTCAGAGAACTGTTAAGTGATCAGGGATTGCCCTCTCCTCCTCCTTTTTTCTTTTCTTGCTACGTTTTCTTTATGATTATGTGAGTTTATTAAGGAGCTCTTGACTACAACCACATTGGTATTTTAGTATATTTTATCTCCCTTCCACAACAGAATTGTTTCGTGTTGTGTATGTAATTTTGGTTTTAGAAATTGTGGCGGGTTTATTTTAAAGATAGTTTATCCACCAATTTCCTGAAAATTTCTAATTTTGGGGGATTAAAACATGGTTATTCTGTAGCTTTAACACCTTTCCTTGTAAATAGGAAGTCAGTTTCAGTGATTATTTTCACTCCAGATATATTTCCTCTTAGCTATTCTCATGAAAAAAACTTGAACTAGTCAGAATTAAACACAAAATATCACTGGACTTAAGCTACTTTTCAACCAAGTATGCACATGTATACAAAACATACATCTTTTTATAACTTCTTCTTTTTTGAAAATGTTTAACGTCTATTGTTTGAATAAATGAGCCCTTTCCCACCAAGTTTGATCTTTTTTCAGTTAGTTATTTAATTTTAAGGTTTTTTTAAACATCTGTCTTAATTCTCTTTCAGAGATGGTAGTAGAGATTATTCTGTTGTATCATGAAGTGCAGTACTAACTTTTTTTTCTTTTAACATTGCCCAGACTTTTGATAAGTATATTTCATGCCTGTTTCTGAACTTCAGAGGAAGTAAACTATTATGGGCTAAACAAAAAGTACTTCTTGTTTTTCCCAGGAACAAACCCTGGTTTGTCTTGGCAAGCTTCTATGATGCCAGCCTAAGTTTTATCTTCTGGATACTAAGACTTCTTAGTTCCTGTATTTCCCATTTTCCTCCTTGCAATGTGTAATCAGATATGTAAGAGACTGATCCATTTTTCTTGTCTCCTGAGTTGTTAGGGTTTTTTCTCCTCTCCCTCAGGAGAAAAAAAAAAATCAACCTTCAAGGCAATTCTTTTTTCCCCATTTTTTCTTCCCTGTAGTGCAACATCCTCCTTTTCAAACTAGTTTAGAGCTTTCCTAAGTCAATGTGTCAATCATACAGGTCATCTGATGCTAAAGAGAAAATATTTTATCTCTGCATAGCAGGTTTTTGTTTTGGTTCATAGTTCCATGTTTGAGGAAATCGAAAATCTCCTCTCAGCAGTGTCTGTTCTGTTCTTATATCCGTACCTTTACCATCAACCAGAAATACCCTGTGCTTGTGCCCGTTTCCCTTTATCGCCTCTCGCTCTGTCTGCAGTGATTTCTAATCTGCTTGGAGTCACACCTGGCAGTGTTACTACAGGGGAGTGATAGGCAAGTGCGCGTGCAACTGCTACTCCCAAGCGCCGCGTATGAGGTCCTGTTTTCAGGTATACAGGAGGAACATGGTTTGTTGGACACAGAGGCCAGCAACCAGAGCCTTGTCCCTTCCTTCTTACCTCAATACAGCTTAGCAGGAGTGTTCCTTGGGTTTGGTGTTCCTGTATACATTTCGTCACTACAGCCTGTGTGCTCACACGTATTGTGTGAGCTATACGTGTGAGCTATAAAGATCATCTTCACACAATTCATTTTTCTGATTTCTGAAAAATAATCCCTGCAGACACTTCTATTTCAATTGATCACTGCTGGGTTGGTTGTTGTTTGGGTTTTTGTGTTCGATTTTGGTTTTTTTTAAAAGAGTGAAAAAATAAGTTTACACAGGTTTATTTTCACTGATTCAGGAACACCACGTCTGTCATAGACTTCACATGGCTTGAAGGAGGTTGCTGTACTTCATTATACTGCTTTCCTCATTGATAAAATAGATATGGTACTGCGCGACATGCTTCTAAAGAGTAATTAAATCATTCAAGATGATATCAAAAGTTCTGAGTAGGTTTGATATTACTATCTGGTTTTACATGACTTGTATAGATTTGGTACATTTGTTATTATAGCATTTACTTTTTCTATAAAACCATGTTTTTTCTTAACTTGTAAGCTCTGGGTTTTTTCATCAGTAATATCTGTTCACATAGAGGTTTGAGCTATACATAGATATATTTCTTGCATACCTACAGTCATAAAATATCTGACTATGACAGATTGCAAGCTTCTCCCAATATTTGTGCTCCCCAGTATATTGATATCTGTTGTCAATAATATAGGCTGTTGGTTAGGTTGTAAAGCTCCATTGCTCAAGAGTGTTATATTTTGAAGTCATTTGTCATGGGTGTGTTGTGGAGATAGGAGACTATTTATGTTTATGGCATTTTAAGTAACTCAGTAAGACCCTTTAGAATATACAGAAGAGGCTTGTTTACTGTCATCACTGCTCACTTAATCCTGTGACCTTGACATGATAGTATGCCCATAAAGCCCCCTGCGGGTAGTTCAATAAAATAGATGAACATCAGAGTCTAATGATTGTTTCAGCTTCAGGGATATACTGCCTTATGCCATAAATATTTCTTAAACATTCAATAGCACTGAACCATTTTAAAACCCAATAATGTAGCAAACTATCCAATTGACCAGATCACTAGAAAATCCACAAAAAGATGAATAAGCCACATGTACTTCTGCTGTTCAATTTGAGAATGTTAACCATTGTTTTAAAAAATATTCTGTTTGCACAATGCCAATAGAATAAAATTAAAATGAAGTTATTTCCTAAAAATTAGGTCTACTTATTTTTTGTATTCCCATTGTTTTTTCTCTTCTCTCCTGATAACAAATTATATTTATTGGGTGGGAATGCGTTTTGGTTTTGTTAGTCATGATCTGATTCTAGGAAAGATTAATGTGTAAGAAATTTCTTTTGATGATTTACTAGAAGTTACGTTTGCACTAATGGTAGGAAGCAATAAAAACATACTTAAAGAGGAAACTAAATTTGACGTCTCTTAGGCCAAATTTTGAAATACTACTGAAGCCTTTGGGATACTTTGCCATAAGTGGACCTGAATTTTTATGCATAATACATCTTGTGCTATGTGAAAACATGGAGGAAAGTAAAGCATGATATATTTGCCTCATGGTGCATGGAAGTGTTGTTTTGGTATTATTAAAAAAATATTCATTTTACATTTTTTTTAACGTATAGACATTCAAGTTTCCAAGTTCTATTAGCTAACAATGCGTTATTTTCGGACACATAGTAGTCTTTTACACTGAATAGTACCCCAACCTCTTGTGTTTTCATGAATAAAAAGTGATGTTTTCAAAGCTGATGACAGCTTAATAGTAGAAGAAATTTATTTAGTGAACTTCAGACAGTATTTTCAGTGATAGAATTTCATACTGAACTGTTGAGCTAAAAATCTATGAAAATTAATGGAGCGAAACCTGTCAGGAAAGAAGAGCAGCCGGGAGAAGGAGCAGGATGTGATATGTATGCACCAAAACAAAATGGAATCTTCTATCCTTTCTGATTTAACCTCAGTTAAGTACCACTGAGAAGCATGAGAGAAAATAAAAAACCACCCCAGATTATCTGGCTAAATGCCATGCAAGTTTGAATAAGAAAAAAAGTGGTTTATTTTTTTTAATAGTCTGTCCATTTGAGGTCATCATGAAAAGTTAATGAAAATCTCTGTTTGTATACTCTTAGAGGACCCAGACAGACAAACTGTTTAATTGTTCCCCAAGTATACATTACTTTTCATTTTTAAATCTTGGAATTAAAAATGTAGACAAACTGTGATTAGAAACTTGTGGGAATGGCCACCAATTTCTCTGATAATGCCTCAATGAAAACTATGCTGTCTATTACATTTCAACAAAGAAGGGGTTATAAAGGTTTGAGACCTCATGGAATAAAACCAAAGTATTAAAATTAGTATAAGGGATAGATTGGAATTTATGTACAATTCAGTAGTGCCAGAGGAATATTACCAATTTTCTTTAAAACCAAGGAAATTACTTTTTTACATACAAATTATGGTTTTCCATTAGTGTGATTGGTCCTTTAGCATATCAGTTATAGTTAGGCTTAGTTTTTGACTTAGTTTTTGGACTAATGATACTGTGTATGTTGCTGCTTTTGTTCGGTAATGAACATATTCTCTTTCCTGGAAAGAAACAGACATGTTCCTTTCTGAATGGACAACTAGCAGAGGCCAGTTACATTAATTTTTCTAATGTGTTTGTTACAGAAGCTAAATCTACCCAACGTATTTTGAGTTCTGGGCATTCCCTGTATATTTGGATCATTTGATAATCTTTAGCCGAGCTATGAAAGGATGTTATTGACAGCTGTGCAGGGAAGTTCAAAAGGTTCTGCTGGACACCACTAAATTTTAAGAAAGACCTTTTCTTGGGAATGTCCTAGTCTGAAAGTACTAGAATAGCTCCTTTATTTCATCGACACAGTGACAAATTACTAACGGCAGCTCTTTCAATGCAATATTTATTTAAAGGATTACAGTTCTTTAAAAGTAATCAATGAATTCTCAATTTGTGTACACTAAACCAAACAAATAAAAAAAGTTCTTGTTTCCAGTATTAGGATTAAGAAAATATATTTTCTTTTCCCCTTCTTTTGTTAAATCTAACTTTCACAATCCCCACAGTAAAGTTGTAATGCTACTGTTTTCTAGAAGACCTACGTTCCTTAGGAAAAATCTCTGCTGTAAAAATGAAAAGGCCACAGTGGACATTCCCTTGCAAGAGAACTTCTACAGATTCCTGTCGTCATTCATAGTTTACAAAACAATTATAACATGTTAAATCATAAGCAGGTTTTGAGGTAGCTTTTAGTAAATAGTTGGTTTCCCAGCTGCTGGTTTCTTAGATTCTCCGTTGGATCTAATACTCAGAAGTTATTATTGTCGGTTGTCTCCCCATACCAGTTGCTATTACCAGTTGTAAAGGCAAGACACATGCCTTCTGCTGGTACTTTTTTCAAAACTATTAGAAATTCATAGATAATATTATCACAGACATTAGAGAAGCATAAAGGTCAGTGAATGATATAATTGGCATATATATAACTGAATGATGATATTGGTTCCAGAAATTACCATCACTTCTACACCTAGAGTAGATGAATAGGGAGAGGGAGATTTTCATACTACCTGACAAATACTATTTGATTGAGAAACAGCTGTAGGTGTGACTTAAGAGTAATTTTGTAAAAAACTTTGAGAGTAGACCTATCAGACAACCAAATTTGGAAGGATCTGGAGGCAGTGGTCCTTACTCCCCAGTTTTTATTCTCACGTCTGCCATCAACTGTGAAACTATATAGCATGTCAAGCATTTGTATAACTTTTTGAGCTTCCTGAATTTCAAATTAGTAGCACCTTTTTTGATTGAGAGCAGAAAAGGAAGGGGTGAATCTTCCCTTTATGACCTTTAAAGGTCCCTTCCAACCCAACACATTCTATGATTCCATGATAACCATGCTCACTCTTCACTTTGTTCTCCTTCTGATGGTAAAAAAAAGTATTCAGCAACAAAGTCAAAAAAGTTTTGCTAGTCCAATTTCGGTACAGAAACATTAAAGTTTGAAGTCCTTTATGAGCTGTAATAATTATCAGGAATTCCAGTAAGGACTAATTTCCTTAATGGAAATTCTCAACTCTGGTATGTCTTCACATTTTACAGTTTGCATCAAGAAGGAGCAAAAGTCTTAGGTCATTGCCTGAATTTATGAAGGAATGAAAGATTGCTGGTATATTCCAATATTTACTCTATATTTACATAATAACTTCCTTTCTTTTTCTTTTCTAAACCAGCCAGCAATAATGAAGGGGGAACATGGTTTACAGAATTTATGGTTGTGGCATCTGCGGCCCCTTCCTCAGATTTTTCCCTAAATACAGTTGTTAGTGCAATTCAGTTTAGAGCGAATTATGTGCCTCCATTGACCATATCTAGGTGTTGCCTACCTTCTGAAACTTTTCAGTAGACTTGAATCAATGAAAAGTTTTTAAATGACACTGTACTGAGTGTATTCAGTAGTTTTTACTCTATAGTATATGGAAAACAAGGGAATTTAACATGCGTGATTCATCTGGATATTTCATGTGTTTAGGTCAAGAATTAAGACATAAAAGTACTGTAAAATGCTGTTTTGTTTTGTGTACAGCATTAAGCGATTGTGCTCATGCATGCATTTGTAGGATAGTATGAATCAAGTCAGAGTATAGTTTTTGACATTTTCTTCAGCACTGTTCCTTAATTTTGAGTTTTGTGTAATTTTCAGTCTTACAAATTATATGCTTGGTTGTATTTCTTCAGCAACTGAGTAATGCAGGAATATTTTGCATGTGATTTTGGAGGTGGGTGAGAGTTGTTTTTCTGTGGGTCAAGAAAGCAGTGGGAGTGAAAAAATGATGTGTTATTTCCATGATCTAAATGTTCTGCAGCAGTAGCAGCAGCTGAGCAACTCACTGTTATTCAATGCTACATTAACTTTTCCATTAATGCTGGTGCTGTAAAATATGAAGCCCTTAAGCATTGTGAAGTTGCTGTCTGATTTTTGTTCCTTTACATGGCTGCTGTATATTTGCATGTTACAACCATTATATGGATAATCACCATCATTACTTTTTAGAAGGTCATTCTCTTCTTGTCCTGAATATAGTTAGACACAGAAAAGCCTTAACAGAAGAAAGCGTCTTTAAGCATATTCATTACAAATGCTGTCTTTTTAGTTATTCGCTACTATGATTATATGATGGCAACCCAAGTGTCAACAAGATATTTTGCTTCTGGGTTTTTCTTTTTTTCTTCATTAAATATAAACCAAAACCAAAAATAACCCAAGAAAACAAGCTAGAGACCACAAAAGACCTATTTCCCCGCTACCTCCAAAAAAAACCCCAACCACAGTCCTCTTAGGGGGGAAATTATTTTTCAGAAATTATTAAATGGTATTTTGCGCCAAGACAAATTTTTGTTATGTAATGTATTTTTAAAATGCTGGAATATTTTTAAACTGAATTATATGTGAAGATTGGAATTATTCAAATTTCTTCTACTTTTTAAATCTTTGTTGAAAATATACATATTTATGGGAATAGTGGATTTAATAAGTGCCATTAACAAATCAGAGCAGCAATTCAGGGCACTTCCGATCAAGACATACCAACCATTCCACCCACTCTCCTCTCCAGAATTCACAGTGCAGTTCATATGGGAAAGCAAGATTCTTTCTTCAGCTATGAAAGCAGTCACTTTATGCCCTAAATAATGAAGTTATAATCTTGGTGGTGTCAGTGAGGTGACACCTCAACACTGAATAAATCATTTCAGTTTTTATCTCTCCGCCTTGTTTTCCCCATCTGTAATACGTGAATTATGGTACTTTGCTAACAGAGTGATTTGAGATCTGTTGAAGGAAAAAAAACCCTAAAAATAGTGCTTGCTTAATATCTTTTTTTAAGAGAAAGGTTTTAAAAATTTAGTGCTGCTTTGCTTTAATTTTAAACATGCTTTGGTCGTGTAGTTTGATGAGGTTTTGCTATGCCTCAGATTCAGTGTGTTCGCTGTTCTGATGGTTAAAATCATCAGCACCTGAATCAGCATCTGAATAACAGGATGAGTTTGTGTGATGGCTCACATAGAGTCCTTTCTAGCTGCATGTAGCCATTGCACTTAAGAGCTTTTCTGGCATTTTTGGAACAAAATGAAACAGTATATCTGATTTGACTAGCAAGTCCTTACTTCAATATGCAGTTGGACTGTTTAGTTTCTTTTCCATGGTTTTCTCTCCCACCTCTCTATCTTACAGAATTTTTGTGATACTAATTTTTTTTTCAAATTCAGATATGTTGATGTGGATATTATTTGTTTTCAGGTACACGTAGGAAGATGAATTTAGTATCCAAATGCTAGAAATAACATTCTCTATTCTATAAATAAACAGACTATCCATATTGAGCCCTAAGTCTACAAAGAAGTTATACTCTTGTTTCATTACATTACATTTAGAAGAAGGTTTAGAATTTGTTATATAATTTCCATTAAGAAAACATTGCTTTTATTTCAGGAATTTCACTTACTTAGCATCTCACTTAATAATTTAGGGATTTTTCACAGTCCTGTTTAGTAATCACTAATCTGAATTTCATTGTGTTACCAGCACATATTCTGAGTGCACGCTGAACCCTCTTGGGTGTTGCTTGAGTCTCATCCCTGGACTGTGTTCTTCCAACACAGGATTATGACTTTTCTCATTTATATCTCATATGCTGCTGAGAAAATTCTTTTACAGTTTTATTCAGAGTGTATTTCTTCCTAAAACTTGTTCAGTGTCTTTTATGTATTGATACCCTGGCTGGATAGTCTACAGCAATGTGCCACTGAGAAATGTTTGTGGTCCTATTTAGGCAGCTCATAAAGGGTCTTTTTGGGAATGGGAATGAAGGGATTAAAAAAAAAGTCATTGATTCAAAACTGTAAATGATTTTTAAGTTTGTTTTTTTAATGGATCTAGATACTAGAGATTGATGAAATAATCTGGAACAAGAAAAGCTGTAAAATTAAAAATTATCTTACGAAATCACACGATTTTTTAAATTAATTTAGTATTTTTCTCAGTTTGAGTGGGCTGTCAATAACTACATACAAGCAAAGTATCATATGAAAACATAATATGTTTTGAATCCTGAGGGACAACAGAGCTCTTGGATATCACAAAAAGCAGATTAGAAAAGCCCAAGGTGGATAAAACCCAACATGCTTGTGTAAATAATATTGTTGTGTAAATATGGGATAAATATTTTTGTTTCATAAAATAGCCGTTTCTACTTTGAGAATTTGTTTTTTCTCTGGTATCTGTAAGAAAAATCCTCCTTCCTGAAGCATTAAGGGGTTATAGGTTTGGCAAGCGACTTAGTGTAAGAATTTAATATTCACTGTAACTGAATATTTTCACTTGAAGTTCTAGTTTGTCCTCCTATTCATTAAAACTGAAAAGATTCTCAATCAAAAAACAAAGGGAAGTTTTATGATCTTCCTTGGTATGAATCCAGTTAAAGGATTAACAGTGTAAGTCAGACTCTGAAATGAAAAGGCAAAAATATATTGCTCAAAATATTATTTTAACAGTGATTAGCTGTTATCTGGAAAAACAGATTTCATTTCACTCAGCAGAACACTGTATTTTGTTGAAAATCAAAGTTTACAAAATAAATTTCAATATTTTTTAGTATGGCAGGTGATGAATGTTCTCCCGCAGAGGTTATATCAGAAAATCAATATTTGTAAAATTGAAACAGTATAGGTTTGTATTGATCCATGTGGCTAAATCAAAATGAAAGGCTTTGTAACAGCTTTCTTAGACAGCCTGCTACCCAGTAATGGCAAACTATCAATTTTAGCTTTCCACTGATAAATCAGCTTGAAAATTGGATGTCAAATTTTTTTTTTTTACTGAAGTAGTGATTTTTTTATGCCCTCTAACCTTTCTTGATGTGTTAGATTGGTTTATAAGGCTAAGCTCTGCCTTTTTGAAAGCAGTTGTCAAAACTGACATTTAGATGTATTTTGAAACAAAACCTAAACTCTTAAAGTCTAATTTTGTCTACTAGCTGGCTTGCTGGTAATCCTATGTGTGCACCTCTGTGTAAACAAACATGAATATATGTTTAATACTGAAAATGACATTGATTTAATACTTCGGGTGTATGTGTTTCTCTCTTTTCTGATCTCTGGAGCTCACAAAGGTCAGGTCTTCAACTGCAGCTTTTAGAAACTAATGCTCCAGAAACTGTTTTAGCTTTCAGCGGTTAGAAAGATTGATTTTTCTTTAATTGACTGATTTTCTTTTTTATTTCGTGTTAAGTGAGGCTTTATGAAATGATAAGAAGAACATCGGTTTCAGCTGCAGGTTGCAACATGTCCTGAAAACCTGCGTGGTTGCTCATTGTTTTTAATAACAGAGAAAAGAAGATACATTTGCTTTTACTCAGAAAATAGATAGCAAAATCCTTTCTAATGGCAGTGGTAAACTCTTTAATCTGGGTCAAATGCAGTAGTTTTCAGTGACAGTTGACAGTGCCATACCTTCATGTCTGTACAGCAGAATATAAGTTAGCTCGAGTGGGTATTGATCGTGAAGTTTGCTGTTGTATAATTACTTTTGGCTGTAGAAAAATGTGGTGTGTATTGATCTAGATGGAAGCATTTGACTAGCAGTTTCCCTTGGCTAACAGTGAGTGTCATCTTTCAGCCATGATAAATGGTAACGCTCTGGGTCAGCATAATTACTTGGTGGTGAAATGAACCTCCTGTACCCTTCTGCCTCTCACACCAAGGAACCACCATAATCATCTTTATCTGAAAGCCATGATTTACTGAACTAAACAGCCCCTTAATAAAGTCCTTTCCTCCCTCCTCACATGCAGTATGCCCCCGCTTTAATTGTGGCTCTATACTATTATTTTAAAAACCAAACTGTTCTGAATCCACAAGTATTATTTTTTTTTCCTAAACCCTGTCAGTCGACCTAGACCTGCAGGAGGCCAGGTCTTGCGACAGTCTTTTAATCTTCATGTTTAGTGTTTATGTAGAAAAAGGAGAAAGTTTAAGTTGTTCATCGTTTTGATGCAGTGCTTTTTAAGTCTTGGAATCAAACATTATTAGCGCACTGGTAAATTATTAGTGTACCACAATGAAAACTGCCGTATGAATTTACTGTCAGTAGCCCTTTAATTTTACAGAGTGATGTACACTCTGGATGTGCTGTCTTTTGAGAACAGATGAGGATACCTTTTCACAATATGCTGCTAGAACAGCTTCATTTATAATAATTTTGACACCTTTAATAACAGGATTAAATATTAGATTTTTTTTCAAATATTAGCCATTTTTCTGTTTGCATGTACGTCTAATAGGTGAAAAATATGTTATCAGAAATAAGGAAATTATATTTATTGCTAGAACAGAAAACTCTGATGGTTTGTACTGTTTGGCACCTTTTTAATTGGGAGTTTTCAATTTGTTACCAATATTTCATTAAAACTTTGTAGCATGTTGTTGAAAATGGATTTGTGTTTACTTGCCAGTAGTGTAATATGGCCCTGGGGTAATGACTTTTTGTTAAGTAATGTTAGTTAAAGAAAATCTGGCAATAGTTTTACATCATTTTAAGACAGCTGTGAAGGGTTTGGATAAAGGTCATTTTCAATGATTGTGCTTAGTTAAATAAATGTGAAGGGTTTCACAATGGGAATCTTGCTTTTCAGTGTGCTGTCATAAATTTCCCTTTAACACATCTGGGAATACGAAGTAAAATGTAGTTGTTCCTGCCTTGAAGGCAATGTATTTTATATTTTCCTTGCTTTGTTTGTTTTCCCCTTATAATGCTGTTTATTCACATAACTAGAGTTCAAAGGTTTTACTTTGCCATAAATTAAATCTTCTATTCTCTGACAGTTTGTGAGACCCGCTGGATATAATTTTCAAATGGTTGTAACTCGAAGATTTTTTTGCTGAGATTTAGTCATTAAAAGTGTTAAATTTTCTGACAACTCAGCCTCTATTGTGACCCTGGTTCATTGCTTGCTCTCTCCCTTGGCCACAGCTGGCCTCTTGCTGTTCACAGCTGAAAAGTGAAATCAATGCTGGGTCTAACAAAATGCAGATGAAAGCCATTCTGATCATATATAGTCATTTCCCGTAATTTTATCAGCCTTCAGTTTCTTAAATGATCTCTGGAAATCATTGTTTGTTCATGTGAATACAATATCGAATTTTGTGATAAAATGCCCTGTCTTTCTGAAAAGTAATACTTTCTTAAGCATTAGTAGTGATATACAGCTCACATTGCCGTAGCAAGACTTTTTAAAATACCCGTCCACTCCTTCCCCCGTTCCCTCCTGAAGAGAAGCACCACGTATCAAAGCCAGTCAAAGAGCTGCTGGCAGAATCCTGCCGGCTTTGAGCCTTTGGAATCTTGCGAACTGAGGTTTTTATGTTCTACAAGGCTCAGAGCTGGAAAGCAAGAACTCTTACCATGTGTCAATCCACATTGCCATTGATCTCTCATCCTTTTTATTTTTATTTGAGCAAGATTGGTAGGAAAGCTATGTTGCAGTTAGAGGTGGCAGCGTATGATGTAGCTTAATGCTCCAAAGGTCACGGAACTACGAGTTTGATGGAAAACAGCCTTTCTCCTTATTTTAAATGGTTCCTGCTTTGATTACAGGCATTTATTATAATTATCAAGAGATTAGTCTGTTGTTATAGAATCCTTGTAATGGAACCATTTAAAAGGAATATAATGGCAGTTTATTGGATTTTGCAAAGGAAAAGAGAACAGATAAAGTGGTGTTTTTTAAATGGATCAACTGCTGCCCTAAGCATACTGAGTTTTTTCTTTTGTTTAACTTCATGTTTCTTTTTGTTTCATGGTTTTCAGTTAATACTAAAGAAGTCACTTTTTTCAAATTTTGAAGATGTTTTATTTATAACATTTTCATTGCAGTCTAACCCTATGCAATTTAGTTGTTAAAGACGTTCCTTCCATAAATGATCTTAATCTATACATATCATAGAATGTGCAGCCTTAGACAGCTGCTTTGTTAATGATTTTATTAATATCTCCGTTTAAAAAATGACTACAAAAAAGTATTGTTGATCAAAAACAATATATAAAAGAAATTGCGAATTCTGTATTTCATCAGTTGAAGTGCAGCTAGGGTGAAGGGCAGCTAGAGTCCTTTCTCATTTATATTAGCAGAATACCATAATATTGATGAAGCTTGGTGAGTCTCTTTCGTGTTTATGTTAATTTCCCCTACTTAACAGTGTACAGTTGTATTTACTGCTCTTACTCCAAAAGAATAAATGTTAAGATTGTAAATCAATCATCTTATTCAACTATTACAGAATACTATTTCTGACCTGGCAGTGAATGTAAGTACTAGATGACACTCTAAAAAATTAAAAGCTCATAAACTTAGGAGGTTTTATATTAGAAACTAGTTTATATTTCAAGACCAAAGAATTTCACAGTATGTGTGAGTATGCCTTATCCTTTATATGAACAGCTTCAAAGGCTTGGGCCAAGTCTACCTTCTTCTAAAGAATAATTACAAAGCCTAAGTCCTGCTGAGAACGTGCTGTCCTATGCTCATTAGCTGAGCAATGGAATGAGTTACTTACTACTGAGGAGGAAAGTTAATTGACTGAAACTTAGTTGACATGGGGCTTTTTTGATGGCACTGGGGAATCAGCCCCAAAATAACAGTGGAAAACGATATAACAGCAAACTACATGAATCAGATTACAAGTCTGCTACTCCAATATCTGTTGGCTGCCAGCAGAGGAGGTCTAGGGAGGAGTGTAGTATTTCCCTAGGTGACTTTATCGCGATACTCCCCCTGCATATCCTCCCAGCTTTCAGCAAATTGTAGCTCAGGGACTTCCTGAGCCAGAAGTGATATCCTTGAGTTTAATAGCGTTTGGTGGTTTTTTTCCCCTCTATGAAAGGAAATGTCTAATTCCTTTAAGAACTCATGTAAACTTCTGCTGTCCATGATATGGCAGAGCATTGAGTTCCACATCTTGAGTATGTTGTGTGAGAAATTCATGCAAAGTGCACTTTCGTTTGTTTTGAAATTGTTGCTTGATAATTTTATGTTCTCCCTAGGTCTTTTCTTACTAGAAATAGTGAGTAGTCCTTGTTGCTAATCCACCATCTTGACGCCATTCATAATATTAAAGATCACTATCATATATCAGTGATCTGATATATGACTGATATATCAACTATCATATCAGTTACGGCTCTGTTCTTTAGCTGGAGAAGCCTGAAATGGCCTCGTCCACCTTCCTGGAGGCTCCCCTAGCAGGCTGTAGCTTATTCTGGAGCAGGTCTCTCTTAATCCTTCCAGATGGAGCTATTTTACTTTGTGTAATAGCCAGACAGAAGAGAATGACATACACATGTACTTGCTTCTTTCTCATTCCGCACTCACCCTCCCCCATCTGCGATGTGCCAGGTTGTAGGTTTATTGCCATTAGGAAGCTAACCAGGAATGACTAAAGCTTCCTCAACCAAATCCATACATCTAAGACTCAATATTTTGAAAAGGGGAAAAACAGTAAAGACTTGGATTCTGAATTGGAGCAATGTGGAAAGAGATGAGCCTGGGCTTGAGCCATATGGTTGTAGTCCTTTAATTCCCCATTCTAATTAATGTTTTACTAGTGTGAAATGAGACAGCATCGTCAGCAAAGGCCGACAGTGTTCCATTCCACAAAATTTTGGTGATTCATGGGGGAAGCATGTTGTGTCTGCCATAGCTTTTCTTGTATAATTGTATTTACATTCAGATAGAGTAGGCTGTAACAGTACAGGCAAAAATTATTATTGATGTGTATGTTTGAGAGAGAAACACTTCGTTGACAAAGCCTGAAAAAAATAATTTTGATTTGCTGTTGCAGGTTTTCAGTGTCTCTGGAAGATTGCAGGCATAATGCCATCTAGTGAATTCCATTCTGGTGCCTTTGGATGTTGGTGAAGTTAGAGCATATGTGTATTTCACAGTGCTGAATAGTGGTTTTTCTATTTTTTGATATGCAGTGTGCAAATTAAAAATACTTTGCTTGCAAATTTAACTTGAAAATTAGGGTGAGCAACCATGCTTCTTCCCCTACTGCACGCACCTTGAGTGCTGAATGACATACAGTGACTCTTGGGCAAAAAATTTATCTGGGGAGTAGACACCTCCCAAAGTAGTGAGAGATTCCTTTCTAAAAGTTTTGGTGTAGTCCTAGTGCTGGTCTACTGCTGATCTAGGATCATTGGAGCATTATGACTGTATTATGCCCAATTTATTTTTTTTATTTTGGTATGCTGCCAACATTGTCCTTCGGAACAGAAGTAGAACACAGATTATTTTTTTTCAATAATTTTTATCTCGCTTATGCCAGAAAAGCATTTAGTATCAGAAAGAGCAATGCTCTGACCTGATTGTTTTCTTCCTGCTTAATTTCAAAGGCCTGCTGCAGGCAAATGAAGGTTTTGGAGATGTTCACTAAACATCTCCACACTAAACAAAAGTTTTTATAAATATTTGTAGTGAAAACACCAAGTATTATAAATAAATGAGCTATTAGCAGCTCATCCAACAATCCTCCATACTGTTTCCTGTATTTTCCTTCTACTCTGTTTGAGTTTTCAGTGTTTCTTGTGAACCTATCTGCTCTAAAGGCAGACTCTGAACGGTTCCATGCCGTCAGCCGTTTTCATAATGGCAGAGTAGGCCCTAAGGGAAGAAATGACTGAGTCTATGCATTTGGGGCTATCAACCGGTGAGTGATAAAACTCTAGCAAATCAGTGTGTGAGAAGGGTGTACTACTGAGAGTCAGTTCTGAACTTTGGGTTTCCTTGAGTGCGAGATTTTTAGTGTGTTTCTTTTCTACCACATCAGCCATGCTGAAGGCTGCGCAGATATTTGTGAGTTATCAGCGAAGAGGTTTTCATTGTACAAGGACTTATGGTCCTGCTGCTGACCAAAGGCTGGTCAGACAGCATCAACAAGACTCCCTGTCACATAAAGAAATTTTGGCAAGTGATCTGATTACTGATAGGAAATAAGTTCTGAATCATACTGCCTTCTCACTGGTCATCAAATCACCACAGTCATAGACACGTTGCAGTTGTCATTAATGGTGGTTTTTTCATTATCAATCTGTTGAGTAGTACAGAAGAGAATATTGCTGATATCAAGAATTAATTCTTAACACAATGTTGTAAGTGTGGTGGAGGGTAACGAAAAAATATTTTCGTAGCACTGTGTGGTGTGTAGATATCATGGTACAGTTTCATTTTCCTAACCTCTGCCTGAAGCTAAATAATGGAAGTATTACATATTTTTTCCAAGGGATAAGATGAATTGAAGCAGAATGCTTTTTTGCTGTGAACAAGGACACGTTTTTGTGTGCTTCTTTTTTTCCCCCAAACCCACACAGGAAACTTCCGATAAATTCACTGTTAAACTAGAAAGAGCTTCTTGGTCTATAATTCAGCTTTACTACTCCATGGGACAATATTACTATTAAAACAATAGTAGATCCCTTATATACTGTGCCTTGGCTTATATGTGCAGTTTGGAAACACATCACCAACTGCAAAGATTACAGAACATCTACAGAAAGACAAGGATGCTTCAAGTCAATGATAATAAGAGTAAAGCAACTTCATTTAGATAGTTTTGAAAAGGAAGGACTCACGGAAGATCTTAATCTGTAAATGTCCATCAGCAAAACAATATAGAGGAAAGAACTGAACTATTTGGTCTTCTGCTGATAGGACAAGGAGCCTTATGCTAATTCAGTTCAACATTAGGAAAAAAATAACACAGCTGTTGAGCAATACAGAGCACAGACCTGATGTGTATATTCACCCACCTAGTCCCATGTTGCTTTGGCTGCTTAAATAAAGCATCAGATACTGGATAAAAGCTATACTAGAACTGTATTAGAGTTACTAATTTAATGAAGAGTCCTACAAAGCATGACATGAGAATAGAATCTACATTCATTTTTTGTGTGAGGTTAATAATCTTTTAGAGTGATTTAGCGGCTTTCAAACTGGTGTCAATTCAGTCAATTTCTTACTACATGGACGTTGCATGTTGGAAGCTTTTCACTATTTTGGCTTTTTGGTTTGGTTGTTTGCTTTTTTTTAAAAAAAAAAAAAGCTGTTTTAGGAAGCAGAAAAAGTTAACAAAATAACCTCAACTAAAGTCTTATTTGTATGTAACAAACAACAATGTCTATATATCTTTGCCTACTAATATTCAATCTGTAGTGTAAAAAATATACACTGATGTTCTACCAGTAGCTTAAAGCATTTTCTCAAATTTTGGTGGAATTAAGCCCCTAACATATGTCTTGAAACATACCTCATTTTAAATATGTTGTTGACTTTAATGGGATTTCTCATGGTCTTATACTTAAACAAACCCATACTTCTTTTTAGAATTGGGCCTAAATTATATTTTTTCTTTAAAAATAAGTATATACTGCACCACAGATTCAGACTCTCCAAAATAATGTTGTTGATTTTTAACATTGTGTTATGCATAATAAAGAGTATTCTGGTTTTAAGTATTTAACTATTAGGCTTTCTCAATTGCTTTAATGACATAGTCTGATTTTTGAGTGTCAGCTTTTTTTTTTCTCTATTGCTTGAATGTATATAGGTTTTGTTTCCTGAATGTATATAATTTTATTTTCATTATTTTGTATCATTTCAAAATAATTTTGTTTACAGTAAGGCATTTACATTCTGAATCTGAGGATTTTGAATGTTGGCCCCCTGAATCTCTGTTGCTGTTATATAGCAATAAAATCATAAGCCCATTCTTTAAAATAGGAACTTTGATTATTTTTTTTTTTAATTTCCACAGCGGAGGTGATTTCGGTGATTTTTGTCTATTTTATATTTCAGGATTCCCTTTACCAGGTCAATCAAGTGATGAAAAGACACCTCCATGTAACTTTTATTTGTGGTAATATAAGACTGGGACAAGTCAATCGATCACTTTCTCCAGTTCTCTTCTTTAATGGGATCCATATAGCCTATAATTCTCATTTTCTCTATCCACCTCTTGGATTTCACTCAGTCATGTGAATTCTCTGACCTGATCCTTCCCTTGACAATTCAACGCAAGTCTTAGATGCCAGATTCTTTTGTGAGAACCCCAGGTTTTTACTTTCTCTCCTGTTGAGACCTTTGTTATTTGAGACAAGAGCAGTAGAATTGCTATCACCAAACTTTTCCCAAGGTGCAACTAGTTCTCTTCATCGCCTATGAAATGGGCCTGGGTAGATTAGTTAAGTGTCAATAATGTTGACATCTTAAATTAGATAAAAGGAACTCAGCTTAGCTATTATTTGGCATAATTTGACAACCTTAATCTTCCAGTAAATTACAACTGTTAATTGCTAGAATTAACTTCCCAGTAATTGAACTGTGCCTCCCAGATTGCAAGAAAGGAAAACAAATTCTACTAGGTCATAGGCAATTTGGTCCCTGGAGAAAAAGCAGCTTCCAAAAATAAGGTCAACGTCACAGCATCTTCAAACATAATTTCTATTGAGCTACATGGAGGAGATCTAGAGTAGCTAAATGAAGCAAGAGGTTCCAAAAGACTGAAGGTGGTGAAGAAGGGAGAGAGCAGACTACATTTTCCTCCAAGTTGTCCATTAGAAATTGTAGAACCTCTGAGGGTGGCATGACCTGCTCCATAGCTCTTAAGCCACATGTGACTTCAGCACTTCAAGAGCAACTCTTTCCCACGGCCTGTGTCACGAGGAGCTTTGACAGTAAATGTTCTGGATGATCCAGATTCACAGCTTTCAGAAAGTAAGCCAAAAAATACCATCACCAAATTCCCTTCAAACCCAGGCACAAACTGAGTCCAGTTCCAATTGTCTCACTTTCTCCCACTTTTGAACTACTCCTAGAATGGTGTCTTTTCTCAACTCATAATTTGTATTTCACAGTCATGTGAACTTTTTGATTTTTACTTTCTGGGATTAGGAAATTGGGCTACCCATGCTCTGAAGGAAGCACAGGACATCCTTATGTTCCCAGAAGTATGGTTCCTTCCCCCATTGTCTACCTCAGTACTGATATCGACCTGCTTGAGGATAGAAAGACATTGCAGAGGTATCTGGACAGGCTGGATCGATGGGCCAAG
The DNA here is from genome assembly GCF_963924245.1 of Chroicocephalus ridibundus. NCBI lineage: Eukaryota > Metazoa > Chordata > Aves > Charadriiformes > Laridae > Chroicocephalus > Chroicocephalus ridibundus. Next base: position 28,806,702 of record NC_086284.1, read on the forward strand.
GCCAATGGTATGAGGTTCAACAAGGCCAAGTGCCGGGTCCTGCACTTGGGTCACAACAACCCCATGCAGCGCTACAGGACTGGGGAGGAGCGGCTGGAGAGCTGCCCAGCGGAGAAGGGCCTGTGGGGGTGGTGGCAGACAGCCAACTGAGTATGAGCCAGCAGTGTGCCCAAGAAGGCCAACAGCATCCTGGCTTGTATCAGGAGCAGTGTGGTGAGTAGGACTAGGGAAGTGATCGTCCCCCTGTACTTGGCGCTGGTGAGGCCCCACCTTGAGTACTGTGTCCAGTTTTAGGCCCCTCACTACAAGAAAGACATTGAGGTGCTGGAGTGTGTTCAGAGGAGGGCAACGAAGCTGGTGAGGGGTCTGGAGAACAAGTCTTATGAGGAGCAGCTGAGGGAGCTGGGGTTGTTCAGCCTGGAGAAAAGGAAGCTGAGGGGAGACCTTATCGCTCTCTACAACTACCTGAAAGGAGGTTGTAGCGTGGTTTGGGTCGGTCTCTTCTCCCAAGTAACAAGGGATAGGACAAGAAGAAATGGCCTCAACCAAGGGAGGTTTAGGATGGGTATTAGGAAAAATGTTTACACTGAAAGGGTTATTGAGCATTGGAACAGGCTGCCCAGGGAAGTGGTTGAGTCACCATCCCTGGAGGTATTTAAAAGATGGTTAGGGATAGTGCTTAGAGATATGGTTTAGTGATGTTTTTTGTCAGAGTTAGGTTGACGGTTGGACTAGATGATCTGAAGGGTCCCTTTCAACCTAGGCAAATCTATGATTCTGTGATCCAGTCAGTAAGCTTTACTTTCTGGTGTAATAATAGATGGGTTTGAACTCCTGTTCTCCTTTCTTATCTTCCATGCAAATTACGGCAATAAAGTCTTTAAAATACCCTGCAATGAACACGTTAAGGATGAAATCAGCTTAATTAGCAAGGCTGAGGATTGTAATTCATCATGGTGATTCTACATAGAAAAGCGGTGGGGTTTTGTGTAAATTTGTTAAACTGCTGCTACTGATTTTTCTTTAACTGTAGTGTTCATTTAAGTAAGGATGTACAGCTAAATATAGTCAAATATACATTCTATATTATATTTGTAAAGCATATCCCTATAGGAAATCATACTTTACAATATCAACTGAACTATGAAAGTACATGGAAAATGCAGAAGATACACGCGTTCATGTCACAGATTTGTGCTACAGACAAGGGAAAAATCAGCAGTCTCTCATGATTGTCACAGGGAATTGCTTAACAGAGTAAGTAGCTAAAAGGAAGGAAAACATTAAAAAGTATATCCAGAATAATGGATTGTCAAATGCTCTCTATGCAAAAATTCTTTAAGTTCTATGCTGCTGGTTTTTCAACACCTACCAAAATCCAGATTTTTTTTTTTCAAGTCAGAAAACAAGGACGTTTTAATTCTGTGTTGTCTTTTTTTTTTAATATATATATCATGTCTGCTTCTTCTCCCATGAGTTTTGCAGAGCCAAAAATAAATCATTGGGTCGTGCTTATATATTTTGGGATGTTTTATAGAAGACTGTTTCTATACTTCTAAAGAACCTCTTGACTGTCAGAAATAAAGTATAAATAGAACAGTTTTGATTTACTTGCCAAGCTGGTTTCTTAGCTCTTACAAAAATTCCCAGGAACAAAAAAATTCAAAGTTAAGATTACTTCAGTATTTATTTGATAGTATTGTAAACATGTTTTATATTAAAAATTCTATAGTGCTCATGGCTATGCCACTTGCAAATGTTTATTTTATCAATATAAGTTGCATTTGTGGATAGGAATAACTGTTTATACACCAGTCAAGACATATCCACTAATTGGGCCAACATGTCTTTGTTTCAGTTCTTATGAACAATATTAGGTTTAAAGTTAGATTGTGCTTTGCCTTAGCTTTATGTTGTACTTCCAGATGATACTTAGGAGAAAAAGAAATCTGTCCCGAAAATCTTGCAGAAATTGTAAATCTTCAGACTTATCTAAATTTTGAATTCGAAGATTCAAACAGCATTGTGGAAAAAGAAACATTCTGTTAAAATAGTGTATTATTGGACTTGCACTTCCACTTGCATGGTGAAAATTAAAATAATTGCCTAGGTAAAACTTTATTAGTTATTTATTAGATTTTGATTACTGTTGCTGTTCTTTGATAGGTCTCAAGGAAGCTAATTATTTCATCTCAATGTCAGGTTTATAAGTTATCTGTCTTTAACCAGTTGGAGCTTGAATAATTTATGAAGGTTTGAAACTAATTCATTGTGGGTTTTTAAGAAATAGTATAAAAAAAAAAAAAAGCTGGGCATCTGGGCATCTTTGTTTTAGAATAACACTTTAAAAATATTTAGATAAAACATTTTTTCTTTCTTCTAATTAGAAGTTATGAGAGACAAAATTTCTATTCCTGGATACCATAGCCTTCACGCCGTGATTTACAAACAGAAGTAACTAATGAGATAACAAGTCCTAGCTGTCTACCTCAACCCTGCTGTTTACATTAATGGTACAGCTCTAGATTTTTTGACAAGGCATTGCTGGTTTGCCTTGAAACTGCACTGTAGTTTGGATGCTCAGTAGCTTCTTCAGTAGTTCTTTCACAAGAAACTCAGACACCTTGATCTGGGCATCTGGAATGGAGCAGACAGTTGGGGAAGCATCTGCATCTGCATCACCAGTAACATGTGTCATCCCTACTTACAAGGCTGAGCCTTTAGATTTTGACCTTTAAGTAAGCCAATGAGGCACCAAAGTTTTCAAGAGCTTCCAGAAGCTCTTACTTTGGATGTCCACTTTGAAAACGGGACTCTTTTTTCAGTTGTTCAAGCACAGTAACCCTAACTGAAGCAACTTTTAGCTAGTGTTTAAGTCTTCTGGAATTTCTAACAAATTAAAAAAATTAACTCACAAAAGCCTAGATTTTTTTGAGAAGCTAGGGCCCTGTTGTCCCTAGTTACATATTTAATATGATAGATACCAATCTTGAAATACAGAGTAAATTGTTTTTCTTGTAAAAGGTGACTGTTTCATCATAACATCTGGAAAATCTCTGAACTTCTGTGATGGGCTGATGTGGACGGTATGGGGGTGACATTTACAAGCTGAGGAGGGACCCCAACCTCCAGCTTTGCTTATCTGGGTTTCTTAATGCAATGGTATTATTGCCATTCAAAATTCAACAGAAAAATGGATTCTTTTTTTTTCTTTTCACAAAAGGTAGAAAACGCTACCTACCTAGTGGTGTTCATTTCACTGAGGAGCAAAATATCCTATCATTTACTTAAGGTGATAAGATAGCACTCCGAAGGAGGAGGGTGTCACTGTGAGATTTGAATAAATCATTCTCTCTGTCTTTCCTTTTCAGCACTACACCTGAACCAAGCAAATAACACTAAAAAAAAAAACCCCAACAGTTAGATGAGCAGGGTTTGTGTTTTGGGCACTTGGGTTTGGGGTTTTTAATCATGAATTTCTGTGCAAGTCAGTCAAGAAGATGCTATACTAGAGGCAAAGCATAGCTACAAGAGAGACTTCTCTTACTTCCTGTTGGTCATAAAAGCAGTTTATGTGTTTTTCCTGCAACCAATTTTTCACCTTCCCAAGGCAGAACTGAGTCGCCATGCTTCTGACACAAATGCACTTTGATATTCGTGGCTGAAAAGCTGAACCGAAGTAGCGAGCTGTATTATCAGACAAATGCTGTCTACAGAATTGTTGCTGGAAGAATACTTAATGTTTGAAGCCCCAAGAGATTAACTACATTGAATACTTGATTTAAAAAAAAAATCAACAAAACAAGCAAACAAAAAAAAACCCCAACAAAATTTAATTCTGTAAATACCTTAGGAAGTATCATAAAAACTTTAAACTTTATCTTTTAAAGTTAACCCTGGTCAAAAAGATTGCATCTTGATAGCAAAATTAATAGTTGTCCGAAAACATTTTCCATTTACTTTATTAAATTAGTGGTTTATGTTGTTAAAATTAAGATAAACAAGTTATTTTCTGGGATGTTTATCTGTTTGCTTATAGATTATAGCTTTAAAATGGAAAAATACTTTCCAGACAATTTTGCCATGAATTTGTACTATTTCATGAGGACTCCTGCTTGTTGTGTTCAGAGGGCACTCACTTTTATTCTTTTAATTTCACACACGAGGTGCTTAAGGAGCAAAATAATATTGCTACCAGCAGGTGGTATACTTGTACAAACAGAAGAGTTGAATGGAAATTTTGATTTAAAACTTTTTTAATCAGAAAACAGTATTTTGGTTAAATCTTTTGGTGAAAAATTATAATGTTAGAAGCCGATATGAAAATTCCTGATATTTTCCTCTCCATTTTTTTAAATTAATAAAAGCCTTCAAAATTTTTCATTTCGAAATTTTATTTTCATGTTGTATTTCTTCACTCCAGGAACGCCTAAGCTGATGCCATGGTACCTGTTTCTGATGTGATATTATAATAAACATAATTGTCCAAATGTAAATTATTTTTTTTTTAAATTTGGAAATAATTTGCTAAGTAGTTCAATTTTTGTGTCAGTGAAACTTTGAGATATTTCTATATTTTGAATAAGAAAAGCTGCACCCTTAGTATGGCATGTATTTTACTTTATTTTAGCCATCTACAATTATGCTCTCTAGAAAGAGATAGGCAACCTCAATACACAATTCATTCCATCTTGGAGTTCGTTATATTGTGGTGTCATGGGAGTACTCATGAGATCTTAGTCAGTATGCCACTGTGCTGAGATGGCATGACATAACAAAAAATACATTAGAAATTAAAATGTCCTAAAATACTGCATATTCTTTCAAGACATTTTCCAAAAGCGAATTTTACACAGATTTTCATTTATTTGAAACTTTTAAAAGGCATTTTGGAGGTTCTGTTTTTCCTTTGTTTGGAGCGATGACAACACATTCTGAAATAGAAAAAAGATTCCAAACTAGAAATCTGAGTTAAATCACAGAGTATTGTTCCAACTACTTTATTTTCCTTTCCTTCGAAGATAGTATTACTGTATGTCCTAATCTTAGTAACATTAAGGTTTATTGCATTTTAGTGTTTCTTGGGATACGTCTTATTATTCCTAGAATTTGGTGCATTTGCATTCTGTTGTTATTGATTGTTTTGATTCTATTGTTATTGATATCCTGTTTTGTTACTAAAAAAACCCATTGTGATTCTGGCGAGTCAAATGCTGACAATTTATGTATCCACTTTTTCTGTTGCCTCAGTTGTTCATTCAAAGTCATTGGATTAACGAAAATGAACTGAATATAAAACTTCAGGAAATTGTGTTGTTTCAGTTAGCTGTACTACATGTAGTGTCCTACTATTGCACATTAATATTTGGATAGATTTGCCAAAGTTATCTCACAGTATTTTGAAGTTCTGTTTTAAGTTAAATCAATTTGGTAATTTTAAAAATTCTACTTACCTTTAGTTTTACTTTGTAGACATTTGAGTTATTGTCAATTTCATTGCTAATTTTTTAAGAGGCATGTGACACTTATGTTTTTTCCCATATAGCTTTATGCATGGTTAATCTTATTTCCCTAAAACTACTGCTTCTAGGTATAAATTTACTACTGTTTAATAATATAGCAGGCATTCCAGAATGAACATCTCATTCTGGGATCTAAGCATTATAAAAAATCTAGACAATCAGGATAATTGTTAGTCCTTCTGTGTGTGTGTGTGTTCGTTATTGGTTTGTTCCTTCAGACTCTATGTAATATACGAAAATCCCCAATCCCTTTACAAATTGTTTGCATTTTATATAAATTTTCATGATGTTCAGAAGCAAGTTATCAGACTATACAATATAATCCGCTTTAGAAGTTTGTGTTTCAGGTACTACCATAGCTAAAAGGAGCATGTCTGTGGCCACAGCCTTCCTTTCACATCTACTGGCATTACTCTCCTTTCTGTTGTCCCATCTAACTGAAGATTAATACATCTGGAAGGATTTCACTTTTCAGCTTCCCCTTTCTATTTTTATCTTTTGAACTTCTGTGTCCTCAATTTTTTTTCCCGAAATTAAGTCATAAAGGTTTCAGGAGCTGGAGGTTTTCCTTAAGAGTGTGTATTAAATATACCCTTCTCCAAAGCCAGATAAGTCACGCCCCTCTTTTCTGAAAAGGATGCTACACTTTAAAAAAATTTTTAGAAAATTCTTTGCCAGGAATTTGGTGGATTTTTAATCATTAGTTGTCTTCTGAGAATTTTTGCCCTCTTTTCATTTGTAGACAGTTCTCTGTTCCTCTCAGCTTTGTCCTTCGTTATTAATGCAAGACCATTAGTAACCTGATAATAGGAGAAAAACTGTGTTGGCAGTTTTCTTTCTGCTTTTCAAAGGTGACTGCTCTGCTCGTATTCTGATGATCAGTGGTAGTATTTTCTGTTGCTTTGAGTTCCTCTGTGCTCTATTTCACCCTTCTTTCAAAGTCCACAGGAAAACCCTTCCCCCCCACCCAAACCTTGCAAAGCTACAACGCACAAATACCAGTCTCTGAAAAAAGTTTATGAATTGCATTCATCCTCCACAACTGTAAAGGACTTCAAAACTTTTTCTCTCCTGTTTTAAAAACTTTTGCCATTCTCCAGTCCCCACAGGGAAACCCGTGGGTCAACTAGTATGCAATGTGCTGGTAACCTGTGCTGCATATATTATCAACTGTGTTAAAATGAACCGTTTTTTCCCTCTTTATGTTTGTAATGTAATCATAGAACCACCCTGATCAGCCCTAAACTTCACAGTTTTCTGGAGTTCACTGACTTAAATGAAAGTACCTCAAATTCACAAGTCTCAAAATATTATAGATTATCTAAGAGGTATTCCTGATAACCCAATATTTATTCATTTATCCACCCGTAATTATTCACATGGATTTCTTTCTCTTCCCATCCACTTTCACAATTATTTCTCTTCCACCAGTTTCTACAGTCATTGGTTTTCTTCTCACAACTCTATTCCTTACAAACTTAATACTTCTCCATTTTTTCAGCTCAGTGTTGCTTTTTCTTCACCAATCAATAGTTACATTTCAAACCTTTCATCTATGCTTTTCAATTTCTTTGCCTCCCGATCTGTTGTCTTTATGGTTTCCCGTTTCCCAATATCATGGGAAATATTGCTGGAAGATACCTTTTAATCTGTCTTTCTTTTCTTTTTTAATTAAAAAAAAAATTAAAAAACTTCTCTAATTCCTCGTTGCCTAACTCTAGACTTTTCTATCAAGTCCTTTTTCATTTTTAGGGCTCTGACTTTGTCTACATTTCTCCTCAAATTTCACCAATCATTCCTGTCTTATGTCTCTTCTCATTTTAATTTTTCACATTTTGGCAGCCCTACACAGGAGGTACAAAAATACCTCTCATCTCTCATGCCGCTTCTGAGTGCAGCAGTGCTGGCATGCCTTCTAGCCATGCTGCTGGGATGTAAGTCATCTAGCTGGACTGCTGTGCTCTCCACACCACCTCCTCCAGCTCTCAGTGACCGGGACGCCAACTGCTTAACCAAATTCGCAAGGAGCTCCTTTGTTTTCTGTCTCATTCCTACCCATGCTAGTTTGCTGCACTGATTACAAATACAAGAAAAAGTGGAGAAAAAGCTAGCGGTCACTGACCATCCAGCCTTCCCCCAGGAAATCGCATCCCTTGTTTGCCCACTGCCACGACCTTGCCTTCATCACAGTCTCCCAGTATTTGTAGCCAGTTGCCCTCTCCACCAGCGTCTTATGTTCTTCTTCACAGCCTGTCATCCCACTGCCATGTCACCTCACCAGTCTGTGAACAAAACTTCATGGTATTGTACTGATATCCTGAGCCTTGTAGCCCTGCTTCCAGCAATCCATATATCATCCACCTGACTTCCCCAGGACACATCTGCCCAGCTTCTTTCAAAAATTACTGTGTGAAACTTCTCATGCAAGAATTGAGTCACTCAACATCACATTCCTAAAAAAAAAAAAAAAAAAACATAAAAAAGATTAAATATTACCTAAATTTCCCATAGTATTGAGCTTCGCATCCTTCTACTTAAATGCTAATCTCTTTGTCTGAGACTTTTTCCTTTCTACCCTGAAACTCTGCCAAATATATTCCTGATATAATTCGTGTGCATCTGTACTTCAGAGAAAAAAATATGTTGCTGTTTATATGAATGCCTAAAGATTTTTTTAAATTCCTACTTACAGTATTTTTACCATCTTTTTCAATTTTCATTGCTTTAGATGTTTCTCATCATTGTCATCATCAAGATGTCTCATCATTGACATCTTTATTCCCTGTGTTGGTATTTCCAATTTTTAGTATTATTGGTATTATTAGTTTAGTATTATTCTTCATTTTCAGTATTTCTAGTTTTATTTTGGGGATTCTGTAGCACGCTCTTTGGAAAAACTTAATGGAGCTTTGTGATTTTTGTAACTAAAAAAAACTTTTTTGTGTAGAGTAACCATACTAGTTGTGTTACTTGAGGCTTCTGATATTCGTTTCTGTTCACGTACAACAAGGCTTTGTTCTCTTTTAGCCATTATAATATGGGATGTGATTTTTGCATACTTGTCTCACCATCTTGGTAAAACCAGCAATCACTGCTTCTGTTTCAAGCACGGTCAGAAAAACCTTCACTCTAATACAAGTATTGTATCTGTTGCTATACCACTTCTAACAGTATTTGTTCTTTCATCATTACAGAAGACTTCTACTACTTAGATCCTGTGGCAAATAGGTTTATACTTTGGCTTGTACTTTTTAACTGTAATAAATATCGCATAAGTAATAATTTAATTTTTTTTTTTGTATTTCAAGTTTTCTTTTACTTGCCTTTTTTTTTTTAACATTGCAAATTTTCTGTTCTTCATATTACTTTGGGGAAATTCTTTATGCTTTTCCAATATACATTTTTTTCTTATTTCTCAAAATGCAGTCATAATTCCACACTGTGAAAAGAACTGTTTTCTCCTTTTTAAAATATGTTACGTAAAAACAACCAGGACTAATTCTTAGAACCATAGATCATAAATTCCTTGCCTTTTCTATGCAGTTTCCCAGTATTACAAAGACTATGACATCCTTCCAGTTCTGTGACCCACCTCTTTTCCCAAACAACTTTTTCCCCTTCCCCCATGCCTGCAGGCTTGTTCCTCTTCATTAACATATTCAAACTTAATCTCTTCCATCTGGCAGCCCATCCTTTGGGCTGCAGTCTGAGGATCTTTTATGGACATGTGCACTGCTTCTCTCCACCTCTTGCCTCTAGTTGCTGTAGCTCTAGGTCACGTACAGCAAACTGCATTTCTCCGTGAACAAGGAGTGGGTTTCACAGCCATGGAGCTGCTGTCATGGATGCTGAGTGCCCACAAAGGCTTGCTGTTTAGGACAACTAATATTCATAAGTAAAAGAAAAAAAAACCCTTTCCATACACTTCTTTGGAGCTGTGTCTGAAGTAGTTCATAGAAAATCTTTTCAAAAGTTGTCTTTGAAATGTCTGAGCTATAGAGATGTTGTGAAAAGGCAGGGAGGACTTTGCTGTTCAGGCTGGCTTGGTATTCCTCTAAATTGTTTTGGTGGCAGAGAGCTACAGAATTTCTCCTTCGGTAATAGATTGAGCTACCTAAAATACTTCAGTCCCTCTCTGTAATCTTTGACCCCAAATATATGGAAGGTGTGTGTGATACGGTAGCAAAGAGTATTATATGGAATTCTGGGCAGTTCTGAGTTTTAGAGCAACTTGCCCTTGGAAGACTTCCAAGCTGTTCTCTCTAACTTATCAAAGCCCACATTGGCTATCTGGGGTAGCATAAAACCACCTTGCCTTTCCATCCCATGCTGGCCTTTGACAAGATAAAATACAGTTTAAAGTAGGAGAATGTACACGGCGAGCTGCTAAGCAGGCACCAGAGATGACAGTGAAATAGAATTTGTAATCCTTCAACAACTAGTAAAATAGGGCTTGTTCCATTAAAACATGTACATTCTGTGGCTGTATTAATGCTATGAAGTGCTGCACACCTGAAGTTTGGGAGTAAGTTTGCAACATGCACACCACTCCAAATAAAATGTTTCATTGTTAGTAATCTTGTAATATCACTAGTTTCATACCAACCCTCATCATGATAAGGATGATAAAGGTTCATATTAAATTATATTACAGTTTGTAAGGAAATTATCTTGACAGTTAAACTCATGGAGCAGACTCGTTTGTGTCGTGTTTTCGAGTTCATTTTTAAATAACTGTTCAGTTAAAATGGTACTTTTCACGGAATCACGGAATCTTCGGAGTTGGAAGGGACCTCTAGAGATCATCTAGTCCAGTTGGACTAATCCTGCTAGAGCAGGATTGCCTAAAGCACATCCCTCAGGGCTGCATCCAGGCGGGTCTTGAAAATCTCCAGAGAAGGGGACTCCACAACCTCCCTGGGCAGCCTGTTCCAGTGCTCTGTCACCCTCACCGTAAAGAAGTTTTTCCGTGTATTTGAACGGAACTTCCTATGTTCTAGCTTGTGCCCATTGCCCCTTGTCCTGTCACTGGGAACCATTGAAAAGAGCCTGGCTCCGTCCTCCTTAAACCCACCCTTTAGATACTTGTAAACATTAATCAGGTCCCCCCTCAACCTTCTCTTCTCCAGGCTAAAGAGTCCCAGCTCTTTCAGCCTTTTTCGAAATATGTAGGAGTAGCTCCTGAATGATGCTATGCACTTTTCAGTTCTTAAAAAAAAAAATTCATTACAATATGCTTAATATGCACTTTTTCATTCAAACAAGTCTGATTCAAAATGTCACTTAACTGGTATAAGATATGGGGGAATGAGAAATTACCTGTAATGTAGTTGGCTGTGGAAATAAGGATTATTAATAATATACATTATTAAGGAAAGTATAGCTTATTGAAATATTGTACTTGTTGCAGAAATAAATCACTAAAATGACTTGATTTAGTCAAGTCACTTCTTGAAAAAATGGGTTGTAGCAGAAAGAGATGCGGATGACTTGCAGACATACGCTCTCATAGGGCTGACTTGTGCCCAGTACAGCGTTAGAAGCTGTAGTTCTACTTGATTTACAGCCATCATTTAGAGCTACCTAACAGCTACCTAAATTCCTGAAAAATCTTAAAGCCTGAATAATATCCACAGGATTGGGAGGTAAGTATTTCTGAAGTACTGTAATCTAAGGGCTAGACAACTTCATACTGATTCAGTACATAGCTCTGGACTTTTAAAGCAGGTTAAATTCTTAGTTTTAGGCTTGAGCTTGTGGCCACAGTCTTCTACTTACTAGTATTTTTAATCTAATCCAAAAACATAATAAAACTTTTTAGGAAAATCCCACAAATATTTGTCTGTAATGCAAGTGATGAAACTCAACCGTTCAAAACTTTCTGTAAGTATAGCCATCAGCATTTCAGCCATCTGCTTTCTTACTAACAATAAGGTAGGAGAAAATGTCTTGTCTTTTTATTAAAGATCTTGCTCAAAGAGTCAAGGGTAAATCAGAGAGTAACTGCTTAAGATTCAAAAACCTTTTCTTCAGGGTTCAGATATCTGGAAGTATATAATAACATTGTGGGATAGATTCCTATAGAAAACTCTGGGAAGAAACTTCAATTGTGTTTTAAAAAGCCATATAATTTGTGATTAGGAATAACATTTGTGTTCTGTTCTTTCAAAATTTTTATTTTGCACCATTATTGTGTATTTCAGACTTTGATCCCTGGTGAACTTGTAACCCTTTTTTTGGATCTCCAAAATAGACTTTATCCTCTGACAATTTCATCATTTCTTTACTTACCACTTCACTAAAATAGTGACTTTAAAATGTTTTACTTTCAGCTGAGAATATATCGTATTGTTCAGACTGATTAATGAAATTAATGAATTGTCAGATTAAACGCAGAACAAATTAAAAATGTAATTTCTTTTAGTCTTTGAATGTCTTAATTTCATAAAAAATCTTTAATTCATACATAATTGTACCATTCTTATCAACCTAGCAGTCTTTTTTATTATTATTGCGGTGACAAGTGCCATTTCAGAAAACTCTTGTGTTTAAAGGAGTTTTCATTAATATCTTTACTCCTGTTTCATCATGAACTCTTAGATGGCAGTAAAAAGGGAAAGTTTCTTTACTTTCAAAAAAATCACTACAATAAAAAGCCCTTAAGACAGTGGGATTGAGTGCACCCTCAGCAAGTTTGCAGACAACACCAAGCAGAGTGGTGCAGTTGACATGCCTGAGGGAAGGGATGCCATCCAGACGAACCTGGGCAAACTCAAGAAGTGTGCCTGTCTGAAACTCCTGAGGTTCAACAAGGCCAAATGCAGGGTCAGCATGAGCCAGCAGCGTGCCCAGGTGGCCAAGAAGGCCAACAGCATTCTGGCCTGTATCAGGAACAGTGTGGTGAGTAGGACTAGGGAAGTGATCACCCCCTGTACTCGGCACTGGTGAGGCCCCACCTTGGGTACTGTGTCCAGTTTTAGGCCCCTCACTACAAGAAAGACATTGAGGTGCTGAAGCGGGTCCAGAGAAGGGCAACGAAGCTGGTGAGGGGTCTGGAGAACAAGTCTTTATGAGGAGCAGCTGAGGGAGCTGGGGATGTTTAGCCTGGAGAAAAGGAAGCTGAGGGGAGACCTTATCGCTCTCTACAACTACCTGAAAGGAGGTTGTAGTGAGGTGGGGGTCGGTCTCTTCTTCCAAGTAACAAACGTTAGGACAAGAAGAAATGGCCTCAAGTTGCACCAAGGGAGGTTTAGGATGGATATTAGGAAAAAATTTTACACTGAAAGGGTTATGAAGCATTGGAACAGGCTGCCCAGGGAAGTGGTTGAGTCACCATCCCTGGAGGTATTTCAAAGATGGGTAGACGTGGTGCTTAGGGACATGGTTCAGTGGTGGGTTTTGGCAGTGTTACCTTAATGGTTGGACTCGGTGATCTTAAAGGTCCTTTCCAACCTAGACAATCCTATGGTTCTATAATTCTAAGATGCTCTGAATTGCTCTAGGTGAGGAAGCAGCTCCCACAGAACTCCTGAGGTTGCCCTTTCACTGCTTGTAGATAAGTACAATGCCTGTTCTGCCAGGCAGCAAAGGACCTTCATGCAAACTCAAGCACATAGTGAAAATTTCATTCAGAATGCAAAAAAATACATTGACTAAAAATGATGGCATGCTGCTTCTGAAAATGTCTAAGTGGCTAGAAGGTATGCTGCTACATCCACTCCCCTTGGTGCTCTGCCCTCCTGATCTGATCTGGATCTCATGACAGCAGTTAGTAAAGTTGGACAAGAACTCATGCAAGCATGAAAAAAGTAGTTAAGTGGACTGTAAAAAATGAAAAGGTCTGTTCTACATTAGTATATTTCTACTTTTCCTCTGGAAATGGCTACCAGTGCATAGCTTCCCAAAACGAAGGCAATATACAAAAAAGTGTCTGAAGTAACGCCCAGAAAAATACAGCAAAGATGTAGCCCGTACTCATGAGTTGAGAACTTTTATCTTTTTTTTTTGTCATCCACCTTTTGTACAGGCATTTCCAGGGTTCTGCAGATAGATCGAAAATTACTGGTTTAAAGCAGTGGTTCCCTCATTATGGTCTGCAAGGTCATGATCTGTAGAATCATTTTAAGTGTATAGTGTGTTCAATTATGAGTCTGATGATAAGGATGCATCCACAAACATTTTGGGTATTTCATAGTGATCCAAAAAGTTTTTAAAATGTTGGCTTAAAATACAGCATGCTTGTAAAATTGATGTGGGAGATGTTTGTGTTGATAAGATCAAGAAGTTCTCTGAAAGCTGGTAATTTCTTTAGAACAGAAGTTGAATACCAGATAATTATATATGTGTATGTTTTGACCTGAATGTAGATTAACAATGGCTTATATAATTCTTCAGAAGTTTAATATTGCTTTTGAATGTAAAAAGGCAATGTAACACAAAGATGGCTGTGGCTGTTAATGGCTTGTATTAGCTGGAAGCTATAAAATCATCCTAGTACTCTGTTAGTGCTGGAATAATAATTTACCAAGACAATTACCACATGGTGGAATTTTTTTGCTGCTCTAATTCAGTGTTATTAATAATGAATAAAATTGCAATTTTCTCAGGTTGCTAGGGGCAGTGGGGAATTATTTCAATGAATATTTCAGCACATTAGTTTAATCATAGTTCCACAAAATTCAAGTGGGCAATATTTTATACTTCTAAGTTCAGTCTGCTAAGGGACCATAGTCATTAAATTGCAAACTATTTGCACTGAGGTCCATTCTATGATTTACAAGCCTTGTTAAAAACACTGTAAAAGAAAGCAAGCTGTGCCATTAATACTTGTAATTTGATGCTGCATTTGTTAATGGGCTCAGTGTGATTAATGTTTTTAGCAGCAGGCAGAGCATTCTGAGACAGGCAGTGCTGAGGTTTATAATATATAAATGCATGTAAAGAAACGTTAGAATATTGTACGCTTTAGTAATATATGTTTTTACAAGATTGTGTTCCTGAAATAGAAAAGCGGCAGTGAAATTCTACTATAATGTACGTAAATACAGTTCAAGCTGCGGTAGGTGCTGATGTGTGTGTTCTTTATTTCATAGCCAACTGCATGACTTCTGGCGCTTGGATTACTGGGAAGATGATTTGCGCCGGCGGAGGCGATTTGTTCGCAATGCTTTTGGGTCTACTCATTCTGATGCTCTCCTAAAAGCCGCTGTGGAATATGGTCAGTACTAACTCCTGCTTAAAAATGTAGCTTATGATGTTTTCTTGATGTCCATGAATCCCTAAGAACGGTGTTCCTTCTTTTCTAAGGACAGTGCTGAGAATTCCTAGGACAACATGTTCTTAGAAAAGGAATTCTTTCAATTCTTCCACTTTAATGAACCAGAAGACTTGAGCTTGTGGGCTATTAAATTCTCTGATCCCCAAGGGATTCACATTATACCTCTCCAGCATTCCCAGACACTAATTTTGAGACACTGGTAAAAGTAACTGAACTTGTCTCTCCAGAGTGACAGAATGAAACTGTTAGGCCATCAAACTAATGTGTCGTAATAGTTCCATTGGAGACCTTTCGTGAATAAGAAATTAACTGTTTTTTAAAAATATCAGAAGTTTTATCCTGGCACGTGTGATCTCAGCCAAAAGTATTTTTTTCTGCAAACCATGAAAAATGTAATAACTTCTTTAAAATAATTATTTTACGGAAACTTGTGATTTGAATAGTGAACTGAATACACAGGAGCTTCAGTCTAGGAACGTAAGGATTAGATGATGTTTGATTTTCATGGAGAGGTAGCTGGATTATAAAAGAGGAAGGAGGAATGTGCTTTCAAATTCCCTTATATCATTTAAAAGTTTAGTGACTTCTGTACAGCAGACTGACCCTGAGTACTCTGGAATTCTAAAGCAAATTTATTTCTCAGATTTAAGCTGGGGTACCTCTAACATATCAAAGACGGGAATTTTTTAAAGAATATTAACATGGTTTTCTGTCTGTCTGTTGGGTTTTTTTTAACCTGTAGTACTGAAAAAAAAAAATCCTGGGAGTCTTTAGTGTTTAGAAGTAAAAAATGGAAGTAATTATACATAAAGCAAGTTGAACCTTTCAGCTGATGTGTAGCCAAAGGCTAATGTTGCCAGAAATTCTGAATATGATAAATATAAAACTAACTGTGTGACCTACAGATTTCACCAGCTTTACAGGTTGTTGAGGCAAATAGCTGGGATTCAAACAAGGTTAGACATATAAATGAATATCTGTGTGTGCAGTTATACTAGCTAGTGTAATTTAGTACTTATTTAAATGTGAAGGCTACCATGTGCAGGACTTCAGGCCATAAACTGTTCGTAAACTGGGTTAAGAAAGACATTTCTCCCAGTAGGATATACTATGGCATATTTGACAAAGGGTTATTTTCTCCACATTCTTCCAAAACACCAAAATAGAGATCTTATGAGAGGCAGATGCAAAACTGTGCTAATTAGCGTGTTGCTTTTTTAAGGCAAATAATCATCAAAACCACAGGCTTTATGCATTATACAGGCAGTAAAAAATATTGTTATCGATTAATATTTTTAATTTTGGATATTAAACTAGCATTAGAACATGAAGAAATCTGATTTATAAACTATTAGAAAGTTTTCAGCCTTGATAGTGTCCTGGTTTTAAAATACAGGAGCTTTCCATTTACTTAGATGGACTTTGTTTCGTGTCTTTATAGCAGGAATGTTGTATCTTTGGGATAAGATTGTACTCAGAGGATACTGGAAACTATTTTGGGGTTTTTTTGTGAGAACTATAATACAAGTTGCACTTGAGCGTTCAGCATGTTGCAAAGATTGCCTTCATTTATGTAGTTTCTGTGTTCTAGTACTTTAGTGCAGGTGACAGCTGCCTGGCAGTAGAGCTAGCCTGCAAGACAAAGCTACAACCAAAAGAAAAAGAAAAACTGAATTAGTTATAGTTTCATATTGGATTGTTTCTATATAATTTCATGCTACTCACCTGTTAGTGCATTCAACATAGAGGAAAATTAAATCTCAGGTGTGTTTAAAGGTGGTACGCATCAAATTTAGTGGTTACATAAAAATTACAATCGGCTGAAGTTGGCCTGTTTGCAAAATTGAACTAAGTAATTCTAACTTTTCACATGTATTTTAAAATTAACATATGGAATTTTAGAACAGCATACATTAAAGTTATAATTCATGGATTCTATCTAGATGTACTTACTTTTCAGAGGCTTAAGCCTTTGGATTTTAATACTGAAACTTTTAGCTGACCTTTCTCTGTAAGAAAACATCCTTAACACTGATGTTATTTTTATGCCTCTTGGTGTTACTAATGAGTTGAATAATTTATGAGGTTGTCATGTGAAAAGGATTTGGTGCAGTTTGATGTACTTTTAGCCTCTGGTGTTGGAATGTGATTACTAAAAAGCTGGAGGCAGATTTTTTTCCATAGGGCTTAACTTTCATTGTATTTTTTTTTATTGGCTTTGTTTTGATAATTTTGTTTGGAACAGCTTGATAGTAAAATGCCCCTAGCTTCCAAAACTAAGCATGATATCACACTGCAGAAAGAATTTAAAGCATTTAAAAAAAAAATCGCACTGCATAGTTTTCCAGTAACAGATTTTTTCCTGACCTCAGATACTTTGTTTGTGAGAAATAAACCATTCATCAAAGCAAAATTTGTTGGGCTTTTGTTATATTAATAGCAATTTTTCATCTTGACTGATACCTCTAGCACAAGTAAAGCTATTTTGAGCATCCGTAAATAGTGGAAACATCTTACAAGTTTCTGTTATCTACATTGACTGTCAGTTATCATTTAGGATTTTGTGCATAAATATTGCAGTGGAGGAATGTTTAGTCAAAGCCTAAGTCAGCAAGCTCCTCAGTGTCTGCGATCAAAGGCATCAACTTAAATAGGTCTGATCAGGCATTGCAGAAGAGGGCAGGCAGTTTCAGCTGAGCAAAAATCACAGAGCAAAGATGACAAAATGAATCAGTCATTTCTTTGGCAGTAAATAATAAGATATGCTGAGGATTGCAGATGAGAGAATTTCCAGATTCCTTGGAGATGTGCCTGCTTAACACCTGATTTATCTAAGCTTATGCAACCATCAAGATATGACCTTGATAAATAAAAAAGTGCTACTCTAGTATTAAATCAGACTTGATGTTGGATGTATGGATACTGTAATTATATAATACTTGCAGTCATCAAGGAATAGGAGAGTCTTGGAAATGGAAACCATGTCTGCGATCTATATGTTTGTTTTAGAGAAGTAAAAAAAAATATGTTAAATTCTACCTTGAAGAGCTAAAAAAAAAAAAGTGTTAATTTCAGCCGATAAGTGACTTCTTCCCATAGGACACATTATGTATTGTCTGCTACTGGGAAACAGTAATCTCTTAAAATATTTCTGCTACAAGGCAAGTGGGTGAAGCTTCTAGGTAACTATAGTCCATTAGTCAGCCATTGTATGCCTGTTCAGATATCTGGTTTTGATAAAATATAACATGCATATATATATGTCTGCATGTGTGCACATATATACATGTATATATGTTTGAAGTACCTGTCAAGTAAAAAATATTGCAATGAGAAATTATAACACATTTCTATGGCTATATACAACTGTGTGAAAAATGACAGCATATTCCTATGGCTATATACTTAGCTGTCCTTTGAGACTGTAGGTATGTTGAAGTCATAGCAGCATCTGCAAGAGATGGACAGGAGAATTTTTCCCTTTGGATTAGTCTTCCTCCATTTCTAACTTTTTGATATTAGGCATTGGATTTGTTTGTAATCTGTTAAAATCACTTTCATAGCTGGATTTAAAATTCAAGCATAATTATTTCAACACTGTATCTGATGTGCCCATTTGTTTTAGTTAAATTCTTACTTGAATAGAAATATAGATTAATTTCTCCCTTTTGTGAAACTGAAGGGCTATTACTTACTGCAGTATCAAAGTGCAAGCTATAGTAATATTTTGAACTACATAGAAACTTAGTACACTTTTAATTTTATAGTGTTGATGTATTTTAAACAGTCCTTATTTTAAGTTTAAATGGAGTTTCAATGTAATTGATTAAATTGTAGACGGAAAAGAAAG
This sequence comes from Chroicocephalus ridibundus, assembly GCF_963924245.1. Taxonomy (NCBI): domain Eukaryota; kingdom Metazoa; phylum Chordata; class Aves; order Charadriiformes; family Laridae; genus Chroicocephalus; species Chroicocephalus ridibundus. The sequence continues at coordinate 28,825,351 of NC_086284.1, forward strand.
GAAGAAAAAAAAATATTATAAATTCTACTTCTGTTCCCCAAATTTTACTACCAATAAATGCATGAAATATACAGATATGACCCAGTTCACAGTGATTCTGTACATGTGGTGAAAGAACTGTCTCTTCCAGTTAATCACCTTAACAGTTTACAGTCACTGGAGATTAGTATAGACGAGACACTACTGTACCACCCTGCCAGTGAGAGAGAATACTGCTCCACAAAGGTCATCTTAAGAGTGAAATAATTAATTTATTAAGCTTTGTTCCTTCAGTCTTTAAAGGCTGTCGTTCACAAACCATTTGCACACAGATAGGGTCCAAAAAAGGTGACATTTTCTAGTCTACACTGCAGGAAACGGACACAAATAACTCAGTGCCCATGTTCTAAACATATATGTAAGCTGGTCAAATATTTCTAGGGTCTGGGCTCAAGAATATTTGGCCTGTTAAGCTAATTATTCTGACAGATTCTGAATGCTTAGAATGAAAAAGGAAAAAAAAAAAAAGCCTTCATAATGTAGTATGTAATACATTCAGGTTTTGAAACAAAGCTACAGATATGTCTTATATGTGCAATATGGCAGTTGCTTTTGAACTTGCATATTTTAAGTTACTCATTCCATTATGTATTTGGACATCTAATTAGCAACCTTATTTCAAGAGTGGTTCTAGCTGAAGCTGACTGTATACAGCTCCTTCTGGGACTTGCCATTAGCACTCTGAGTTTCAGCAAGTGCTGTGCGTGCTCATCATCAGAAATACGGCTTCATTAGGCAAACAGAATTAAAAAGCATCAGGTTTTGAAATCTGAAATGTTCAAATCTGAAATCTACTTTCATAAAAGCAGATGGATTTTGGTAGACTTTCAAAGAATTGCAGGCAGGATCACTTCAGGCTGCTGAAGGACTTATATTCCCAGAACACGTAGCTTCAAGCAAGCGCTACCTTAAAAGAAAAGTTATGTGGGTTCCCTGCTATGAAACTGGAGTCTATGAAGCTGAAATTCATGGGAACCTGTACTTAAACCAGGGCCTGTTTTCAGAACAGGGATTCTGGGTGTCCAATGGACCCTAAAGGAAGATTAAATTTTTGAGGGTCCACAGTGTTAAAGAAAAATGTACCAAGATGAACTTTCAGTAACTGTAGGTCTAGAGCGACCCCTCAGTGCTGAGAAGTCCAGAGCACTTGATTCCCACAGCTCCTGACTTCCGTCTCCTGAACTGCTGTGCTCCCTGACTTCTGCAGTCAGTGTCAGAACAAGATAGAGGGAGGAGACTCTAGAGAAACTGCTAGGAAGCTGGTTTCATTTGGCATGCACCAAATGTTGTTCCAGAAAGCTAAGTCAGTGTTTTACAGACTTACCTTGACATTTTCAGGGGATAAGACATTTGAAGAAATCAAAATGTCCCACGAACTGGAGATGCTCAATTTCATCATCTCTGTTCAGAGATGTTCAGAAGCTTCTGTTCAGAAGCTTTGCTGTAAAATCAAATGCCTTATTCTAGAAAGTCTGAATACCCAACCAAAAGCTTGTCTTCATTTCCAGATATCCTGCGGTTTAGGTTCTACACTCTGATATATGAGGCTGTTGACACTGATGACATTGCTAACAACCTAGCAGTGTCTTTTGTTGGTGAGAATACCACCATCATTTACAGTAAATTCAAGACTGTCTGTCAAAGTTACTGCAAAAATTATATATATCTAAAAACATTAATTTACTTTTTCTCAGCTTTATAAAGTCCTCTGACTTCATTATCTTCACCCTGTGTTTTGTCAGTACTTATTGAAAATGCCTACCATATTTCCAGAACACTTTCAATAACGCTAATTTCAGAACTATGTTTAAGAAAGCAGTATTTTTTCAGAAACCAACGCAAAACTGAAAGCAAATTGAAGACAACTGTTACTGGATCATCACTTATCAGAGTTTTACTAGCAGGCCCACTAGATTCATTAAAAAAACCCAGTTACTTTTCTAGGTGTATCTGCAGTAAGAGCATTCTATATGTGCCATGTAAGGGATTAAAGACCAAATTATGCTTTAAGTTTTGTCTATTAAATATTGCTTTCTATACTATATCTATACGAACAGCTTTGCTGTCAGGGTTGAGTTTGTAGGTCTTTTTCTAGACTTCTTTTATGTTTTCTTTTAAATTGATGCAGATATTCTTTAGATATTTTTTGTTTAGCCTGGGGAGGGGCATATAGTTGTGTATAAATATCTTTTGGGAGACAATGAAGAAGATGGCGTCAGACTCTTCTCAGTGGTGCCCAGTGACAGGACAAGAGGCAGCAGGCACAAACTGAAATGCAGAACATTCTATTTAAACATAAGTAAAAACTTTTTTTGTTTGCTGTAATGGTGGTCAAATAATGGAACAGGCTGTCCAGAGAAGTTGTGTAGTCTCCATCCTTGGAAATATGGAAAACCCACCTTGCCGAGACCTGGGCAGCCTGCTTTAACTGATCCTGCTTTGGGCAGAGGGTTGGACTAGGCAATCTCCAGAGGTGCCTTCCAGCCCCGAGGATTCTGTGATTCTTGTAATGGAGCCAGGTCTTAAAGGAGATGGTTGCCAGAACTTAGTCTTCAGTAATATTTTTTAAACCTTGGATTACTTATATCTTGATGTTCTAGACTGATCATTTTATGTAATTTCTCATGGACTTAAAACCAAAACAGAGCAGAAACAATGAATTGATATTAAAAATGCAATCCTCAACAAGAAATTACTTTAATCCTCATAAAACTTTTTGAGGAAATGCAGATTTACATATCACAGAATTACAGAATGATTGAGGCTGGAAGGGACCTGCTCAAGCAAGGCGACCTAGAGCAGGTTGCCTGAAACCATCTCCAGACAGCTTTTGAATATCCCCAAGGATGAAGACTCCACAGCCGCCCTGGGCAACCTGTGCCGGTGGTCAGTCACCACCACAGTCAAAAAGTGTTTCCTAATGTTCAGACGGAACGTCTTCTGTTTCAGGTGTTGCCCATTGCCTCTTGTCCTGTCACTGAAAGGAGCCTGGCTCCAACCTCTTTGCACCACTCCTTCAGGTACATAGATAAGTTCCCCTCCTGAGCTTTCTCCTCTAGGCTGAACAGTCCCAGCTCTCAGCCTTTCCTCATATGAGAAATGTGTCAGTCTCTTAATCATCTTCATGGCCCTTCGTTAGACTCTCTCCAGTATGTCCATATCTCTCTTGTATTGGGGAGCCCAGAGCTGGACACAGGATTCCATGTGTGGCCTCAGCAATGCAGAGTAGAGGGGATGGATCACCTCCCTCGACCTGCTGGCAATGCGTTGCCTAATGCAGCCCAGGATACCTTTGCAGCAAGGGCACAGTGCTGGCTCATGTTCAACTTGAGTGTCCACCAGGACCCCCAGGTCCATTTTTGCAGAGCTGCTTTCCAGCTGGGTTGCCTCCAGCATATATTGGTGCCTGGGATTGTTCCTCCCCAGGTGCAGGATTCAGCAGTTTTGTTGAACTTCAGGATGTTCCCATCAGCCCGTTTCTCCAGCCTGCTGAGGTCCCTCTGGATGGCAGCACGACTCTCTGGCATATCAGCCACTCCTCCCAGTTTCATGTCATGTGCAAACTTGCTGAGGGTACGCTCTGCCCCATCATCCAGGTCATTAATGAAGATGTTGAACAAGTATGGATCATCATAAAACACTTCTAATATCAATTTGCTCAGGGACAGTATAACATTTATTATTACTGAAATTGAGTTTGTTGTGATGGCATGAGCTATGAAAATGCTTTTGATAGTGGGTTTTTTTTTTCTTTTTTTTTCTTTAGTTAATGCACTGTCCTGAAAATTGGTAACACACACAATCTCATAAAATACATTGCTCTGGGGAAATGCACGTGATGACCCTTATCTAAGATAACTTCCCAAAATAATATTTATTTAAGTAACGTCTTAAGTATGAATATAGAAGAGAAACTGAAGAACAAAAGCCCTTGACTAAAAAGAAACCCTGTTCCCTCACACCATTCACGCACGCTTAATTTTAGTCTGTAAGTAAACACAAGTTGACAATTAATTGTGAGCAGTTTTAAGAAATAGCATCCACTTTATGGAAAGAAAACACATGTGTGTTACTTGATGTTTAGTGGTGAGCATTTTAAGAATATGTTTGTGGTCATTAAATTAATCCCTAACAATGCTTCCATGTGTCATCAAGTAAGTCCTCTTTGTTCTTTAGTCTAAACGTGATCATGCTGCCATGAGAGCAGCATGTAAACCGTTCTGCTTCACTTGGAGCACCTAAAATAATACTCCTATTACACAATGTCCTTTCAGTGTATGAACTAACTTCCACAACTGATTGTGAATCTCCGATGTACTATGAATGAGTGTATGTCCAAATTGTGTGCTTGAAGGAGTCACGAAAATCTGCGGGTTTTTTTAAGCATAGCGATTTAAGATTTGCATCTACAGCCTTATAATTGTAGCCCAACAGTGCCATCCACTGCTTCTCCAAATAAAATTCCGAATATTTCATCCTCATAGGGTTTTAGGGAAAATATGACGTGATAATTGTGTCCTCTTAATATTTTACATGGTATTTGTCAGGTAAAGAAGAAAATTAAATTTGTTTAAAAGAAGTTGAGGAATAAGAGCTTACATTAGGTATTACTAGAAGGATCCGCAAACCAAAATCCTAATTGTGAGAATAATTAAATCTAAAATACTAGATTTAACTTAGTCTTCTCTCTAACACTTCTTAGAAACACGCACCCCCCAATCATAAATATATTCTCATTAAATATATCTACTATTATGATGATTCTTATTCTTACAACCCACTGTAGTGTAATGAAAGACACCTTCAAAGTGTAAACTGTAATGGAATTTGCTTAGGTAGAGTACTGAACATTATTGTGCTGAACACTCAGTGTCTGAGCTTCTGCTGTCTGACTGTAATGTAAAAGATCTAGTGGTCCTTTGCAGTCTCTAAATATCTACTCCCTTTTCTGTGCTAATTTCTAGCATAGGAGTTCTCGTAGCAGCTTTATAAGAAGTTTTAAGTACAGATTCATGACAAATCTTGAATGTCAGAATCTCTGTTTTGACTCTAATTCAAGCTTTTCACAGATACAAATAGGATATGAAAACTTTTTTTTCTTCAGAACCTCTGTGTTGGGTTTCAAATGCCTTTCCTCTGAGATTTTCAGGTTATCTGGCATGACCTGGATTTTAGCTGCTATTATAGGTCTGAGCTAATAGATTTTACTGCAGAACTTTCTGGCTTTTTACCAGCAGTTAACATAACTATTTCTGTTTCTCAGTTCTTCCTCTGAAAACGTATGACTCCGGAATGTTCTTGAAGTAATCAAATTGGCCTGCAAAATCATTCCTAAGACCTAAAAATCACAACCATTGCTAGTCTTAGAATTCTAGCTGCATTTGGTTCCTTCCACCACTATATTTTCATGTGAAAAGAATACACGATATCTGTCCTTCAATAAAAGTCATTTACTTACCAAAACCTGTAAATTACTACAATGTGAAATGTTTTGAAACTCATGGGAAGGGTGTATTTGTTCTATTAATTCAGTCCTATTGCTAGTTGACAATGAAATAGAAGTATTGACCCATGTATATTCATTGCATCTCGTAGAAACATTTTGGAAGAACATTCTGTCAGTGAAAGTCTAATAATAGTCCTTCAGTACAGCTTTCACAGCCGGGTGAATGTAGCTCTTGAGACTTAGGTTTTACCATGTGCTTTTCTTACCTCCTATTTGCTATTTTTAAGACTTTGTATTAAGGAGTAACAGCACTTAAAATCTTTATTGGCTATAGTGAAAAGCACAAAATATTCCGTCTTTAAATTTTCTTATTCTTGATGTCTTCTTGACTGCAGGTCTCTGTTCTCAACTTTGTATATGAGTAGGTGGAATATGTATCATTTGTTAAAGCAAAAAAGTGTCTAATAACACCAATAACTGAGTAAAGAAGCCAAAGCTGGACCAAGTAGGTCTGTCTAAAAATGCAAGATGACTTTCCACTTCTGCTTGCATGGAGGAGGGTGTTTTCTGAAGACCTGGCTAGCACAGCCCGCCAAGCACATGGCTGGAATGGAGGGCCATTATTTCAGCAGGTCCGCAACCAGTGCAGCCTAGAATTAGGAGACTGTAGTATAGATTTAAAAGGACTTTATTCTCCCAGTCTTTCTGACAGCCAGTAGGAGGCATGACAGGCTTTCAGGCAATGGGCTCAGGTTTCTGAGAGCCTCTGGGCTACTTGCAAGATAAAAATAGGTTAAGATGACAGAGGAAGATTGCGGAAATCTTTTCAACAAAGGTGATTGCTCATCTTTCACGATGCAAATGGAATCGCTATGTATAGATTACAAAAGTAAAGGAATTCATTTTCAGAGACAATATATTTTTTAATATACGAAAGTATTTTTACTCATCTTTTTACATTGCACTACTTTACATTTATCACAGAAAATACATTTCTACTATATCACGTTAAAATTATCGTAGAGGTTTTATGTAAATACTAAGATTTGTACACAAGAAACAAAGGCTTTATGTGTATGTGCACTGGCTATTCCATATCCCTACAAATACAGTGATTTCTTCTATACCACTTATTTTATGTGTTACTTGTTTTATAGTGTTAGCTTTGAAACACACAGAAAAAGTACCAATTAGTGAAACAAACTGAAAGATATTATGAGGTTCAGCATTGTGCTAGGTACAGACGTGGATGCAGAAACACCTAGGGAGAGCAGTATATTAAAAGCCAAATAGATTTTATAGAAAAGTTCTCAAATATACCACTAACCAGCATGACAAGGAAGACACCTTGTTAAGAATTCTATCAGCCAGCGTATTATGCATGTTTCCAGTTATATATTTAATTTTGGTTTTCATATCATGTGTGCTACACCATGACATAACTTTTTTCTGCTCCTTAATGTATGTATGCCTAACGAGTGTATCTCCCAGTGTATTCGTGTAAAGCCCTGAATATTGTCTGCAGTAGATATATTTTCCCAGCTGAAAGGACTATGCATAATGCTTGAAGAGTGTTTTATCAGTGTCTCTTCTGTCGTATAGCACAAGTCATTCAGTTCCATGCCTTCAAAAAAGCTGATCATGTTGCCTAAATAGCACCTCAGGTCCAGTCTAAGAACGGAAAATAGTATTGCAAATTTGCAAATTGCTTGCAAATTTAACATAAATGTAGCAGTTTTGCAAGTGTCCCTGCAGTTGCGTGGAAGGTTTGCGCTTTCTTGGGATCTTTGTGAAGCAGAACGAAAGACGCCACAGACCCCACATGGCAACTTACGGAAGGCGAAATAAAATACTGCTCTCCTTTCTGCTTTACTGCCAACTGCTGCTAAGATTTCTGAGTTAGCTCTCCTTAATATACACACGGGCTTTCTACCTGGGACAGTGATTACCATTCACCTATTTCAGAGACAAAATAATGAAAATCTTGTAGATGATCTCACTGAGCTTTTTTAGTAATAGACCCTCAGACTCTGCTTTCTGTCAGTGATATCTTGTGTACTGCTACTGGTTTGATTTTCATCCGCTAGACTGCATGAAACAAAGATGTTTTAGAACTGCAACTACTTTTGTTTAAAAAAAAAAAAAGTAAAATGCTGGCCCCAATCAAGCAAATAGCAAAGCTTTGATTTTAATTTGATAAATAATTGCAGTTTAGGTTCAGGAACTAGGAGCTCATGTTTTTACAACAGCCTGGCCCAATAGTCCCTTAGTAGAGCTAAGAGTTAAACAGAAATATCTCAGCGTTATGGCCACACTGCTGTCTCACAAATGTGTATATCCTGTGGGTGCTGCCCTTTGTCTGGTGTTGCTGTAGGCATTGATCTACACAGAAATAGAAACAGTTCCTCCCACCGATTACTCTTGCTGCTGAAGTGAAAATGATGTATGCCAGTTCTAAAGATGTGGTGATCTATGTGAGGATGAAATAAAATTTACACAGAAAAAAAAACAACCAAGTGGAGCACACTGAACCAGTTGGAATTGCAGAGGGAAAGACAATGTAATGGAGAGTAAATCTATGTGTTCTAGTGACATTATTATATTGACAAATTTATTATTTACATGTAACGGGGACAATCCTTTTAAGAAACAGTTACAGGAGACATTATGTCATGTATAGGAGATTTCGCCTGTGTAAAGACTGCGTAAGATGTTCCTTCTGTATGTCTCAAAAGAGCAGAATTTCATTTGAAAAGATTACCATTCCAGAAAGCAAAAAATAATTTCAGACATGTTGGCAAATGAGTTACTCGAAACACTGATTGTGAGCCATTGAGGCTTTCTTCTTTAAGTAAGTAGTCTCAATAGAAATTAAGAGTTACCTAATTACTGGAATTATGATAGCTACTATAAAATAATTTAAAATTTACTTCCTACACCTTAATTCTCTGCACTAGAGAATGAATTTTTTTAGGTGTCTTATTATGTCTCTGTTCAGTGTCTGTTTCCAAAGAGCTGATCATGTTTGGGTCTGATAGCAACAGCTGAAGTGATGAGGGACAAAGTTGCCTTCTAGCAGACATAATCGCCGATGCTTTGGCCACAGAGAGAGAGAATTCAAAAATTAGAAGACAAACCACAGTATTACAGCTATATCTTTCTCTTTAAAAATAGTGGGGTTTGGACCAGTCTCATGGTTTTGAAGGCTCTAATGTTTAAATGTTAGGTAACATTTAGAAATTTTCACGTAGAATACCCCAGTACAGGAGGTAAGATCATGTTTCTCGCCTGCTAGTGCATTACCATTGTGCTGCTAGCATACACCAAGGGTTTGTATTTCTAAAAAGCGTTTCATTTCTCCCTAGGCTTTATCATTATTAGTCTTTTCAATTAGAATTTTTTGTGAGCAGGAAGAAAAATTGAGGCTAGCATATGTGGGTGCAATTCCTCCGTGCGGGGAGTGCCTCTTTAGAAGTCCAAAAACTTTGATCCTGTCTTTAGGCTCCGCAAGCAGATAGAGTCCGAACATGGCTTTTCCTGCAGAATGTGTGCTTGGGTTAGGTATTTCAAACTCAAAACTAATCTAAAACTTTCAAGACAGAATCCAGACCCGAATGGTGAGACATGACATATTTTTCACTTACATGTTATCTTAAAAACGTTTTATCAGATTCTATTTCAAAAGCATAGAATGCCTCGTTTAGCAGAATTATTTCATTATTTCATTATCATGTCATACATATTTAAATTCAATCACTTTTTGCTTCTTACCTTATTAATTACATTTTTCCACTGAAATAGTTTGATTATACTCTTCAGTGGTCTGTCTTAAGAAACCTTTGCTTACATGTGAATATTTTGAATTAAGGATAAATGAAATTCCTTTTTGCTGTCAAAACCAAATTGTGAAAATGCATTGCATGGCTTTGAAAATCAGTACACTCTATTAGCAGACCTGTCAATATAAAAAGTGCATTCCATTTCCACCTCTTGCTCTAATAACCTTTTCTATGTTACTCAGAGGCAGTTCACATAATCAGAGTATATTGTCAGCTTACTGGAGTTGGGGAAGCATGAAATGAAAATCGCGTTAATATTGATCCAATTCTCTTACTTGCAAGTGTCCTTGATGTCCTTTCCACTGAGCAATAACTGTTGGTGTGATGTAGTTATTTTCCTCTCAGCTGTTACTGTACTTCTGTAAAATGGCTGGAAACACAGTTAGGGAAATTTTATTGCTCTTAATTATTTTTTTTGTGTATCATCTTTGCCTGTTTAAGTGATCCACAGCATATCAGAAAATTCGGTGTCTTTCTGCAGTTCGTCAAACTACAGTGTACAGCGAGAGGCTGCATTTCAAACTGACAGGGATTTGTAAAGGTCGTCAGTCATGAAATATGAATCCATTCTTGTGTGTACAAGTTACAGTGGCAAACTACATCTTAATCCAAATAAACATTTGGCTGTTTTAAGTTGCCTTTAGAAGGACTTCTCCTGACTTCCAGTCAGAATGAAGACTGCCCTTCAGCGGCCTGAAAACGCCTTGTAACATGTGCTGGCCTGGGTATATCCAGCTCTGTCACCCACTGGCTGTTCAGTGCAGGATCCTTTCTCACATGCTCAGAATACTGGAAATCTCAAAGAAATGTAGGGATAATATTGACGACTTCTAAAAATTTATTTCGTAACCACTCTGAACCTCAGTTTTCCTATCTATAAACAATAAAAATAATGAGTGTCCAACATGGTAATTTCATCTTTGTGTAGGACCTTTTATATTAATATATAACACTTTGACTTTAACTAGAAGTTTAAAAAGCCCTCAACTTCATCTGAGAAACCTGTTCATTTTGGTCTTGCCCATAGTCTCAGTCTCTTCTTTGGTATACTTTGTGTCAGTCTCATTTTTACAATGCAAAACATGTGAGAATTTTTAAGAGGAAAATGCATACAACTGTGAAGTATTTATTTACAAATGACTCACATAAAGAAGATAATTTGGTCAGATATTAGGTATAAAAATTGGGGAAAAATGTCTGGAATGTCTATGATTAAATTTTCAGGTATTTATCTATTATAGAAAACAAAAATGTGATTTGGTTTTACTTTTGGTAGAAGTAATTTCCGATACAAATGTATGCAATTTTTAATTTCTACGCAATTTTCATAGTTTTTCTCCCTCATTTCTTCAAAGATCCTTAATAATGAAAATATGATTTAGATTCCTCTGGCTTTTATTAAATCTATTAAAACCAGCCTTCCTTTAATAACAGTCACTTCTCTGATTCTCCGGGGAAACTAAATTATATGCCAGTCAAAGCTGCCAGTTCCAGAAACACATTGCAATTTAAATAACAACTCTAGCAGACACAGGTGGGGACAGTTCATCATGATGTGCCAGCGCCGGGCTGCTACTCAAAGCCAGAAGGCCGGTCTCTTGAGCGGACCCAGGGATACCTGGTGCACGTTTCCCGTGGAGCGAACGCGGTCCTAGGAGGGGCTAGCTCTGTAGCCGTGCGGAAAGATATTCGGCTGGGGTGGAGTGGTCACCATGTCGATGATTTAATCTTACTGGGTTTTGTAGAGGTCAGTTTACAGACTCCCAAGCAGCTGCTCTCCATAACTGTGACTGCTGCGAGGGTCCCGGTGCCTAATCAAGTTAGTAAAGATTAGCAATGAAAGCAGGGGCTTAAACTGTTAGAATATATAAAGCAGGAAGATTATCGCGTGAAAATTTTTTCTAGGTACTAACTATTAATAATATTGAATGGAAAAAAAAATGTAGATAATAGTGTTGCGTTTTAAGTCTTTGCACACATAAGTTTGACTCTTCCTGTAAAAGTTACAGTTTGTACACTAAACAAAAAAGTCCCTTCCAAGAAAAAGCTTAGCTCTTTCAAACTCTGTTCATAAATTATATTTTACCTGTGATATAATTTCATGGTTCACATCATGACCTGTCAGGTAGTCTCTTGTGAGGAACTAATTCTGAATTCCTTTATTTAATAAAATATTAAGAACTACCTTCGGTGATTAAAATTCAGCAACAGAAACAGCGTTCTACAGAGCAGTACGCCGCAGTGATCTGCAAGGAGGAAAAAGCAACTTTACCCTTAAAAGTTTCTGAGGAGAGCTAAGCTTCACAAAAACTGTACTTTAGCTGCTATAAAAGAGAGTTTTTAATTAAATGCAGGATTTTACTGTAAAGAGAACAGACTTTACTTATGTCAAAATGCTCCTTTAGAAGCCACATAAAACTGTAAAAGACAGTATATGAAAAAGCTTTCTTATAGAAAAGAAGAACACCATCCCATGAAGCAGATTTCCAGATGTTTGGAAACATTAGAATTTCCTGTCAGTATATTTAGGTAACATTAAAATGAGGTTAACTTTCCATTCTGCCATCTCTCTTCAAAGATCAAAGAGCACTCACTGCATAAATTGCCTTATCGGTAATTCGTTGAAGTAAACTATGGAAACAACTTTATAAGAAGCAGTAGTCTTCCTTTGTTGGTTACAGTATGACCAAGCAAACTTTTCTTAAAACTAGCCTTACTTTTTTACCTCATTTTATACTAAATACAAAGAGAAAAAATTTAAATGCTATATTTGAATATATAATAACTGGATAGAAGTAAAGAGAGAACTGAAAACTCCCTTCATGCATTCAACTAAATCATAGTAATTGGTGTAATGTCTAATAAAATAAGCGTACATAAACAGAAATGTAATCAACAATATGTTATGTTTGTACGGCTAATTTTAAAATTTTATTAGGGATGTTTTTGTGGGTTTGGACACTTACGGTATCTTTGAAATTTAGATTGCATCCTTAGAACCTGTTGTGACCTACAGAACCCAACAGGGATTTTATTGATTTAACTGAAAATAGAGCGGCAAAAACTCAGATGTTACAATATCTGCCCCCCCCCAAATGTTTAAATATTGCCTGTATTAAATACTTCTAGAGGCTGTAGCTGCAAAATAACGAGATTCTCCTGCTCTTGGGAAATCATTAGCTTTTTTGGGGGGGGTTGTTATGTTGGTTTTTTGGCTGCTTAATAATTTCTGTTTAAGCAAAAGTAATGCTACTGGAAGAGAGATTAGTAAATTTTTGGCAATACTGTACAAGTTTACCGTGCAGCTCATATAACCTTTCAGACATATAGAATACACACCTTTTAATGGAAGTTCGGGTTTTGTAGAGGAGCGCTCGTTGGTTTCTTTAATTTTTTTATAGATGAGCTCTTTTCAGTTAGCCTGAAGCTACTGTAGAAAGCCAGTTTTTAATATGCACATTAAAAAAATTATCAAGATGATAACAGGTGTAACAAAAGATGTATTTTTTTTAATCGCTTATCTAGTCTTATACATACGTTCTCTTGAAATATCTTTAAGGCAGAGCCTTCAAGTTTTAACTGCAGCTGGACTTCAATGTGAGCCGAGTGACATTTCCTTTAACTTCTTTGCAAAATGTAGTTTTAAGAAATACTTCACTGCTTATTCCAAGGCTTCTTTCCAAATCCCAGTCTAGAAAAATATCCCTTAAGAAGCAGCTCAATAACAAGAACCAATAGCATCTGCTAGTTCCAGTTCTGTGCACTCCAATGTCAAAATGGTGCTTCCTTGAAATTATATCTAGTTTCTTTTTTTTTTTCTGTTTTAATGGATTTGAAACATCTTCTAATTAGACTTAGGAACTGACATTACTATAGTTCCATATTGTGTCTTTAAAATACAAACTCCATGTGTCCTAAAAAGAGTTTTAAATGAAATAAATGGAAATGAATTTAATTTCATAGTAATATTGACGGGGCTTTGAAAAAATAATTTGAGGTTTGATTTTTTTCAAATATGCTGAAATATCAAGTATTCATTTATTCGTCTCTCCTTTTTATATCATTGTTAACAATACTAGACATAGTTTTGTGTCATATAATTTTTTATTCAGTTTGTTGTCTGATTTTAAAGAGACAAGTTGTTTTTCTTTTTACTCTTCTTTGGAGAGCTTCTCTTATTTTAAAACCTTTTTGAAGTCGTCTTGAAATATAAAAATAGAACATCTGTGACAGATCTGTTTTGAACATATTTCACATTTCAGGATCCAAGGAGATCTGGTGGTCTGTGGTATTCGCTTGTTAATTTCTTGATGAATGGGTAGAAAGGCCACGAAGTGCACTCAGTACAGCACGTCTTCCGAAGATAGATGATCTCAAATAAATTCTATTCCCAATCAGTTTTTGATTTGTTAGGTGTTAAACCATTTCTTTGTAAGGACAGTGTTTACAAGCCTTGTAATGAGACAGCCCTGTGAGACCTTGCTCTTCTTGCTGTAATTTTGATAAATGGAACTCTAATTCATAAAGGATATAGTGATTGAAGGGCAACTCTGGGTCTCGTACACTTTCATTTAGATAAATGTTTGGTACAGTACAGCAAAACTGAGGTGCACTCAGCAAAGTGATAAATTTAAACAACAGACAAAACAGAGGTTTTTTCCATAAAGACAAAGGAGTGCCATTTACTATATTTCTTTTAGATAAATGTATTTTTAATATTATAAACCAGAATGCATTTTAGAAACATTTGTCTTGTTGCTAAGCTCCAAATTTGCCAAACTAATTTAATGCCTTCTACTCTACCACATTTCTTACATCGGTGTATGGAAATATTTCCGTAATCTGGTAACTGGAAGCCTCATCTCAAGGGATTTAAGATACACTAAATTTCAAGTTCTCCTAATGCATTTTTAGTGTTAGTAATAACTTGGGGCTTGGGACTTTTTTTTTTACCTTGTAATTTTAAAAATATTTCTTCATGCATAAATAATTTTAAAGAACTGTCACTAATCTAATCAGTTACTACAGAAATGGTTGACTCTATGATTACTCCAGATTAGTACTTTTGAAGTTATTCATTTGAAGATTATCACATATTATAAAGCTCTGAAACTTTCTTAACACTCACTAGAACTACCAAAAAGGAAGAGAACAGTATTTTCATGCTTCCTTCCTCCAGCATGTTACTTCATCTTAGGCCCGGTCTCCTTTGGTGTCAAATGCTTCACAGCAGGAGCTATTACTTGTGTCAAATGATGCTAAACTCCCTTGTAGTAAACGCAAGTGTAACAAGATCCTGATCTAGCGATTAAATACTCAGGGCAATTCTGATGTAATAAAACTGGAGGTCTGTTATAGCACACTATTACTTTGTGTTTTTCCAAACTTCTACAAGTCTTGCTCCTTTTTGTGAATTAGAAAGAAAAACAAACAAACAAAAACAAAAAAAAAAGAAAACCCAAACCAAACAAAACCCCAAAACTTGGACATAATACTGAAAACTTTTCCAACCGTTACTTACTTGACTAAAATTTAAATTGGGTGAATAATTACAGTTAGTTGTACTAAATAGTAACCTGTGCGAGTGAGGGAGTGATCACAGCCTAATAACTGAACACAGCAAAACACTGTGTATTAGTATGTATCGGCATCGGTATTGTCTTAATCTTCAGTATCATTGTGGTCCTAATGGAGAGAGCAACAAATAGAAAGATTAGAAATGCTGTCCTTAATTTTTGGCTTGGTGAAAAAAAATGGGTTTCCTGTTTACTGTTTGCCTTTACCTGCTCTGTAGTTTCAGAAATAGCAATTGGGATAATAGCAACAGTATGCAAACGATTAATATGAGGCAATATGAGGTTGTCTCAGGCTGTGGTGGAGTGGCATGCTAACAGTGATCTTCAAACAGAGTAAACACACTAACAGAAAAATATGCCTCCAGCATTTTTATTTACATGGTGTGACCTTCCTGTGCACAAATTAATTAAAAGACTCATATAGGAGTAGGAGATAAAATCATAACACCTTCCCCACTGTTTGTAATAACAAAACTGCCTGACACATCAGTTCCATTCCTTGCATCTATCTCCACTAACCTATCTGCTTACTATATTCCTCTTAGTTGTCCTGTATTAGTATGAAACCATGAGTCTTATATTGGGCTTTACCTCATGATTTTACATCTGCCAGAATAGCATTCATCATATGAAGTTCAGGCATTGTGGAAGACGAACAAAATCCACACATGCCTGGCTTTGCTCAGATTGCACTCATCGTTCTGTAGCTTAGTAGTAAGCAAATCTCCAAATTGTCATACAGAAAGAAGAGACTAAGTTTGGGTTTTATTTCTTGATTGGCAGAACTGAAGATGCCCGTATCTGGTATGGTCCAAGGTGAAGATGCAGGGCTTTCTGTTTAGGGAAAAAATAGAAAGCTTACTCTTCTGAGGCTGCTTTGAGTCTGTAGTACTGCAAACAAACCTAGCGACCTCTCCCCATCTAAGAAAGAAACACCATGCAGATGTCACAACAGTACATGAAAGCTGTTTATGATATGAAAGCTACTGTCATTTGACCACGCTATGATTAATTTCTTACGTCATGCAAATGAACTCTGGCAAGCGCTAGTAGGACCTTCCCAAAATGTAAGATGGCATATCTCCTGCCATAAGGAGACATCAGTCTGAATAGAAAAAGTCAGTTGTAGGCAAGAAGAAAGGGCAAGACATTCCTGTGAAGTCCTTTGAGGTAAATTGGCACAAGCCCATACACCAACACTTTTATTGTGCTCCTTAAAAAAACACACACAGATGCACACCAAAGTTTCCTCACCGTGCTTGTCCTTTTTTAGTCTTTTCTGAATCTCTGCATAGCCTACCTTGTTGTTACTCTGTATTGAGATAACCCATCTCCTGCTTCACCAACTTGTCCCTCCTATCTGTAAGATGAAAATCATGACAGCTTTTGAATTCCCAGAAGCAGCTCCTTTATTTAGAGTAGGTGGTTTAAGCTCTCAGAGGTCAGTCAGAATCAGGACACCAGGAAGCCAAGAGAAACTCCTGCTCAATTTCTTGCAGGTGGAAAACTAATGGAACAACACTGAACATAAAGCAAATAGCAATTATTAAAAGCAGGAGAGTCTTTGTGAAACAGTTTCTATTGTATTCAAGATATATTCTCAAAGACAAAATAAGGCTGCATATTTTGTAAACCTTGGTAAAGTTTTTTAAAATGTTCCTTCCCTTTTTCGATAAAGATGATTTATACTGTATTTTTTTTACTACTTGACTGTGGTTGCTTTCCATTTTAAATATTATTCAGCTAAATTCACAACATTTGTAACTTTTTTTAGGCACTGAAGAGGATGTAGTGAAGTCAAAGAAAACTTTCCGAAGTCAAGCTGTGGTAAATCAGAATGCAGAAACAGAGCTTATGCTGGAAGGAGATGATGATGCTGTTAGCCTGCTCCAAGAGAAAGAGATTGACAACCTTGCAGGTAATTATATTTTTCATTACAACTAAGATATGAGCCAAAAGGCTCTTTAAAACTTGTTAGTTCTTAACCTTTGTGGTTCGTATCTTAATATTGGCAGCGAAGTGTACAATTACAGCGCAGATTCTTTGTGTTCTAGACTTAATATGATGTCCCACTTCCATGAACTAGGGGAATTGATTACAAAGGCTGTGCTCATTGCACAGTCTTGCAGCAGAGATGTGAGAAATAGCAATACTTCAAGTCTTTTTATTACTGCCTGTGACTTTGTGTTGAAAATTCTGTAAAACCACTGTGGGAACGGCTCTTTTTTCTGCTTAAAATGGAAAAGCGGACTAATTCCACAACTCAGGGTTTTGTGAGTCAGAGTGTGGTTGTGTGCATTCATGACCTGATCCCAAGTGCCACGCAGCTTGTGGAGAGACACCTGCGCTCCTGCTGGCACCCCCTTCTCTCACTGGTGGAGTTAAGGGGGATCTGCAGTATCTCAACCCATCTGTCACAGCGAGGGGAAAAGTTGCCTGTTGTAAACAGGGTCTGAGAAGGAGTGAAACTGTAACCAAGCTATGAACTTTGTTAGTTACCAGTCGAGCTGGGCATGAATCCTCTGTGAAAATGTACGAGAGAGCCCTTCTGGTCCTTTCTCCCTGTGTGAAGGCATGCAGTGAGGTCTCAGTTTTATCCATCTTCTGGCAGGTTCTGTGCCAGTTCCGTCTGCAATCCTACCTTTCCTGGGGATGTAGTCTGGAAAGAAAGGCATGTTGAAGGTTGAAAACGCACTTCCCTCTCAGACGAGATAACAATGCGAGAACTGTGAAATGCAGTATGAATTTTTTATATTTTTAAAATACCTTTATTAAATTACTCCACTAAGGGGAAGTTTTGTGATGTCTCAGGGGGTTTTTTCAGCATAATTGAATTTCTAGAAAAGCTACCTTTGCTCCTGCACTTTCTTCTGATGACAAAGTAGAAATATGTAGCAAAGATAAGATCATAAACGGATGGTAAAAACAAAACAAACCAACCAAACAAGCAAAAGGAAAAAATTAAAGTTAGTCTCATACTTTGAAACCAGAGCAGAGCTGAGGGGGGAAGTAAATGCTTTTATTTGGGAGCAACTTTCAGTATATGATTATCACGGTTAATATGTCAGTCTGCTTGCCTTCTCAATCTGCAGCTAACCATTGCTGAGACGCTGTTGTCTTAAGTCAATAAAAGAGTGCGTCAAGCAGGACCATTAGTGGGATAATTTGATCAATGTCCCTTTCTCCTCTAGAAGGAAAACTCGGCACTGCTTTGGCTAAGCTCTTATGTCTAAGAACGGTGCTTCCAACTAAATGTGCATACAGTTGCTATAGTTTAAAGGCTGCAATATGCAATTACATTGAAATATTGATTAGAACTGCAAAGCGGACATGGAAAATTTTTGCCCAGTCTGGCAAATCTCACAGTCAGCTATGAAGTTCTTATATGTGCCCCAACAGTGCCATTTCATTCAAATACACTGATGCAATACAATCCATATAGCTACATCCCTCTGCAAAAACCTAGTATTTTAATGTGTCCTTAAGTATTTATGTGCAATGTACCCTTTTACTAGAGAGCACTACATATATGACATCCCTTGCTTCTTCGGGACACGGACAGTAGTTCTAGTCCTTTCCTTTTACAGTTTGTAGAAATTTGGAGATATTGTCTGTGTTAGAAAAACAGAAATTATAGAAATAGAAACAATTTTACTTTTGAAATATTGACAGGACATCTGTCCTAACAGTGTCAGAAATGGGCCTTTGTGTTCCCTACCAACACTAACAGGGCAAGCAAGGCGCCTCCAAGTGTGCTGAGATGATGTGGTAATGGTGCTAGATGTGTACCAAAACCTGTAAAGTTCTCAAAAAGAACCCACATTGCACTACCTCATTTTTACTATCAAATTAACTGCAGCCGTTGCTACTCCACTCTTCTTCATTTTTGGAGACGAAATGATTTTGAGAGTTAATGGTCACACATGGTATCATATGTGTCTTCCATAAATGTTACCAATCAGTGAAAAAAAAACCCTAAGTCACTCCATACCCTCTGTTTTGCCTCATAATTTTGCATGATTTAGCATATAACGATGCCAGTGCTTTCCACGGTTTTCAGTTTATACAACGTGACTCTGAAATTTGAGTCCAATAACTGAAATCAAGAAAGGCAGTAATCAAGGAAGGTGGGGTTTATGCCTAAGGAGGTTAAAACAACATCTGACAGCTCTGAAGATCAGGTCCCAATAAAGCCACGCTGTCCATTCTTGTCTAATTCTAGAGAGTGATGTAGATTCGGCGTATGTGATCTGGAAACCTTTGAGATATATCAAGTTATGGTATATCACAGCATCGTTTATATCTAGTTACTGTTCAGAGTGGAATGACACGTAGAAATTTCTATATGCAGATATGCCTCCAATTTAACTTTAAAGCTTAAATCAATTTAAACCTGGTTTACAACGATTTGGATTGTCTCAGTAAGGGATGGGAATTAAAAAAGATCATTATAAACCAGGTTTAAATTGATTTAAGATTGTCCACATTTAACTAAAACAATTTAACATTGTTTATTCCGTGAAACTAAGGCACCTTTTAAAAAGACAAGACCTTAGGTTTTGGAAAACTTTTAACAAAGAGAATATAAATATTACAGTATTTTGATTTGTGAAGTTAAAACTAAAAAAAGGAAAGTTTGAAACAGATTGAGACTGTTCATACAAAGTTATCTGTACGTACCTTTTGTTCCAGAGACTCTTTATAGTTTTTCATCAACCATGTGGCACAAATCAATGTAAAGTTCACTTTGATAAATTACATATGGGATGGAGAATTTTTAAATAATTATAGTCTGAATATTTTTATTATATAATCTTAGTATTCCATATGTTGCAATGGCAGTTGGTCAGATTTCATTATATTAAGTAGCATTTTAATAAAATATAAAAATCAGATTCCATGTTATTATGGTCTTAGAATTATGACTTCTAAGTTTGCATGAAGATTTTTAACTAAAGCAGTATTTTAACTGTCTTACAGTATGAGTTATCGAAAGATGTTGTTCTTGTTTTAGCATTTACGTATTAAAATATTTTACATTTTTCTGTTCCAGTTTTAGCTCCTTTTCTTCCCAGACTGTTCACTTCAAGAGGCAAGTCACATCTCTGTTAGAACTAATGATTGAGATAGCTCAGTCAATTTTAACAGTTTTCTAATATATTGTGAATCTGTGGGTAATGCAATCAAATCCACTGTAGTGAGTTGATATTACTAACTCTTCTCCTTTTCTTTTCCTTTTCTATTTTCTAATGCTACAATAGGTCTTTTAAATACTTAACTTTTCTTTTAAGAGCCTGAGAATGCAAATTTGCTAACAGTTTGTCTTCTGCTTAGTAGATTAATTTTTCAAAATGAAAAATATGTGGATGTATTCTAATATCATAAGCTGGCATTCTCATGGGGAAATATGTTTTAATAGATAATTAACTTTTTTTTTTTTAAAGCACTGATCTTTCACTAAAATACATCATTAAAAACAAAACAAAAAAAAGAAAACAAACCACAGAATAAATGTTGAGCCATTCAGGTTTTGTGAATTTTGCATTTTAGATATACATTCTGTTCTCTTTGTTGTGAAGTTGCAGTTGACTTGCTAAGAATGGACTGTGCGCATCTGAGAGCAGAATTAAGCCTTAATAGCATTTTTGAAAGATACATGACCTGTAACTGGAGCACATTTCATCTATTTTGTCGTATCGCTGGTGGCAACAGCAAATAGGCCCCAGCCAAGCAAAGTATCCCTGACGAAGTCTTTTGCTACTCTCTAAAGAGTAGTTTCTGGAAAGAAAAAAGGAAACAAAGATAGGAGGATATGAAGCTTTGAGTTATTTTAGGAAGACAAAAGGCTTTGGCAGGCATCTGTCTGGTTACTTGCATGGGCTCAATCAACTCAGAATCTGACATCCTCAGAAGCCATGGTGAATTACAGACTCACAACAATCTTGCAAGAATAAATGCATATTATTCAGTCCATTATACGAGGAGACTGAGCAAGTCATCCAAATAAACCCAAGGAAAGCCACTAACTGCCTTTAATGCATCTTAGTCTTAATGTATCTTAACCTTCACTACAGAATCTTCCCTTCTTCTTGGACATCTGTCTCTAGGTGGAAGGAAACCCCCCCGCAATGCAAATGTGCCAGGAAGGTTTGAGTGAGACGCAGCATCCCAGCACTGCCCTAACTTTTAGCAACCGTGAACTTCAGTGTAGAAATATTTCTAGAAAGCACCGTTACTGCTGCTAAACAAGAGCTGATCTTTTATCCAAGCCAGCATGGGTAGCTAGTCCACATTGGCTTGAGGACTAAATGTGATAAGCCCTCTGTCCAGACTTCTTGGTAGTGTGCTGAATGTATTGACTTACTGCCCTATCCTAAGGAGCACCCTGGGTCATGAGTATTTGACAGCTTGTATTATTATTAATGAGATAGAAGACCTTTCACTTCCAGGTCATCTGTTTGAAGTCCAGACAAGACTGGTGGTAACCAAACATTATCAACATCTGTTTTGTGGCCTATGCAAAATAAGCCTTTTGTCTCGTTTCAGGCAAGCTAACAGAAATCATCAAGATTTTGAGCAATTTCCAATTGAAAAGATTTTTGACGCTATCATTAGAGGAAATTGGAATAATGCCAAAAGTTCTACTACATAGAGTTATAGTTAAAATTGTATAGCAGTACCTAAAAAAAAAAGTAAATAATTTAGCCCTTAGGGAAATTCTATTCCAGGTTCTAACAAAGGACTCATTTACATTTCTGAAATTATTTTGAAGCCTTGCATAGGACCAGATGCAGTAATAAAAACACTAACACACAAAGAAACTGCAAAAAGCTCCCAAAATAAGTATTTGGGATGGAAAAACTTAAATATGATTGACTCATCTTTATATATGTAATATGCATTTAATATTTATACGTATATGTATTTAGTTACAACAACATTTCTTACAGCCAAAATCTGACACTGAATTTTCTTTACAAGGATTGACCATTGTAGACAATCTCTGGTAACTAAAGCTGTTTGCAGCTTTTTCTTACCTATTCTTAAGGACTAATGGAAGGGCATATTTTCCTGTTTTTTCTTCTGTTGCCATCTCAAAATGATTTTGAGGTATGCAGGATCATTTCCATTGTTTTTGTTAATGGAGTTAGACAAATGGTAGATTTTCTTAATTAAAGAAAAGAACAATATCTTGGGCCTCTACTGAGAAGGCAGCTATTCAAATTGTTAGATTTTGCAGGCAAAAAAACCCACATCGTTTGTTTGGAGCCAATCAGAGGAAGTTTTGTTACATTATTTGCTGTCAGAGTAATGAGTTGAAAGAAAGGACCAAATAGCACATTATATTGTCTCCCATCAGCAACGACAGCCTACCAGGTGGTTTTGGAGGAGAGGAAAGCAATAGTCTTCATCCCTCTCAACTCTTGGAGGGCAAAGCATGACAGTGGTTCTGAGAGTGGTCTCATCTTCTCTCTCCAACCCTTCTCCTCCCTTCCTGGTGTGTCCTCTCCTGTGAGGCTGGGAGAGCCCTGCCACCCATCCCATGCTCTCCTACTTGCCATCCGTACACCAGTGGCTCTGATGGTCTGTAGAGGTCCCAGGGGGCAGAAAGCAGCAACCACAGGGGAAGCCCAGGAAGGACTGTAACAAGTATGCAGTGATGCTTCCTAATAATTCTCTCTCAGCTTCCAACAGTTTGCACCTCTGAGGCTTCCAGAGCCAGAGGTAGTAGTTATTCTCTTTCTTTTTTCCCCCATTTTCTCTCTCCTCTCTCTTCCAGTCTCTTTCTCTCACTGTCTTTTTCTCTCTGTCTGGAGGTGTCTAAGGTACCTTAAGCTTTTCCATGTTTTATGTTTTTTTCTTTAAGAAAGTATGTATGTGTATGTGAACACACAAGTACATCAGTTAAATAGTAAAAATCAAAGTTTCATTAGACAACACCAAAAAAAGTCTTAATATTTCTCCTAGTTTTTCAAGCTTCTCAACGGAAACTGTTCACTGAATTCAGCATGCACTACTGAGTAGCTTTCTCCCCTCAAAATCCATTTTTCTTGCAAATTAGTGTTCAAGACAGGAATTTCATTGGGGGGGTTGCTTGTTTGGGGGAGGCACAGGAATGTGGAAGAAGAGTGATTCTTTTTCACTTTTTATGGTAGACACGTAACCACACAAGCCTTGTACTTCTAAACATGGAAATTTAATTCAGCCAGATTTCCATAGTTTCTGCTTATTATATATTCAGATTTTGATCCTCAAGTCTAAGTATAAAAAAGAAAAACATATTTGTATGACTTTAATTTAGAGTATAGATCCAGGCCTAAACTGAAAACAGTTATACTTTTGATATGTAGTTGGCTTTCACATTGAAAACAAAACAAAAAAAACACCACAGTTTCTGTAACATACTATTTTTAGACACCTCAGTGTTTATTCTAATCATTTTTTCCACATTACTATCCAAAATAACTTAATATTTTAGAAGGTGGTTGTCAGTCAGATATGATAGTGCCCAGCTTTGAAGAGCTTTTCTCTTTGTACCCTATTACACCTCACTCTAAGTCTGAGCATCTTCAACTTTTAAAATGGCAGCTGGATTTCCTGCTTTCCGAGCTTTAAAACTGAATCAATTCAAACTTTGTTGTTTTGCATTTATTAATGGCTCTGAGAGTGCTTCATGTGCTCTTACTGTCCACTTATACCACTCTATGTAAATTTCTTATTTTTTTTTTCCATAACTTGCAAGACTCTTTTTATTTAAAATTTCTAAGGCTGCGGAATTAGACTACAATGGAGCCTATGACTGCAGGCTTGCCTAGTGCACACATCTGTAGCTTCTCCCTTGTCCAGGGGACCACACCCCGGATGGAACTGGTTAGCTTATCAAAGGTCAAGCTGATGAGCTACCTGATACACAGGAGAGACTGCAGAACAACAGGCCTCAACGTAAGGAGCCAGACGCCGCTGTTCTGCGCCTTATGTCATCTTCACTATGCAACTGGTTCCCATATAAAAATACCTGCGATCTTCATAAGAACGTATAGGGCCAGACCTATGTAGATTAGTGGTAGGAATGTATCCAGAGTTGTATTAACAGCAGCTATGCTAAACTAAACACTTTCATTGATCTATGGAGAGGATTTTTGCTTTTTTGCTCTTTTTTGCTCTTTTTTTTTTTTTGCACTGGTGTTATACAAGCAAGGTAAAAAAATCAGTCAAGAAGAGAGTTTGGTTAGTCCTGGTTTCATTAGCCAGAAATTGTACAAGAGGCAGCCTCATCCAGTGCATTTGGTAGCCTGGTAGACAAGTGCTTTTAGCTTGGCTTTCTAAAGAAACAAGGTTTATATGAGCATCCTCTGTCAGCCTCTATCTTTGTAACTTCTGAACCTGGAAACCATTTTGAACAAACTTTAACAAAGGAGTAAGCAATAAAATTCCTGCAATGAAATCAGGTTGTTAAGGGAAAAAAAGCCTTCATGACAGAGCCCTCCACATTGGTTCTCCCTTTATTAGGTACCAGAGAATCTTTGTGGGAGGGTCTTCAGAAGGTCGTTAACTGGGGGAAAGCAAAACATGCGATCAACCAGTAGACACTAAAAAACATTCTTTATTGGTTCTGCTGGTGTTTAGAGATACTCGTATTTTCAGAAAAAGTTGAAGTTACAGCTATTGCATCTTAGATGATGCTTCCAAATATACCCAGCAAGTTACATGTTCATTCAACAACTTCTGTCTTTCTTCCCACGCACATATAGGAGTAGCTAACCAAATAAGTGAACTTTAAAATATCACAAGGTAGCTAAACATAACACTTCCCTTCACTACGGTCTCCAGAAGTATAGGGCTTACAGTTTATCCTGAAGAGCTTTTCCAGAATGGAGGCTAGAAGAAATCAAAGCCGAGGGCTCACATCTTTCGTTTAATTTCTAATCAATTGAGCTCTATTGGCATGACAAGGTACACAAGCTGGACTGTGTAAGATACCTGTCAAGTCTTGTTCACTCTGACTGGCGGCTGGGATTTGATCCCTCGTGTTCCTGACTCTTTACAATGAGTTCCTGTTTTGGTGGTATACTGCTGTAGCAGGATGCTCTCTCTGCTTTCTCCTTTCTTCTTCCAACATTAAATATGCTTTTCTAAGGTGTGTTTTTTCTCTTACCTTTTGATTAAATAGACAGCCATTGTGGCACTCTCAGAGAGAAAAACTGTCACTTATGTGGGCATGTTCAGCATCACTTAAGGTTTTCTAGGTTGAAAAAAAGTACCTTAAGTTTTACGTGAAAATGAGGAGAAGGTAGTGGCAGGTCATAGTGCATTAGGGTAGTATAATCACGTCTGGATGCGCTGCTTAACAATCAAGTTCTTAGTTTCTAAACCAGCTTAAATTACTCAGTGCTTCCAAGGTATAGCTTCAGGCAGAGCACACTGTATGAATCTAATTTGGAAGTGGCAAATGTGTGCATTGCAGTAGTGAGGTCCCTATCCCAAACATTTAAGTTTCTGGCCAGCTGTAAATCATTAAGGGGAGTCTTGATTATTATTAATACCTGATCATCTGGCAGGTTGGCGCTCGAACATCTCCTGGAACAATACTAAACCCACGTAAGCCACTCGGAGCTTGAGCTCATTTCAGAGCTTCTCACGTATGCCACCGAGCAAATCAGACTTTTCCTGCAAAAGGGGGCAAAAGTTGATTTTCTGAGTTGCTTTAGGCTGTTAGACACCCTGCTAATTGTTCCATGGGACCATGGGACCTTCAGAGAGAAGATACCTAATAAGATTGTCTTTGGTATGGTATTGAGCATATTCTGTGACTGTTCTACTAAGTGGTTGCTTTCTATCACACTTTGAACAACATAACGAGGTACTTATTCCTAGGAATATTGTGAAACACTTTTTCCCTCAGGAAGAAGTACTATTTTATATTTTTCTTTCAATGTGACCAGGAAGGTATGGAATTCAAATAATAGTTTACCTGTGGAGGTGCATATGTCACTTAATTCAAATGTATGGGAAGTATGTACATATTTGAGAGAAAATTGCCTTTTTTTTCTTATGCAACACAATCTAACTGTTTTCACAATCTCGTCAAAAATGTGTATTTATTTCTTACTATTTTATTCACAGTGGTAACATGTAAGATTATTTTTGTTTACATTTTCTTTTTAATCAAAGACATTTGTTTGCTCTTATGGCACCACTTAAGAGAATTGAGTTGCTGTAATTGTTTAGTTATTGTTGTTGAAAAAGACCATTGAAGTTGATCTTTGATGTTAGTAGTACTGTTACATGCTTTATGGAGGAAAGGGGGGAAAAAGTGGGGAAAATTTTGGATATCAGGGCCTATCCACACTGGCAATGACATTTAGACAAACAATAAAAATCAATCCCTCTCTCACAATATGAACCATATGATTGTGCAAGAGTAAAAAGCCAAGAAAGTAAGCTTGGATATCTCCAAAAACAGGGGAAAGGAATTGGGGTTGTTATTCAGTGGGGGAGGAGAAAAACAAGATTATAGCCATGTTTAGACTTAGAATCTGGTTTTTTGCAATCAAAAAGTTGTGCAAATTATTCTCTTTATTGAAACTGTTGAAAGTGATATGTAAAGGGAGCTGTGTATATACTTTCTTATAAAAGCCTTGGCTTGAGTGAAGGAGTTACTCCCTGTATCTGCTATAGTGGAGAACAAATTGAGGGCAACCATCCTCATGTAAGTTCAATATATTTACTGCAGAAGTCTTTTTAAAAGGGTAATTTGGATCAGATTTATGACGACAATAGAAACAAAAAAGGCTAATTTCTTCGAATTGTTTTTTAGGAATCTTACGTTGTTTATTTGTTATTTACATGGCAGTGCATGTATTATATTAATGATGATAATTGGTTGAAATATTTTTCTGACTGCAGAGCTTTTCCCAAAGGCTTCTGGTGCCTATACCTGTTTCTGCTTGTACGCTGTGTGATTTATATTACACGAGAAACTGATTTTTTTGTGTGTGTGTGTGCGCATTATATATAAATTGTTTCAAGTATAAGGATTTGTAGTCATTTAAAATGCAAGTCAGTGTCAGGTACACTTGGCTTTAGAGTTAAAGTGCTGAGGGAAATTCAGTTGTCTTACTTCAGGTACCTTGTAAGTGATTTTTAATAATTATTCTTAATATTTAAAATTCTTGTGTAAGTATCATATCAAGTTGCAAATTGTAGTTTATGCAAACTGTTTTACACAGTAAATTTATTAGTTTCAGCTAATCTGTTTTGTATTTTCCATGTTAAACAGTACCTGAAAAAAGATTGATACGTTTTTTCTTTTAAAATAGCATCAGCTAAAAATTAAACGTGACAATATTCACCACTTTTTTTCAGAATAATTACAGTATATTGTAAAATTAAACTGGTCTAGCTGATTGAATATGTTTTCAAAGTACTTGTCCCAGCTAGTATTTTTTTCATCTATGAGTAATCAGCAAAATATTATTTTTAAAGTTATACTCTAAAGTCTGCAACAGGTAAATTGCTTGTTTTCATGATTCAGCATCTCAGTGCATGTATCTTATCCTACTTAGGAGTAATTATACTCAATCATCTTAGCAAATATACCTCCGGTGTAATTTTCAGGCTCAAAAATGTAACACTTCTTTAGTTACAGTTAAAAATGACAGTTTATGAAAATGTTTGAAATAACAAGTTCAAAATACCACTCTTCTGGAGCTTTCCTTAAGAGGTGTAATTTTACTGATATCGCTTTAGCAGATAGCAGACTCTTTCACCTGATAGAACTTTCCACTTGCATTGACTTTCTTTACTTGAACTTGAAAAATATGAGAGCAAAGATACACAAACTAAATACAAGGACTGAAACCTCTGTTTAACAAAAATTAACACACGGGAGGAGAGAGATTACATTCTGCTTTTATTCCCTGGGACCTTCTAATCCCACAATCATTTACTTTTGGAAAGAAAATATTATTTTTAAATGTATATGTGTGGTAGCGTTTGTTTTAGAAATGTAAATCACATGTGCCGACCACAGGGATCAGGCAGAGCGGAAAATTCCCCATTTGAACAGATTACAAGACCTGTGGATCCGAAGTGATTTCTGGTCTGGTTTTAAGGCCAGAACTTCTTTGTTAGGTCTCTGCCTCTCTGCTGTGGGCCGCCCCGGCCGCTTCAGAGAGGCTGGGAAGAGGCAACGAAATGGTCCTTTAAGAGATGGCTCTTGCTGAAGAGTCCCAACAACTGCCAAGCGCTCTAGACGCGTGTCCTCTCCACAAACCCCAAGCTGCCTGGTGAAGCGGAGCAGCCACCGGTCGGTTTTTCCCCCGGAGCTGGCAGAGAAATTGCCCTCAGCGTTGCCCGGCGGCTCTCGATCCTCCCGGGGGGCGCCGGGCAGCATCCCCCTGTGCCGGTGCCCCGGGCAGCAGGGCTCCCGGTGCGGGCAGAGCCCCGCTGCCCCTCCGCTTCTCGGGGGCTACAGCCGGGCTGGGAATGCACATTTACATCCCCTGGAAAAGCGCAGCCCGCCGCCGCCGCAGAGGGGCCGGTCGCCGGAGCTCGTTATCTTCCCCGCATGCGAATGAGCCCGTCCCGCGGCTCTTGGCTCAGGTGTGCCCGGCTTTTGTTTCATTAGATTATCAATTGGGTTCGGGAAAGGGGACCCAAAGCTTCCCGATAGCTCGGTGCCATATGGAAAATCTGCAGTATTTTGATTATGCTCTATGTAAACATTTTAATATCGGATCCTTAAAATCCAGAGACTATCCCAAAGGGGATTAAAACATAATCCTCTCTCTCTATAGCTGTAGTGGATTAATTTCGTATTCTCTCAGTGGCTGGCTTGCTCCCTGAAGGCTACAACAAAAAGACTCAGTGCTCCTTAAACATGCTATGGAATTGGAAGTTGTAATTGGAGATTTCTAAAGGACAAGTGTAAAAATGGCACACTGTTAATACCGAATATTTTTTTCATTTTGTGCTTTCAGCAGAAAAAAAAAAATCTGCGAAGATTTTTTTTAACTTAGTTTGAACACCCGCTGGCCCGAAATCCCATAATTTGACCACTGTTTATTATGCTTTCTGCTTCTTTTTTTTTTTTTTTTTTTTTTTTTTTTTTTTTTTTTTTTTTTTATCAAAAGAGGAAAGAAAAACAAAGAGGGAAAAAAAACCCAACACACAAACAAACGTTTTCTCATCTGGAAAGTACAATAATGCTTATTCCTTGTCGCATTTTAATACCTCTGACATGTTTACATTGCCACAAATCTAGGGTGTCATTTGAGCAGAACACAGGGCAGACGCCAAGATACCGGTCTGGGAGCTCGGAGGCTTTTCTCCGGTGGAGAAGGAGGAAGCCAGAAATCCCCGATTTCCCCTGCATTCAGTAACGGGCTAAGAAGTGAATGTCCCCTTCCCTCCACATCCACCCCCTGCTTTTGCAGCTCTGCCCCCTCCTCCAGTACGTGAGTGCATTTCGCTAGCACACCCGCACCTATTGTCTTCTCCTGGATGTCAGATTATAGGTTTTGGCCTTTTGACCATTAAATAGCGGTGCCTTTATTTTTATTTTAGCCGCACAACACCAGGGAAAAGAGGTAATTGGATTAAATTGATGGTCTTTCTTCTGGGATTCAGCAAAGCCCACAAACGCCTCCTTAAAATGATAGAATATCGGGTCTTTTCCAGGACGTATCTTCCGAAGGCGCTTTTTTTCCCGCACAAAGGCCCGGGAGCCCATCACCGTGCGCCGGGCCGAGCGGCGGCTCCCGGCCGCGCCGCGGGGAAGGGCGAGGGGAGGGCTGGAGAGGGCAAGTGCTTCTGGCAGGGCAGGGAGCCGCTGGCTGCCCAGACCCCCCTTCTGTAAACACAAAAGAAAGGGGGCCTGGGGAATAGAAACCCAAATCCACTTGTAATCGTACAAGAGAATCGGGCGTAATTACTTGAGCAACCCAGATGAAGATTGATGAGGCTTTAAAGCGGCGTTTCGGATCGATCACTCTGCCCTTCGGAGCCTGCTGCAGCCGGGCTTCCCAGGCTCGGCTCGGCTCGGCTCGGCTCCTTCCTCACCGCGGAGGGAGGGAGGGAGTGAGGGAAGGAAGGAGGGAAGGAGGGAGGGAAGGAAGATGGAGGCGAGACGGGGAGAGCAGCAGAGCAAGCCCGGCGCATGTGATTCCGATCAGCTGACTAAGGTCAAGAGGCTACCCCGGTTTATTAGGAGATGGAAAACAATAAAATGAAGGAAAATAGAGTTTGTATCAATATTATCCAGCCTGCCACGCTGGACTGCTGAAAGCTGTCACTGAAACCGTGCGGTTTAGCTTCCCCTTGTACACACACTACATCCGTGCCTTCCTCTTTATTTATTTTGCAGCGTAAATGACAAAACATTGTGCAATACAGTCTCAAATTGGGTGTTACAGTAAAGTAAAACATTAACAACATGACAGTTAGATGCGCCGGTACAGGACTAATTTGGGCTAAGTGAGTAATTGGAAGTGTTGCTTGCAAGGTCTGGTGGTGAAGTGTGCGTGCCGTACTGGGGGAGGAGGGAAGGGTCGCAGCCGTCCCTGGTAGCCCTGGTGCGAACAGCAGCCCAGGGCTAGCTTGGACCGCGCCAGGGCCTCCGTGCAGGGCTGGTTGCCTCCCTCCCCGCGGAGGCGAGTGCCCGGGGAGGGCAGCTGGAAGGCTGCGCAGGCTCTGCCAGCTGAGCGAGGGTCTTCCTCAGCGAGTGGAAGATGCTTAACTGCATAAACCAACCAAACCCTTTTTTTTTTTTCCTTTTTTTTTTTTTTTTTTTTGGCATGCACTGAGATGCTCAGTTTGCCAGTGTTCTAAAAGGTGCATCCGTCGGGTCTTGTACCCAGTTTCTGTACCCAGGCTTTTATTATTTGTCTGTCAGATGCGTGCTTGTGCGTGCGTGTGGATGTGCGTGCTTATATACGCGTATACAAATTACCCTACACGCTTTAGTGGTTGAATCTAGAAGAACGTTTTATATTTAATCTTTTCTTTTAATTAGTGAGCTTCCTAAATACCGACACTGTCAGCTTTAACGGTAGCTTGCATTCGTATTGAAGATAAGATGGTGAAAAAGTGATCCCCTGTTGTCTTTTGCAGAAGTTTTTTGGGTTTGGATTTTGTGTGTGTGTGTGGTTTTTTTCCCCCCTGAATTAAAACCTAACAATTTGTGCGGATTGTGGCTGCCTTTTACAATAGGTTTTCCCCACCCCACCTTTTCAGTGCCCGTGCAAGCGTCTCGTTAAGGAATATATTTGAGCGAAACGTTGTTACAGTAATTTTAAGAGGATTAAGTGACAGCAAGCTGAAATAAAAACGATCTTGCCGTAAATACATTTAACGACGCTAGCCTTTGCGTGCGTGTGGTATTGAAGTAGGTAAAAAAGAAAAAAAAAAAAAATATATAATCGCTGATTTTTCCGGATACTTTTGGAGTTGAGATGTGGACACAGAGTTAAAAATAATGTCCCCAGGCCTCTCAGGGTCGGTGTGGCGGGCAGGGGCTGCGGGCCGCTCTGCCGCCCGCCCGGCCCGGGCTTGAAGCTTGCCCGTAACGAGTCGCCGCTATCGCACATAAACAGCGATAGTGTTAACGAGGAGCAAAAGGGCATGAAAAGAGAAGGGACCTACTTCTAAGAGGCAGCTATTTTTCACTCTAACCCCTCTGAATTTCGCTGCTGGCTGATTTATCTCGCAAACCCCGGAACTCACAAACTCGCTTCTGTCCCGACTGCGAAGTTCAAAGCGCTGACCGCGGGCAGGAGGGGAATAAACACGGCGGTTTACAAACAGCGTTTTATGAGGGGGCTCGCCGGGCGCTGGCTTGGCGGAGGGAAGGGGAAGGGCCACCGGGGATGGGCCGGCCGGGCGCCCTCCAACCTGACGCCGCTGCCCTTGCCTTGCAGGCCCCGTGGTCCTCAGCACGCCGGCACAGCTCATCGCCCCCGTGGTGGTGGCCAAGGGGACGCTCTCCATCACCACCACGGAAATCTACTTCGAGGTGGACGAGGATGACCCGGCCTTCAAGAAGATCGACCCCAAGGTGAGTGAGTGCGGGCGGCCCCGATCCCGGTGCCATCCCCGGTCCCGTCCCACGTGCGCCGGGGCCGCCCCCTCCCTCCAAACTCCGCTCCCGGCTGCCGCCTCTCGCTGCCTTTTATTAAAAAAAAAAAAAAAAAAAAAAAAAAGCGCAATGTATTAATGATGGTAAATCCTCTATTACGGCAGCGTGCGCGTTTTCCAACAGCCTTTCGCTCTGTGCCTTTGTATCAACGTGGTCAGATTTAGCAGTTAAGCCAATTGCTCTGAAATCCCTGGAGGGACCAGCAGTCCCAGCCCGCAGCCTTCCCGAGGCACAGCGGAGGGGGTTACCCCTTCCGAGGATATCGGAGAATCCCGTTATTTCAAGAACGTTAGTTTCCGTGTAAGAAAACACGGCGCATTTGAGTAAACACTCTGCTGAAATGCGAGTTAATGCTTATTTTCTGGGGGAAAAAAAAAAAAAAATTGGAAATAGGCATGTACCCAAGACTTGATTCCTGGGAAAGCTCTGTTTTTTCTGAAGACGTTTACTACTACCAATTCCCCAGCGCCGCCTTCCTCCCCCCTCTCCCTTCCGCGAAAACCTCCAGCCCAGCCGCAACAGAGCAGGGGTGCGTGACTTGAGCAGAAACCTTTGCGTGGCTTCCTCCCCGCGCAAAGGGAGCGGGGGGCTGCCACGGGGGGAGGAGGGGGTGTATGGAAGGGACGTGTGTTACAGGGCGCTCCTCTCGCCTGCGTCTCTTTTTTATTCTTATCGCTGTTGCTTTATTTCTTTGTTACTGCGCTGGAAAATGTTAGAAGAGAGAAAATAGGGAAGGCACTTTTACAAAGACCTCGGGTGTTGGTTTGTTTGTTTGTTTTTCCTGCAGAAATATCATAAATAATTTCCAAGAAAATGCTAGCGACCTCGTCTGAATATGTTTGTAATAAGGTGATTTCTCTTTGACGAACGATTTCTCAAACTCGGAACTTTCTTCGCAGTGCTGGGAGAAAAAAAAAAAAAAAAGAGAGATTCTGTCAGAATCGCTGGATATAACGGTTTTCTACTGGAAATAGCTGCTAGTGGGTGTTACACAGGCGATCGGCCTCTTTCAGCACTTGTTGACTGTTAGGGTACTAAACAAAATCCCCGTTGTTATTTTGCGTTTTGATTTTAAAGCCGCTTTAAAGAAATGCGTACTGAGAAGGACGAGGCATTGCAGTACGGATAGGCAATTTTGGATCGCTTGCAGTTTTGTAGGCATGCACATGTTATTCCCTCTGAATGCCCTGGGAGCGCAGGGGCTTGATTTCTGGGAGTGCAACTGGCAATCTTATCACATTCATAACGGATTTGTAGGTCAGAAGTAATATTGTTGTTCCCTTTATTGGTGCCGGCTTGAACGTTTCACCTACAAATTTTATTTTCTTCTTTATTACTGCTTACGCCGAAATGCTAGTTTTATCGGGCTCACTGCTTATTCGGTACACTGGCTGCTTCAGGGATATGTTGTGTTTCCTCAGCTTTGTTCAAAACCAGGCAGAAACACATCAGCGCCCTATAGTAAACCTTTCGAAAATGGATTTCTTTTCTGACGGCTGAAAAAGTGTTACTGCATTAATAACTACATCGGTGTCTGACAGTTGCTGATGGAGCTAAATTCTAATGTGTTTGTAGCACCAATATTTTCCTGTTCTACAAAACTATTCAAAATGCAAAATCAGGCAGCTGCCCTTAAGTTTTCTGCTTTACAGGATTTAAGCAACTATCCACAGAAAGGCAAAATTCACAAAACATAGCTGCCTCTGGGTTTTTCAAGTAGAAAACTTGATCCGGTATTGAAACGCTTACCCATGTGCGTTTTACTTCATTTATTAGCTTGTAATTAAATAAATCAGCAACAGAAATTAAAATCTAAATCACAAAAGGTAATTATCCAGTGTATTTCAAGTGCATTTTCAAATATATAATTCCAATATTCAAGCGTTATTATATAAGCAGAATCCAAATTTCTTTTGAATATATTTAAATAACATTTCAAGTATATTTATGGAATGTTAGAAATAGAACAAGCAATATATATGAAACGAAAAATGTAAACTTGTTAAGTTCAGACACTTCAAAAGACAATTAACAAAAGTACCATGATAAAATCTACCTTTTTAAATGGTATCTTCTCTTTAGCAGAAAATGTCCTTGAAGTATCCAAAATGGCAATTTAACTTCTGTTCACCAAATCACAAAACACCAACATCCACAATTTCAAAGACAATGTGAGATCACAATATTTGATACAAATTAAAAGGTACAATAGGGTTTGTTCAGGTGGCATATCCAAATAGCTTTTACTCACAGAGGATTTACATAAAAATACCGGGTTTTGTTATAATCCGTTGGTATCGTTTCTAGGCAGAATGGTCAGAATCGTGTTAAATTACGGCCAATTTTCCTTTCCAGGTAACATACTTTTTTTCTTTTTTTTCTTTTTTTTTTTTTTCCCCACGGGGAACTGCAAAACTGTGACGAAGATAAGAGGAACGATATTTGCTGTTCTTATTTGCTTTTCTTGGTGAAGAGCCTAAGCTATATTCCTTTTTAAAAGAGAATATTATTTGCATTGTCAAGTGGAAATATTTGACTTTTCGAACAGGCAGCTTAAACTTCATCGGGAAATAAGCAGATTTCTCCGTCGGGCGGGTTTTATAGTTACCCCCTAAAGTTTCTCCAAACTTTTCGGGTTGGTAAGTATTTCCCTAGCCAGTCGCCACGTTTGTTTGGCTGCGTTTTCCAGGGCCGAGTGAGGTTTGCCCTGAAAGAGGTCTAAGTTGGGCAAGAAGTAATGCGGGCACCTCCTGCACTGGAGGCAGGAGATGAGCTGCAGTAAAATCCCGTTGAGCCGGTCCCCCAGGCACGACTCGTCCCAGTCCGATTCGCGGGGATGCTTTTCGCATTCGTAGGAAACCAGAGTCTTCATGTGATAATTATTCAGGGGCTGTCCCGGCAGCTCCAGGTGACGGTCCCGTAAGGTTTTGAGGATAGAGAGGCATTTCTTCCTGCAGCCGCCCATCTGCAGTCTGTTCTCGGCTTCGGCGAACTGCAGCACCCAGGCATCGCTCTCGGCCGAGCTCTGCTTGCCGGCCAGAGAGTGGCACTCCTTGGATAAGAGGTTGAAGCCTTCCGCCTTGACCTCCGCCACCCTGTTGGGTCCCGGCCAGGGGATGTGGGGAAGCGGCCAGTGGGCAGCACTCCGCGGCCAAATCCCCGTGCATTTGAACGCCGGGGTGATCTGCACGACGTACCTATCCCTGATTCTCAGCTTCACCTCGCTGGTGTCCGCCACCATCTTTACCACGTCTCTGTAACTGCACTTATCCACGGCTTGAGCCACCAGAGTCTGAAATCTGGACCGGATTTTGCGAGCGGAGAGGTAGCCAGACGCCGTGATGAACTCCACCCAGAGGGACATACTCCTCTTGCGCCCGTCGCTTAACTTTAACACAGCGCAGCCCGGCAAGGAGCCGTCGTCCACGAAGTTGAAAACCCCCATTTGGTTCAGATACAGCACGACTTCAAACTCCGTGGGGGAGATGACTTCCAACCCCTCGTAGCGGTTATCCATCTCGTTCAAGGAACTGATGAAGCGAGGCTCCTGCACCTCCACCTCCTTCAGCACGTCCGACACCACTTTGCAGACTTCTCGGATGGTTTTGGCGATGGCAGCTTTCCTGGCTTGGCATTTCTCGTTGTAGTATTTATTCAGATGATACACCAGCTTGGCCTGGGCCGCGATCATGTTGGGGCAGAGATCCGGGTTGTATACCGGAGTCTCGCAATAGGCTGTGGGATCCAATGCGGCTGCTAAGGCTGGAGCCAACTTCAGAGGAGAAAAAGGCTGCCGCACTCTGAAATGTAACAAATGTTTTTCAAAATGCGCTGGGGCTGCTGCTCCTCAGATGCTCTCTTCCTGCTTTTTTAGATCAGCCGTCTTGAAGTGTGTGTGGCGGGGGGGAAGGGGGGGCGAAGGGGAGGGGGGGGCGGGCGGGGGACTGGAGGGGGCGATATTTTTCCTCCCCCTTTTTTTAAAGGGTCCGTGAGTGAGAGGGAAGCATCGAGAGCTGCACCTTCCCCAGCAGCAAGAAAAACAAAAGTTGCACTGAGACACAGCGAGGCTTCCAGTAGTCAAAATAATAAAACCTCTTCGTATTTATTTATGTTTTCCCGTAGTAATCACTGTGTGTGTGCGGGGTGGTTAATCAGATGGTGGAAAAAAGTGCCGTGTGTGTGTGTATATGTCAGAAGAAGCTGGCTGTTGGTTTGTATAAGAGCCCAGATGCACTCGTGTGGAAATTATAAAGGCAGGGCCAGGCAGGCGGGCGGCCAATCGCCACTGGGCTCGTCACTGCAGCCTCTTTCAGCTCAAACCCGGCTAATTAATCCCTCTCTAGGAGATAGATATGTATACACAGACACACACACACGCACGCACACGCAGGCACGTATAGAAAGGTAGAAGGTTACTGGCAGAAAACCCGCCCCGGTGATCTGTACGCTCGGAAATCAAGAGAAATCGCTCTCCTTTGGGTGTAACTTGAAGGGTATTGGCGTTTCGAAAGGACTTGGCAAAACTGTGCCGCTCCGCACCGAACCCCTGCGTGCCTCCCCACGGCCGAGACGGGAATGCAGGTGTATTAATGGGCATCCATCAACTAGGGAGCTACAGACCGGGCTCGCTCCTGCAGGAGCAGAGGCGTAAATTCATTAACTCGCACTTGGCGTCACATCACGCTGCCCTTTCCTCCTGATAGTTGTCTATAACTGCAAGCGAGAAGTTGGGGTTTTGATTTTGTTTTTATTTTTTGGTGGTGGTTTTTTTTTTCCTCTCGTGAACCGGCCAGTGAGCAAACAGCAAATTCACGGCAAACTTAGTGTCCTTTGGAATAAAATATTACGCAAAAGTCCACGATTTGTATTGTTTTAAAAGGTCTTCTGACGGGCTCTAATCGATTTTGAGGTTTAATGTATTTCGGCATTGTCTCTGCCTTGCTTTTTGTGTGTGTACCTTATGAAGGGAGAATCAATCGCTAAACGTATCTGTCAGGTCTTTTTCACGTTCCCTCCAGAAATCAAGTAGCAGATATGAACGGTAAATCTCATCTGCCAATTCTTAGCTTCGTTTTTGTATTCCGTCTAGCCCTCCAATATGTTGTGAAGAGTGGATGTTCAGCTGCTTTTTGAGACGCGCTCTAAGTATCCATTTCAAACCTGGGGGGTTTATGGTATGGCGAGCTCTGCTAGCAAGCTGCGTTTAGTAAATCTGCGCACGGGAGGGATGGTAGCGACTGCAAACACGCTGGCACGCTGCTAATCTGACAGTTTGGGGGTTCGTGTGTGTGATGTGTAATTAGCAAATTTCTCCTTCGGTACTGTAAGTGTTAGTAATCGGGACCTTTATTTGCAAATAGGCTGGAGTGGCAAACTCTTCTGCTTTGCAGCGCTTCAAGAGAACCTTAAATTATATTTTTTTTTTGTAAGAAAAAAAAATCAGCAAAGCTTTTAATCTCTTGGCATCTTTAATCTACTGCCCGATTACTAATTCTTAAAGTAACTGTCACAGGCATATCCACCGCTAAGGAGAAGTCATACCGCAAAGAACATTTCACGACATTTATTCAACGCATTAACGCGACCAACTTTATTGCACCCAGCGAAGAATTTCTGACTTTGTGCTTGGCTCGCTCGGGCTGGCGTTTCTACGGGCGCTGCCCTCGCCGTTTCCTAGGAGGGAGCTTGATGCGGGGATCATTTTCTGCCCATTAGTCGAACAGGGCTCGGGCTGCCTTTGGGGCGCCTCGCTGAAAAAAACTGCAGGTGACAGCTCGTCCCGAAGCAGCTTTTCCTCTTCTCGGCCGCAGCCCCCTGGCCGACGGCGGAGGGGCGGCCGCTTTCCGTCTGTTTCGGGCGAAAAGGGGCTTGTTTTCTCCCGGTTGTTCTCCTTCCTCCGGGTAGTTTCCCGTCCGGAACGCGACTCCGGTGGCGGCGGCTGCACAGAGCGCCCGGTCCCGGCGCCTCCCCAGCCGCCCCGGAGAAGCGCAGCCGCCGGTCGCTGTCGCCGTCCCCGCCTGGGGTCCGGCACTGCCGCTTCCCTCCCCACCCCCCCGGAGCGGCGGCGTGAGGAGCCGGCTCGGCTGCGGGCTCCCGGGGGCGGGTTCCCCCCTGCCTCCCCCGAGCAGGCACTTACGGGGCTCCTCGCTGGGTCCGAGGGGACAGGGGGGCGCCTCCTCGCCGCCGTCCCCCGCTGCTCTTACCGGCGTGCGGGGAACCTGCCGCGGCGGCGGCGGGGGACGAGGCGGGGGCGGGGACCCGCTGCATGGCCGCGGGGGCCGTCGGCGGGCGGGAGGGGGGGCGGCGACGACCCATCCGCGACGACCCCCGCCGCCCCCCCTCCCGCCCGCCGACGGGGTGATGCCGGTCGCGCCCTGCCCTCAAATACGGGCCCGGCTGGGTTGGGAGTGGGGGAAGGAAAAGCGGCGAAGTTGGGTCCAAGTCCGGCGGGCGGGTCGCGGGGACCGCCTGGGGCGGGGGGAAGGCCGGCGGCGATGCTGGCCCGGGTCCCCGCCCCGGCGCGGCGGTGACGGCCGTTCTGCTTCGGGAGCCGAAACCTCCGTCCCTGGCTCGTCTGGGGCGGGGGGGGCGGCTTCTTTGCGATTTAACTAATAAAGAGGCTCCTTCCCCGCGAGGTTACATACCAGCGCCGTGTAAAAAAAAAACAAACAAAACAAACCAAAACCAACAAAAAAAAACAAACCGAAAGTTAAATCGGGGGGACAAAAGGTTGTCCCCTTCCTCCCATCTGCGGCGAGGGGACAGCCCTTTCCTGCGGAGGGGACACAGCGGCCCCCGCTCGACTTCTCGTCGCTCCGGCTGCGGCAGAGCTACACGTTAGGGACGGAAATGTTTCGGGCGAGGTTACGTTTGGTTTTGCCCCCTGGGTTTTAGCTCGGTAAATCCAGTCGCTAAGGGCTAAAGGCGACAGGTAGTGCCTTTAAGGTGCCGGTAGCCTTAATTTTCATAATGTGTCAAAAGGAATTTAAATAAAAATTACGTCGTATATCCTAAATCAGAGCTTTCAATGTATAACGCTAAGATTAACCTATGGTATCAAGTAATGCAGGTTATACGTATTTATTGTATCTTGCTGGCTATGGGAAATATTAGCTTTAGCCTTGGTTGGGTGATGTTTAGCGCTAAAGGTTGCTATTAACTTCACTACATCATTTAATTTCACACATACACAATAAACATTTGATAGTCGGAAAATTTGTGGATTTAGGCATTGCTGACACCAGTGAACCACTGAAATGTGACTGTTAAGGTGATCCGATAGTTTACCATGACAAGAAGTCGGTGGTTTGGTTTAGATTCCGAAAATAATTATCTATGTGACTACATATGATATAAAATACGAATATTTTCGAAGCTTCTGACCACTCACTGCAGTTATTTTTTTATGTAGTTATTAATGTGCCCTTCATAAATTATAAAAGGAAGGAACACCTTTTCATCACTGAGTTTTATTTTTATACGTATTGAGTTGTTCTGGAAAATTGAGATTAAAATCACCTCATTAAAATGATGATTGATCATTTGTCATGATAATGGTACCATATGATATTGGTGACTTTTACCAAATTACTGTTTTCTAGATATTTTCCCCTAATTAGGGGGTACTATAACAGCATTTGTTGAACTCTGCTTGTTATTTCAAATCTTTCAAACTACAGTGCCTTGTCACGTAGTGCTCATGTTAGCCAAAAAGCCAAAATGTGTTGAAAATCTTTGACTGCAGGTACTCGCCCACACCCCCAAAATGTAATTTAAAAAAAAAAAAAGTTGCCATATATAAATGTCACCAATAATTTCTTTTCATATGGTGAAAAGTGTGAGTTAAAATGCACATGCAGATGCATATACGCACAAAGTGCTTGTATTGTTATCACTTTATATTTCTTATTATATAGTGATAGTTCTTCCACATACAACTGCTCATGAATTTTAAAGTTTTATTTTTTAATATCTGCGTATTGCGCTAGGGAGCTAGGAAAAAAATGAAGCTGAGTTGATTAAATTATTTATCCCTACTGCTGAAGTGAGTTTGAAGGCTCATTGAATGTATCTGATTTCTTGGCTCCTCTTTCTCCCCTTCCCCCCTCAATTCATCCTGGTTATTTCATCCACATCATCCTGCCAGC
This sequence comes from Chroicocephalus ridibundus, assembly GCF_963924245.1. Lineage (NCBI taxonomy): Eukaryota > Metazoa > Chordata > Aves > Charadriiformes > Laridae > Chroicocephalus > Chroicocephalus ridibundus. The sequence continues at coordinate 28,865,535 of NC_086284.1, forward strand.
AACAATAAATTTACTTTTTTTCAAGTAGGAAAACTAAAGACAGATATTTGTGTCGAGTTTAAGTGTCACGTTATATAAAATAGGCAGCATCATTTTTTTTGTTATAGAAGTTGATGGTACCTGCAATATGCTCTATTCTTATTTGGTAGCTTACTTTTTGCCTTCACTTTCAAATTTAGGAACAAATGAAAAGTTTAAATGTAAGTTGCTGTAGTGTTTGCAAAAGCACAATTTCAATGAATGCATACACTTAGATTTTTGAGTGTAAACATTGTATAATTAGTTATGCAAACATTTTTCTTGCATTAGCTAGGTTTCTGCAAATGTTTTTTACTTTTTAGAAAAAATGTGATATAACTTCTTTTTACAGTACACAATTAGCATTCATTGGTGCTAAACTTAACATGTGTATCTCTTTCCATTAAAAATATAAAAAAAATAATGAGAAGAGTTTGCATTACTGTTGGACTTGGTCATTCTAGCTCTTACAGCTTAATGCTGTAATGTTAATGCTTTAAATTCCTCTAATCTGCAATCTGTTAAGGGAAAAAAACAGTAATTGATTTGTTTTCTTTAAAATGTTACCTCTCGAAAGTAAATATGGAGCTTGCACAACTGTAATTTTAGCTAGAACTGCAGAAACATTCAAGCAGGAAGAAAAATCCATTGAATTATTCATCTGGTTTATCATCAGCTTCTCCAAAGCCAGACATTCCTTAAAGTACAGCGTTTTATTTAAGCGGTCCAACGCTGGGTTTTTTTTTAAAGATCTCTTGCTTGGAGAATGCTCTTTTCTGCTGAACTGCGAGAGGAGTGTGGAATCAGTGGGGATTAGCGGCTTTTAATCTACTACATCTGTAGTGGGTCATCCAACGCTGCAGAACTCTCATTACTCTCTCATGCTGTATATGATTAAATGACTGAAAATATTCAACATTGACCTTGAAAATAAAGCTGTATGTGTTGGATGAGCAGCTTCTGAAGACTTCACATCTAAACTAACCTTTCCCTTCGGTAACTTCTAGTTCTGGAATACGTTGTCTGAGAGAGGACTAGAGCGTTAGAAAATGTAAGTCAAAACTGAAGTGTGGGAGTATTTGAAATGCATCATTATATAAATTATGGCATCACTCAGCTTGTTCATGCTGTGTTTTATAAGTAAACCAACATCTTACTAGCCCAGTGAAAATGGGATCGTGGTATGTCTTGAACATACTTAGTTTTGTGACTTGTGTTTTTCTGTAAGCTGGTTTCACATCGACTGGCAAACTAAACTACCTCATCTTGTAAGTAGATGTCAGAGTGGTTGAAATCAGCAGAAAACATGTTGCTTAACATCTTTGAACAGTAGTCTATATAAAGCTATAAGCACCATCTTTTCATATACATTTTGTGATATCATGTGCTTATTGCTGATTTTCGTGCTGCCAATGCTTTGGGCATGTTAAGTCCCTCTAACTTAAACCAAAACTTGTCCTCTCCCCTTACAATAGTATGGTAAATTACCTGTGTAACTCACTTTATCTTGATTTAGCTATAAAAAGACATGCCTAACATATTTCAATGCAGGCTTCTATTTTTTAATGTAGTGTTTCACTCTCCGATATTTTCTTTCCAAATAACGGTGAAGGGAGGAGTTGAGTGAGTTGGTCGCGAGTGATTAATATGTTTCATTGAACCTTATGAAGGCCCCGATCCTGCCAATGCACACATGGTTAGCGAAACATTCAGCTGGTTCTGGTGAGGTCAGGGGCTTCTTCAGGCTCACGGCTAAGTGCACGGGCAGATATTTGCAGGATCAAGGCCAAAGCGGGATAACACTTGGAGGTTAACAATGGAATAGGATGAAATACAGCGTGCCTTTAAACTATCTAATGCATCAAATACATGCGTTGGTGAGGAAATATATTTTTGGCCCAAATATCTGCTCTTCTGTCAAGCAGAACTTCCCTATTAATTTCATTGTGTTTTAGGTATAGCGATGAATTAGCTTCTCGAGAAAGGACAGTGCTGCTTTGTCCATAGTTTAAGAAGATGCTCCCACAAAAGTGCTTTCCCTAATCTGCTCTAAAGCCTTTACGAGGAGGGTGAGGTTGTTCAGAGAAATGAGTGAAAGATTATGCTTTCAAAATCTATTAAAACTGTATTTTTCATGTATTTTCGTATATTCAGGACTATTTGTATAACTCTCAGAAGGTACAGAATCTTTTAACGGTCTGAAATACAAGCAACCTACTTGCTAAAAACACTTATTCATTCAGTAAAAAATTCCTAGCTACAACTGTAATAGAAACATGTCAACCAAGTTATTATTTAAGGAAGAAGCAGCGAGATCTGCTCAGGAAAAACTTGATGCTTAGATCTTTTGGCCTTTAAAATGTATTGATTTTCCTACCACCACAGAACCTTTTTTTCTTAATTCATGGAACATTGTCATTGTTGGGTGTGATATTTTATCTAGGGGAGAACTCAGTCTCTTATTAAGAGCAGCGAATCACTGTAGTTCTCCTCTTACTTGGGTTTGACAATTTAACCTAGATCAACTTCCGTCCTTCCTACTTTTCCCTGCCATTTTTTCAGCCCGGCTCTAGGACAGAATATACAGAACTGGATCCTTTGCAGCATAGTGCTGATGTCATTGAAATGAGAAAGACTACAGAAATAACACGTAGGCTTGTAATTTCATAAATCTCCAATACAATTGTTGAAAGAGAAATACTAGCTACTTATGGAAATATCTGTTTATCTTAAAGGAATATTACTATCGATTTCTCTTAATAGTAGAAATAGATTTTGCCTTTTGGGCATGTTATCGTTTATAATACATTAGTGCCATTGAAAACAAGAAAAATAAATGCGTAGTTGTTAGAGTAGTGACAATGTTTTCTCTTAAGCCTCCTTAGTTTTACATGAGGCAAAGGAGATATCTTTATTATTTCACATTTCTAAATCTTCTTTATTTACAACTTCAGTTGATACAGAATAATTATTTTGTAAAATTAAAGGAAACTTTAAACAAGATTTTTTAATTGTTCTTTTTTTTTTTTTGTCAACTGGTTTCAGCAGGGTGGATTTACTTATGTTGTATGACATACTCAAAATACATGTCAAAAGTGGACTGTAAATATCTTCTTTACTACTTTTTATTTGATCATTATAGTGATAATTTTAAAGTTATTCAGTGTGGACAGGCCTACCAAGAGAGATATTCCTGTGATCAACATGATTTTGTCTTATTTTCCGTGAATGTTTTACCATCTCTTATTTCTCGCTTTCTTCTGCAAATTTTTTCCAGGAATGAACTGCCTAATTTTGGCTTCAATTTTTTAAAATAACCTTATCAGAAGGAACAATTAACAAGTGCAGAACTCTTACTAGCCCTCTGAAGCACAGAAGAGTGTATGGCGTATGCTAGGTTGTGCCGTAACACTTGCAATTTTCAGCTGCGCTTCACGAGCTTGCTTCTTTAAGTAGGTAAAAAATGACAGCAAGTGTGTTGGATAACAGTTTTCTCATTATATTCTGTGAGCACATTCATTATGTATTATTAGTCCTTAATTGTAAAGATGAAATAATATAACCATTTATCTTGGCAAGCCCATTATTTATAATCTGTACCTTACAAAATTGCGTGGATTTGCATGGATGTTTTCTTCTATGCGTAGTCTTCAGATTTTTGACATAGGAGGTGAGACAAAACTTCTCAGGTTAAACTTCTAACTAACCAAATCCACTCTTGATAGGCAAACTGCGTATCTTGATGGGGTAAAAGAAGTCCCCTCTCCGCCCCTGCCCCCCCCCCCCCCCGAAATTCAGTTCTTCATTTGTTTTGTTCACCACGCTGCATTAACACAGTTTTCCCTTGTGTGCATCTGCCAGTGTACAATTTAGCCACGGGCATCTGTAGACCTTGTGGTGATCAGTATTGCAGGCAAAAGCCATATGTGTTTAAATAAAAAAAAATCTCTTTATTTCATTTGCTGTTTTAACTGGATGGATAACTTTTGTGCCTCAAGACAGAGGAAGAGAAAATACAGAAATAATTAATTGCCTCTATTCTTGAGGCAGTTTCATTTTCCCTCTCCAATATGGAATGCTTGTCAGCTTCCCTGATAAATGACTGCATCTATTTGCATAGATTTTACATTAACACAAAAATTAGTTTTATTTGTGAAAAACTAGTTTACATAATAATGCAAAATCTAGCATTATGGATTATGTTTCAAATTTGAGACACTGTAGAGAAATGAGCGTTTTTTCTTTCTGTTTTTAAAAAATTCTGTTTGTTTGTTGTGTAGTGTTTTATTTTTTTTAACTGTCAAGCCATATTAGATTTTAGCTTTGTATTTTGTTTCTATAAAATTAACTAAATCAGGGTCTTTTAATGTGTATGAACCAGTTCTCCAGTCTTTCATAGATTGAATTATTGATGGTAGTATGAACACGACTTCTTTCATAGACTTTTACACATTCCATTTATTAAATACACTCTTAAATGAACGTATTAAATGAATATATTTGCAAAATCTCATGTAACTGTTTTGAAAAAAAAATTGCAGCAAACAACTGTTAAATACTCTCTAAGAGTATACTTGAAGTTTCTAATGCTGCTTTTAAAATAGGGCTCCATCAGGTATTCTTTCAAAGCATTACTGTACTGGATTAGCTTGTATGCCAGCGTAGGACTATTTTTTTCCCCTATATGTAATAACCTGTCTGGTTTAAGTAATTAGGCATTCCTAGCTTGAAGTGACAGTACTATACTTCTCGTTAAAAACTGTGTTTTATTCACAATTTGTCATGTCCATAAAGAAAATTTACAAATCAATCAGTCTGAAATATCTTTGAAGGAAAATACACTGCCCTAATTTTGAGCCAATTGTAATTGTTTTCAAGTTCCATGAACTGGATGTTTGCTCATATAATAAACCTGGTGTCTTGCTGTCTAAAGGCGACTGCTAATTGTATAGCAGCCCGTTCTCCCTGCCGAAGAAAATACAGATGCATTCACTGTTATTTCATGCTGTATAACAAAAAGAAACTATTGCTCCTTATGAAGCCTGCTATACTTAATGGCAACTTAAGGTAAAAGACTGCCTTTGCCACTTCTTGAATCTGGGACACCCTAGGTGCCAGCTGTCACTGCTCAGCTAATGATGACAAATGCCCCTCTCTATGCAGATTGCAGAGCTTGCAGGCTGCTATGAAAGGCAGCCAGATTACCTTTCTTCAGATAGTAACTTAACCTTTTAAACTCAAGTGTCAGAATGAAATTATTAGCTGGGATACTTTCAATATCTGTTTCTTTAAAAAAGAAAAAAAAAAAAAAGAAAAGAAAAGAAAAGAAAAGAAGGCGGCGGTGACTTCAAATAATACCATAGCAGCTCGTATTCACAAGTTGTTCATGCTTCTCTGATGTTTTAAAAATAGGAAACTGCTGCCACTGTGCCTGTGAGCACTATATGGAGTTTGCTGGCGTTGAATGCATGAATACTGAAGCTGACCTCTTGGTTGCACTACACGGAATTGGGGCCAAGCGGGCCAAATTCTGTCCTTGCTTACATCCACCTAGTGTTACTGATGCACAGATGTGACAGATCACGGGTTAACTGATGCTATTTATAATAGACCTTAATTGATCTTACATATTGTGGATATACTTGGTTTTCACCATGACAGTTCATGTTACCACTCTAAATCGGTGAACCTCAGTTAAAGTCCACTGTATCAAAAATTGGGTATTTATTTGGTGGATATGAGCAGTTTCACGGAGCTCAGTCATGTGGTTAACGTTAAAGTTACTAATTTAAATTACTCTTCAGTCAGAGTTTTGGAGTTACTTTCTAGGTTGTCTTGGAAGTAGCTAGCAGATGTGAGGATACTACATAGTTCCTTAACAACGTGTCAGAAACGTAACGCAGTATAAGCACTGTATATGCCACCTAAAGGTGTGGGGTGCTTTCTGAGTGTGTACATATATGTATGTCTGTATTTTTATGTGGATCTATTTCTATGTGTTTATACGCTTGCATATGGAAGTAAATAGACACATGGGCTTTCCTATCAATGTGTGTACACACGCACAAGCCTACGCGTGTAACATCCAAACAATATATATTTCCATGTTTATATTAAAATACTGACATACATGAGCATGTTTAACTTGCACATTATATTTGCCATTAAATCAGTCTGTACAGTAAACTGTATATGAATACCAGTTTCCCTCTGAGTAAAGCATAGTTTTATTACAGTAAACAAGTACCTCCGATATTTGCACGTGATCAAATCTCCATAGCGGTGGGCAATAATAGAAAGCTACAGAAAAGATGTGGAAAGGCGTTTCATGAGAAACCCAGGAACATTACAGTATATGGATGCAAGGATGTAAATAAAGATAATTGGAGGAAAAAAAATGTGCATTTGGTATGAGATTGGAATGTCCCAGAGAGAAAATAGTTATTATGATTGGCAGAAAGTACAGGAGGCAGAAAAAAATGAGCAAGTTTACAGAGCAAAGTTGAGATCAATGTGGTTGGTTCTGTAGTAATCATTAATGGAAAACTAATCGGATCCATGAACATAATGTTAATTAATATTCTTTTATCCAGAAAGGAATAGATCTGATTGATTGCTGATATGTGCATTCTCAAAGAGCTTCAGTCAGTACTTACTTCATCTTGTAATATGATGTATGAAAGGGAGATGATGGTTAATATTATATTAGAAAAATATAATTCCTTTTAAAATTTGGGAAAGAGCGTTTGCTTTTCCCTGTACATAAGTATGTTAAATTTAACATCCTGTTTTGTTTGCTTTGTTTTTCTGTAAGTCATTATGTTCAAAGTATTTAAAACTATACATGTTTCATTATTTCGAGCAAGTGTAGCACAATCTGGGAAATAAAAAAGACAAAGATCTAGTGTTTCTTACTCAGCTTTCTCAGCTTATTGGTTGAATAGGCATCAAATGAAGTCCAATGCCTATACAAAAGAAATGTTCCTTGTTTGGATTTGCCCCATCTGTGTCATCTGGTGGCTTATGCAATAGGAGGTGTTATCACATGAATCCAAATGCACAAGCCAGTTGTTTTATGGACTCTTTCTGTGCTTGGAGGAGTTTATAAGTTGCCCACTCTATTGTGTGTCACTCCCAGATGACACGTGTGCATTCTGCTGAGCATATTTTGGGGGTAATTATAACTAATGAAGCCTGGTACACAGCTTGTTCGCAGAGTGATTTATTCTGCTCCTGTCTGATTCCTGAGAGTTCTGTAAAATGGTTATATTGTGCCTTCCACTTTGGACATGTATGGGAGCATGTGGTATCGAGTCCATCTGAGAAAATTTGCTATTCAGTGTACCGCAGACTAATTACAAAAGGTATTGGCTGGGTACATCTGTTTAAAAATATAGCGACAAACTGAAATTCTAAATAGTATCTGTAACTTCAGGGATATTGACTTTAGTGTGGCTCTTGTCTAGTTGTTTACTCTTCCCAGACTTGCAGTAACCCACTTAGATGTACTGCTGTTAAATGGCTCAGTGTTCCTCTGAACCCCATAAGTTAACGTTAGGTTCCCTTTACACCTTTTAGCAACGCAGATTTTATTATGCAATTTGACTTCTGATAACTGATGATATTTTGGGGAAAGATGGATTTAAAAGTTGGGAAGGAAATACCTTGCAGAACTGCAGGTTTCAGAAAGCGACAAAAAAAAATCATTACTGAAGTCTGGGTGTCAACCTTTATTTAACCTTAGATGTACTATTCTCACCCTAATTTGTCTTGACTTACCAGTCTCTCAGGCAAGTAAATCCACTGACATTAGTGGGACTCATCCTCGACACAAGAAGCACTCATACATTTTTTTGCCAGGATGGTTTTAAAAACCTTTTCTCCAGGGCGCTAACAGACCTCTCAAGTCATGAAGTAATGGGGCGCACAGAAGCTGCGGGGTTTGTCACTTCATCTACCAGATTCACAAATATCCAATCAGGCTGGGTGTTCTTACAAGTATCTCAGCATCAGTGTTCAGTAATAATAGTCTTCAACTATATCTGTCTTCAGTTATATCAGCTTCTCCCACGTTCAGCCTCTAACTCTGTATCCAGATTTGAAAGACTTTTTCATCTTCTTTTTGTCAGTGCTTAAACAAAATTTTCATTCACAGATAAAAGAGAGGTTAAAGGTTATAGTACTGCTTGTACAAATGGGAGAAGAGACATAAATACTTATTTTGATACACATTTCATAAAAAGCATTATGTAAGGTTGGAAAAGAACTGCCTAGAAAATACAGTTTTACATCCTTCTTACTAGCTGCGTGAGTAGAAAAATAGTTTTACTGAGAATTAATTATTGTTTTCATCTGTTTTTGTGAAAACAACCTGGGGTGTGCTCAAGACAACATTAGCAGCATGATGGGTGAGAAGATGTCACCAGTTCTCAGAAGTGAATCGTATAAGATGACATTCCTCAGCTAACATGTTAAGCAAGAGAATGCGGTCACCAGCAGAACTGAAGTTTGCCTGTGCCCTACCCTGTCCCAGTAGCGGAGTTTATAGTATCAATAGCATTTTTCAAAATCAGTGCTTTCGCTGGGAAAGAAAAGGAAGCAAAACAAAATTTCAACCTAATTTTTATCTCCATAACCGTGAAGATAAAAGTGGACAAAAGGTCTATCAGTGACTTCATTCTTGCTCCTGAATTTGCATAGAACACGTTCCCCTAGTAAGAGTTTGCAGTGTTATATACCCAAGATGGTAACCGTCAGAAGGTAAAAGTGTTGGAGAAAAGCTGTTTGTATATAGTAAGTATCAATATATATGTATATAATGTGTGTGGAGAAACATACAATTCGAAAACTGACTGGTTTGCTGAGAACAATTGTATCATAATGTAGCAGTTATGCTTAAGTTGTTTTAAATAAATAGAATTTGGGTTTGGACTGTGTCAGTAAGGATGTTTAGCTTTATGATTTGTTCTGGATTTCCTCCATATACAAAAGCGTGTTCTAAGAACAATTTTTACAGGATGATTTATGGCAATGTGAAATCTGATCTGGGTTTGGGTTTAGGTTGGCTGGTGATACAATTGTGATACGTTCTGACTTTTGGGGTAACAAACATATTACCTGCTTATCATGCCAGATATTACAAGAGGTTTGCTAAATTGACAACACGTACTTATCATTGAAATCCTTAGATAGGATACACCTCACAGATGAAAATGAGGATTTTGCATGTTTTGTAAGGTTTCCTATTTTTTTGTTTGTTCTGTGTTAAAGGACCGTGATAAACTACAACGACTGGTATATTAGAAAATGCCTAGAAATGAGAAGTTGTTTTCCTTGGAAAAAAGTTGTCACACCTTTAAAGAATAGTTAGCTGGAATTACGTTTTTGTGCTATTAAAGTATTGCAGTTGTCAGGCATAGTTTTGTTTGCTGAGTAATCTACTCACATTTAGTCAGAGTACATCTGTTCCATATAATTTTAAACATTTCATAAAATATTTAAGATTAATGGTCCAAATCAAGCACTAGCTAAAACGATGACGCTAATTACATCAGATGTAGTTGGGTCAGTGAAGCTTACGTGTCATTCTTTTGCGCTGACCAAACTTTTGTTGCGTGAACTCACGTCCCATTTTAGTTGGCCTCAGAGCAGAGTGTGGCCTTCCGAAAGCTGGGAATTGCAGCTGTAGTTTCAGCCTCTCTGCTACTTTCCTTTCTTCTGTAAGCTGCATTCATTTTACTCATTTCCATTCCTTTGCTACTTTACATGAATTTTGTGACAGGAATGACTATTTAAGTCACTTTGAACCTAGATACTTATTTATGCTATGCCATGCTAGGGCTAGTGCATATGATATACTTATGGCTAGGTGAAAATAATTTTTCGTATGAGTATCTAGAAAATAGTAGTAAAATAGTACTCATGAGTACCTACAATGATAGCAATTTAGCAGAAATTGGAACCAAGAAGCTGAGTCACTTTTTGGGCAGTAAATTCTTGTTATGCTCCTCGGCGTTAGCAGCAGACTTTCCTTTCTGCTGGTAAGCCATGCCCTTCCATTTTCCCCAGTAGTCTCCCAGATTTGTGGGGCCAGGCTGCGTAGTTGAACTCTCCGTTTTCTCGAAATTCTGATAAAGCACTGACGGAAGAGGGTTTGCCATATTCCATATGTGCCGATCAGTCACACAGTGGACACGCTGGACTGCTTGTAAAGTAAATGCTGGCATGTTTGAGTTTAGTGAATGCATAAGGAATTTGAACTCCCACCTTACGCTGACCCTGTGGTACTGTATGTGATGATCAGTTGTGCAGGCAAAATGAGAGTGATTCAATTAGCTCCCCAGTTTTTATATGAATTTAATTAAGTTTATACAGCTTTGTGGAATAGGAAAAATAAATCACAAACAAGAAGACGACCAAAAAAAATACTGTGCTTGGGTTAGAAAAAAAGTGACTGTGTGGACTGAAGATCAGGGCAAAAATATCAAAGAGAATGAATTTGAAATGGAAGACATTAAAACTTTTCAGGAAAATTTAATTTGAAAACTTCTAGTAAAATTTGTTTCATTGAAGGGAGGGGACTAGAAAAACAATATAAAGAACCAAAGGGGGGAATCGGAGGACAAATTATGAAGGAAGAAGTAGAGCTTTGCTTAAAGACGTTTAATGTAAAGTGGAAACATGTAGGATTTTCTTCATATAAAGATAAATACCACACTAAGACGAAATTCCAACCTTAAGGAATCTCTACCAGTGCACATAAGCGCGGTTGGCCCACGTGGTGACTCCAGTGTTGTGAATCACGCTCAGAAGTGTCAACATTTCCCAGGTTTACTCTTGATTGTGCTTGAACTGAGCCAGCCTCAATGCAGTTGCTGCTTTTGTGGGCAGAAGTCATTGCTTTGTGAAAGGAAATGAGGTAGCTCTCCAAGAGCTGCTCTCCAGAGCCCCAGACAGTGAAAACAGCAGCCTTTTCAGCATCCTTCGGTGACCTAGAGGTTAACCTGTCCGGAGGCTTATGCAATCTATACAGTAAAGGAAAGCTTTATTAGGATGGGAAACAGGATGTGTTGAGAAAAGGGAGACAACAGAGAGATTCCAGAAGTTGAGAGGGAACATGTATAATGAAGGTCATGGCACATCTTTAAAAGTGTAGATAATTATATTGACACCTTGGCCGCTATTCTTTACCTTCTAAATTAAATCCTAATGAGTAGGACTGAACGAGACCTTTTTGGATGCACAAAGTGCTGAACTTGCTTTTATTGCGTGGTACTGTATGTTCTTAAATTAACGTTACTAAACATGGGGCTTACAAGGCCTTCATTCATAGGACTACATCATTTGTCATTGGTGTTATTTAATATTTATAGAGTGACATACATTTCCATATTGCCTTAGAGAAATAAAAATTATGTGATTCCAGCCTTTTTTTAGAGTCTAATTTTGACAAATGCAGGAAATTGTGAAAAAAAGAATAGAAGACATAATGGAAAAGGTAAAAAGGTTGTAATAAATAATGCTTGCTGCTATATTATGTAGGAAGCTTGTATACCTGTGTTTTTTTTAAAGCCTGTGTAAAATGGAGTTTCTAAAAGGACAGTGATGTAGGGAAGAAGATCTGTCTCAGTGTTAGGACTGGGAGAATAAGCAACAGTTGAAGGGCAAAGGTAGAAGGTGTGAGAATTAGATCTCCATTTGATGTGAGTTTGTTCAGGTTGGTTGAGGCTGCTGAGAATTCAATCAGAGGTGTTTGAACGAGATGCAGTGGCTAGTACAGGTAGGAATATTTTGCTGTCCTTGCTCCCAGGTGGATGAGCTGAAGACCAAACGGTAGGCAAGATGCCTGTTGCTGCCTGCTAAGTGAGCTAACTGAGCCAAACACTAGCCGTACTGTCAAGGTTTCCCAGAAACGCGCAGTTCAGTGCCTGAACACAAAACATTCAGCTGCAAAATTTACGTGTGGATAGGAACGTAGGCGCGATTTCCTCACCCAGGAAAACCCAACAAAAAAATCTTGGCAATCCCAGGCAGGGGGATGATGACATTGATGTGACATGATAATATTTTAGTTTTTAGACACGGCCGCAGTAATGCATCACGTCACCTTGTTGCAATATCAGGCCTGTAATGTTACTTTCTCACTCCTTTTGATGTACCCAGTGCTAACATGGCTCTTCATCTTTGAGAGGTAGGGTGTTAGGTATCTGAGTCTTCCTTTTGTGTATCTTTGTGGACTCATTTGTAAAAATTGCCATTTTAACCAAATACTACCATTCTAGTGTTGTGTTTCATTGATACTCGGTGATACATCAGAAAGTTCACTGGGATTTTCTCAAGTGTTGAATGAAAGAGTGATTCATCTTTTTAGTGATATAGGCTGCAAAAGTGTTCAAAGCACTTCATAAATGTTAGGGTGATATTCTGTCTAGAATACCTCTGTTAATGCAGAAGCACAGAATTAATTATTTATACTTCTGAACTGGTTAAAAAAGTGTTCTTAAGTATGAATTTGTGCCTTTGACAGCAAAAAGTATAGTTTTTGAGTGGAAGGTGTAAGACATAAGTTCCCACAAAGACTGAAGTATAAAATATCTGTATGAGTGGAGGAAATTGTGGCATAACAGCTGACCGGTTTTATGGCTTTTGTGTGACCCTCATGGTAATACTATTTTGCATGTAGAAGGTAGTCAGTTTTGTACAACCACAATTTTTTTTTGTATGGGGTCTTCTGCTTAGCTGACTGGTAGTAAAAATATGCAAACTCTTTTGTTTTATTTTTTTTTATATGCATGAAGCGAGTAAGTTGCAGTGGCCGTAATTCCTGTTATTAAACCGTGTTCATTTATTAACGTTAATTATTAGGTGGTCAGTTGTTATCCTGGCTAAAAAGACAAGCAAATAAAATAGTTTTGTGATAAGAAAGCAGCTTTGTCTCAAATAAGGAAAACTGGATGTAATGCTCTGCACAGTACATTTTACAGAAGCGCATAGGATCTGTTTACCTGGTTGAAATTCAAATTGTTTTATTATGGTGTCAATTCTTTGGTTTTGGCAGCACTTCTAAAGTGTCTATACACAAAAGGACTACCACAGTGAATGAATGCTAGTGTTGACACCACCTAACAAGCAGGGATTATGTGTTTACAGAAGAAGTAATATGATAGGTCAAGTATAAGAGGCACTTCTCAAGAGCACTTCACCACATAATGAGTGACTGACTAGAAAGTGCGGAGCTGCCACTCTTTGGCTTCGTTTCGGTGTTGATGCCTGCCTCTCTCCTCCAAAGCCCTCTTGATCATGTTCAGCTGCTCTGTTCTCATGTGGTGAATAATAGTAGAGTAAAGCTGCTTTTCTGTCTCATTTTTCTTGCTAATTTACACATTCAAGCCATTTTTTGTTTGCTATCCTTATTTGCTATTCCCTTTTGTCAAGGCACTGTTCTCTTTTTTGCCTCAGGCCTAGGAACTAATTTGAGCTTCTATAATTACTTCATGTTTTACACCTGTCTGCATATCATGCACCCCTTGTCTCTGTACTTAAGCTGTATATTTCCTTGGAAGAAAAAAAAAAAAAGGCTAGTTTTCATATACAAGGAATCCCCAAGTTTCTCCTCTCGGTCTTCCTACAGGAGAAACACAATTAAACTGTTGAGATGTTCTCAGCAATGCAGCTGACCTTTTGGGTTCATGAAGGACAAATGAATGCTGTCTGTTCAGACAGTTTGTGTTAAGACATTGTTGAGCAAAGAGCCCTGAGCTTTGTTCCTCTTGAATGAAGCGATGGTTGTAGTCATTTTAAAATCATTAAGAGCCTGAATGCATGGTATCATTCTACAGTGTTTGCTCTACAGCTGCTCTTCTGCTTTAATAGCAGCTTATTAAATTTGGGTCAAGCGCACTCTGAAGAGTATCACAATGAAGAAACTGTTCAAAAAGTTACCTGTTTAAAAAAAAGGCAATTGATTAGATTTTTAACTTAAGTGACAGCTGCAATTCATTGCCTGTTCTTTGTGGTGTCCTGCAGCCAGAGTGGAAGCCTTTTGTAATTTGGTCTTCATTTTGTAAAAGCTTTCTTGAATAATCCAGGGTTGCTTTCCACTCTGAGACCGCCTCAATCCAATTAGGAGTTTAACAAGGGTCAAATTAAGGAGACTTTACACTTCATGTTTGCATCATTAGCCATAAGACTGTTTTGTGTGTGCACGACTGTGTGTCGAGGGAGGAGGGGAGGCTGCAAGACGGGGCAGACACAAAGCTGTCATCCACCATGTGGTGCATCCCATCGCTGAATGGAGGCACAGCAGGCTAGGAACAACATTTCCAGTTGTCTTTTGGGGCTGTCGTCATGTGGATTTCAGCTGGTACATAGTTGTTTGGAGGTTACAGGTGCTAGCTAGAGCCGAGGAAGGAGAGCGTGCTCTGCGCCTCGTCTTTTCTCTCCTGGTAGCCTATTGTTATCGGACAAATGACTGGGAAGAGATGAAGTTAGAAATCTCTTGAGCATTCATTATTTTTGATGAGATGACAACTACCCCGGTTCCTTGTTCTCACTACTCATGCTGTTTCCTGTTATTTTTTGAAAACATAATTTTTCTTCGTGTTAAGTGTATTGTACAGTGTGAATTTTTTTATACAAGTAGTTTGTTAGCAGGCTTTCGATAATCAGAGGTGCGTATGGAAGACTACAAACATGCAGTCATATTTTCTACAATGACAATCTTCTAAAAGCGGCGCCGGTTTTACTTACGCAATTTTTGACTACGACTACATTTCCCTAATGAATTATTTATAGAGACTGTTGAAAATTAAAGAGAAAACCATAAGACCCTCTTTTCTATGTAAGATTGTTCTTAATGACAAGAAAAATTCTCCTGCTAATCAGTGTTTAGATGTGTGGGATATTGCTGGAGAACTGTTGCAGTGTCTCTTTAGCAAATGCTTTGTGCTGCTACATACAAAGTAACGATTTATCTAAAAATAACACTTTCATTGTTCCTCCCCCCCTAAACCCATTAATAGGTACTTTAGTATCATGCGAGTTTTCATAGTTTAATCCCTTTTCAAAAGCTTTTCAGAATAAAAGCTCTAAATGGTCCTCAGTATTAATTTGATGTGACTTCTGTACAATATGGTTTGAAACTCTCAGAAGCACATTTTTACAGCTTACCCTTTTTCACTGGATCAGTGTGTGGAAAATACCAGCTAAATGTTTCATGGAGTCTCTGCTGTAAGCCTTTTTTGTTGTCTTGCAGATGCTATAGCTTTCTAGTGATTTTTATTTAGTGCCATCATTATTAGATAATACTTAAGCCAGATCAAAAACGCTACATATATTATTGTTCATTGAATTTAAATTCTAGGAAATGCCACTTAAAACATAAATTTTTTAGAAAAAGTTTTGACCTGTCTCTTGAATCTCATTTGATGAGAATTTAGCTTCAACAGTAAACTGTGCATAGTAAATGGCGATTGAGTTTAATGTAGTCTGTGTTTGTAGTCAATCAGATCTTTGTTTACATTTAGACAGGAATAGCTGGCTTTAGGGCTTTGGACACCCATAAATAATTACATCTTTTAAATGCTGAGCTCTCGGTGAAATATTAATTTGATGTGTCTGATGGAAGTAACAAGAAATAATTTAAAACTTGTTCTGTCAACTTCTTTATCAAAATGGGAACGTGTTTTCTGTTTGGATCCCAGTATGCACAGCGGCTGGTGAAATAAAAATCTCGTCTGTCCAATTCTTTTCATAATGTGTGTCTCCTGAGGTGATTTTTTTTTTCCCCTCAAAAACACTGCCTAACTCTGGAACAAGAGAGTGACCATAGTAACAAATGGTGTGTGTGTGTGGGGGGGGGGGGTTGGTTTTTTTTTCAGTTTTTCCTTAGTTACCCCAATTTTAAGGCTTTTGCATAAATTAGTATCACAAATGAATGAAGTGAATGTAAATTGTATGATATAAGCTTGTATGATATAAGCCTGTTTGAAGATGTCCAGACTGTTTTGAGCTCTAGCTATCCAAAAGGATCAGAATAATACAAGATTCAGAACACCACAGATCTTATTTATTACTCAGTTTCTTTAGTCCAAACCTAGTCACTTAACTATTTATTCCAGGTACTGTTTGCCATGCTTAGGTAAAATAGGGTATCAACAGATATTTTTATATTAAAGAAAGCTTCTAGCACTGATCTGTTGTATGCTGTCTTCCTGACCACTATGTGTATATATTCAACACATACCACGTTGTTTTTTTTTTTAACCTGGCTACCTTCAGGAAGGTATTGAATTTTATCATTTCACCATCCTGCAGCCTGGAGAGGTGCCCTTTACAAAACTGTAACAAACTGAAACGAAGAATCGTAGTGGTTTTGAAATAACTCCTGTAACATAAAGTACATTTTGTAGTCTGATATTTTGTGATTGATAAGCTGAAAAGCGCTTTATTATTTCTTCAAAATGAAACCAGTGAGCACCTTCCTATGCTGAGTAGAAGTCCCCTTTGCCTTCCTGCTAGAACTTTTTATTGTAATTTTTTTTTTCCACTTTATACGTATAGGTGGTCTGCAAGAAAAAGTAATGGATTTCACAGCTGCAAGGCCAGAATTTACAGGTTGAAGCAAAAGTGGGCTTACGATTGGTGAACATTACAGTCATTATTTCCTATTTATCTACCAGAAAACACAATGATAGAAAAAAGATTTCAGTTCTGTATTTCAGTAAGGTGATTTACAAATGTACATGTGGACATTTGTATGTAAATTAGGTACAACCTTTGAGCTCTTGGGAAGTTATCAGAGTGGACCTTACTGTCACAAACCTTCTGCCTTCTCTACCAGGATTTATTTAGCCATAAGAGGAAAGACAACAGCATGATTTATGCATCCGTGTAAGTTTTTGGGGGATCACCCAGTCACCATTTCATGCCAGTGTCACGGAGATCTGAAGGTGTGAATGGTAATCAGGCTGTTCAAGGAAAGCCTAAAAATGTCTGTCAGCTACAAAGGTTGGAATTTTAGATGAACAGATGCAGAACTTACATAATGTCAGGAATTAAATATTTCTTCTAAATTACAGTAAGTCTCTACTGCATAAATTCTTAAAAGCAATGAAGCTTTAAAGGCTGCTAATCTAACTTTGAGATTTCCTGTATCGGTGTGTACATTTTCGCTACTATTTAGTGTCGTATAGATGTTTTCCTCATTTTAAAATTTATATTTTCTTCTGTGTATGTGCTGGTGTAAAACATAATGTCTGTCTATATTAAGATACAGAGTTATTTGGATTCTTATTGTAACAAAGTCCCCATATATCTTTTTCGGTTTATTTTTCCTTCTTACTTCTACCGTACAAAACCATTTACTAAACCTAGTTTTACTGTCAAAGCAACTTCAGTATAAAATTGATTACATAGTTATCCAGAGGAGGATCAGATGCCAGCTTTATTCCTTTCAGAAGGGCTATCTACACTTTTTGTGTATAATGAATCTGGTTCTCTTGAAAGATGCTGGATTGACAGCCCTGAAGACCAAAGTCCTTTATTTATGCATGAGCAGCACCAGTTCTGCCTTTCCCACACTGCCCTCCTGATATGCTTCACCCATGACCTGAAGGATCCCCCTTAGGGGTGACAGCTTAGTAGCCTTCATACCCATTCACTCCTCCTGTCCTCCGCTGAGAGTGCCAACAAGAATGCCAGGGTGGTGGTGCCTTTTTGCTGTGAACGGTTGATAACTGCCTTTCAGGTCACAGTGGACATCTCATTTTTCCACAGATTATTGAACAGCAGTCGGAAAGTGATAACTTTCAGGCTCTTCGGGGTAATGGCAAAGCAGAGGTCTTAGGGTAATTAAAGGCAAGACCAGGATTTGGTTCAATTATTGTATATAGTCTAGTAAATTAGAGTCAAGTTCTTCAGCCCATTACTAATTTCCTGATTGAGCTAGTCCTTTAGGACTTTTTACAGCGCTACTAATGTTCCTCAGACCCTCTTCTCTTACTCACTGAAAGGAAAGAATGCTTTCTGCAAGCACAAGTCACAAATAGCCCAATTTTCTTCTGGCTTACAAAATGCAAAGCATAACTAATTTGATAGTGGATTGTACCAATTTTAATTTGACTCAAAGACCTTATGGGATAATTGAGTATGTTTCTGATCTCATTTATGGTAAAGTACATTTAAATTCCATTTGAGTTACGCTAGGTACACATGTGGGCATAAGCGCAGTACTTGGTTCCTTATGTATAACTTATGTACTGGACGTATCTAATTAGTCCTTAATGAGACATAAGGTACAAATGTACATGTGGAATTATAATGGATCAAATAGTATAGCGCTAACAGAAAATCTGACTTTTTCCCTGCAATAAATTTATTTATTTATCATATTTTGCATCAGCGATACATTTATATGAAATACATGCTCAGTGAATCTGAGCTGCGATTCAGTTGCCCACTTTTGTGTGTATTTTGAGGAAAACATACCAGGAGTTTGATTTTATATTTCTAGTTATTCCAGAAAGTAACACATACGTGTGTTTAAAATAATGCCATTAGAAGAAGAAGGAAAAGAAGTAACTGTTGTCTTAACTGTGCTAAATGGGCATATTTTCAGTATTTAGTGGAGTATTGAAGTATTCCAAGCTCTAAATAAGAATACACAAGCCTGTGCATCTGAACACCTCCTCATGCGAATTTATTTTAGAATCCGTAATGGGTGATTTAAATGTTTGAATAGTAAGATGACTCAGTTATGTATACACTAAAATCATTAAACGAAAAACATGTTTCTATATTTCAGAATACGAGAACCTACACTGTATGCACACAGCGACATGCAAAGCCCTTGACATGTTGCTAAAGGTTATCCATGGTTCTTGGGGGGAAAAAAATTTAATTTCAGCCCAGTGGTTTCATATTTGTCAAAATGATTGTGCTCTCAACAACCTGTTTTTAAAACAAGCCGAAGTTTAAAATGAAAGTATTTTTAAACAATCCAGTTCAAGTTTGGAAAATATTTTTCATTCACTTAAAATATTTTAAAACAACAGCCAATCTCTTTATGAAAAAGTTATTCAGCTAGAAAAAACAAAAGAGAAAAATTCAATCCCAAATTAATTATCTCAATGTGTGAAAAACACATTTAATTTGAGAACATCACCTCATAAAGTTGTTTATGATACTGAATTATTTGAGGAAAAGTGTAGAATCTTAACATAATAATGAAATCGCATGGCAGTATTATAGTGACCGTAAACTATTTTTCTCTCCCCTGTGCCTATTAATAAAAAACCGGGGGAAAATCTAGAAACAAAAACTCGTCCTATGTTTCTGGACTCTGCATTGCAGGAAGGAAATAAATAAGAAAAAAGTAGATTTTAATTTTATATCAAAGAAACCCTTGAGGTGGAAAGTTAGGGAAAGCTGCATGGGTTTGTAGCACACAAAATGTCGCTTGAATTTTGCTGCTCAGTAGTTTGATATACTCATTTGCTGATGCGAAATGACGAGGGCTTAGAAAGCAGGGTTTTGTTTTTTAGCTGTCTGTAGACCTAGTGGGGCCTTAACAGAACCCAGTCAGCAGGTCATTAACTCTGGAGAAAACAGCTTGCATTAATATGCTCTAATCCGGTATAATTAGTCAAATTACTGCACGCCGACCGGCTTGTCATGTGTTGTCAGATTTGGCATGCAGGCAGGATCGCCAGGGTCCCTCTGGAATGCCACCCTGGATCAGGGAGAAGGGCTCGTTTGTAGTACTGCGGATTTCTTGATGAGGAAAGCAAACGGAATCAGCAGCCATAGCCTTACAGAAAAGAAAAGAAAGAAAAAAAAAGAAAAAAAGCCCGATCAAACCCCCAATCTGTTATTATTTTGTTGAGAAATACGGAATTCATGTCCTGGGAACTATTTGCGGTTGATAACTACTGTTAGAAGCTGTTCAGTTGCTTCTCACAATTTCTATGTATCTAACAAAACTGGAGATCCGCTGTACTATGTAAGATTAGCATTCATAAAAAGATTTAAAATAAATAATTACAAGAGGATCAGCTACAAATTACCTACCACACTGTGACACAGATTATTAAACTACCAGCGTATGGGGGTGCGCGTGTGTGTGTGTGTGTGTGCTCGTGCGTGTGTGTGTGCCCCTTTTTCCAGTAGGGGAGGAGGTTATTAAACTATAAAAGGGCCATATTAGCATAAATTTACAAGAGCTCTTGTTCTGGCGGCATGATAAAAACCTGTGTTACCTTTGCATTAACACTGAATTGCTTGTTGTGCTTTTGGCAATGACAGATAAGTCAGTGTAATTCCCCATCGCAACGGAAATGATGCTCCAGATTCCAAACGCATCCTGAAGATGTCACTGACAATAATCTTCAAAGAACGGCCAGTGAAAGTGGGCTGTATGTTTGCAGGATGATATACTGCAAATGACAGGAAGAATTATGTGAGTGAAGACGAATCTGTAACATATTATTAAGCAATTTCACGAGAATAACAGGGATAAAAGGATAATGGATGAGGGTGTCATTATTACCTTCATGTAGAGGGAAAGCAAAAGCAAAGGTAGAGAGACAAGATTAATTGAGGAAGGGTGAAGCATTCATTGCTCATCAGCTCTTTTGTACTCTCTGCTCCTGAAATTCCAGACAAAAAAAAAAAAAAAAGAAAAAAAAATTGCTCAGGGCTGCATTTTAATGCAGCTGGCAAGACAGAGCCGAAAACTGACAGGGCACTTTTTAGTCACCTCCCTGTTTCCATAAACACACAACGGCTATTACTCCTGGAGTCTTCCTGTGGTCGGAACAGTAAGCTGATGGGATGTTCTTTTTATATCGCAGCTACTGTTTTTAATTGTGCTTCCGAACTCGGCAGTTTTATCTGTTGATGGCGTAGAACTGAACAGGTCATTCCCCATTCCCTATGCGTTGTTTGCATTGCACAGTTGCAAATGTAAGCAGACTGGATATAATAGACGTCAGCAGAGGGGCTTCTTCTGAACACAAAGGCAAACGGGAGTGTCCTTTAACGTTAGTGACAACATAAAATTATGTCAAGGTATCAAGGTTTTACGGGGTTTTAATGTACAAGATTAAGAAAGAGGAAGTAATTTTGCAATAGGGCAGACCAGTCCTGCAGTGTTAACTCAAGTGTAATTCCTGTCGAAGTCAAGTTTTGCTTACTCAGAGAGTTATCACTCGGTCAATAATTTCAATTACCAGCCTTATTTCTGTACTTTCCAAGTAGCAGCTGATTTTACTGCAGAAAATATATAAAAATATTCCATTCCCTTTTAAAAATCTTGGTATGTAATGCAATTTTAAAAAATTATTTAGCTATTGTATAGATATAGAATGTTTTCCCCTGATAATGACATTTTTTCTGTGTACATTTTAATTTCAGAAGGGATGTCAGGCACCTGGATAATTAAGAACACATAACTATTTGTATTCAGAGAATGGAGTCTGGGGTTTAAGCCTTCTTGGATTTAAAAAAGTATTCAGCTTCCTTGATTTTCTTTTCTGTGTTTAGTTCAGAGAAGGAGTGGTTCTGATGAAGTAAACAGTTTTGGTTTGTTTTGTTCTTTTTAACTGATAAAAATTATTCCAAAGTTTTGACACCAAAAGAAAGGGAAGAAAATTAGTTTCTCAGCTGCTCTCTGTATGGGAAAAAAAAAGGAGGTTTTTTTAGGAACTTTAGTACTGTAAGGGAGACAGATGAAAATGTGCAGTTTGATAGGGAAAAATATAGTGGGGAATATGCCTCAATTGATTGTTGTTTCTAGCAGCGCAAATTGGGTTTGATTTCGTGAAGTTGTGTATTTCTTAAACTGAACTGCTCACATACGGTAAAGGGCATATACAGGATTTCGGAAAGAATAGCTAAGGTCAACAGCACAGGCTCACTCACTGGCAGAGCCTGAAACCGAGACGCTCGGGGAGAAGGATTTTTTCTGCTACCTCGTGCGTAATAGCAAGATAAACAGAGAGAAGTACCGGGGGGGGACAGACGGGGGTCGGGAGCTGGGTTAGGTTGGGAGGGGGCTGCTCTTTATTGCAGTAGGTTTATTGATCATTGAAAAATATGTGTGTGAAAAGAATAGATAGCTATTTTGTTCAGTATGAGGCTTTGATACGTTGGCACAAGAACATGAGAAGGTTGTTTCGGCTGCCCAGGAATCAACTGATGCTGTGAGGATCCTCGCAGGACCAGAGGGGTCTGTTCAAGTCCATTACAAAGGTTTTCTTAGTAATCTACAGGATCTCATGCTTAGATCTATCACAATATCTACCACAATAGCCTGCTTGAACAATATAACTTAGAAACTGGGTCAACCTACAGGCAGAAAATATGTCTGTGCTTGATAGTTCACATCATGTTCTTTTTTGTGGGTTTTACACTGTTCATAGTATATACTGCAGTCGTTAACGTTTAAAATTCCAAACCCAGTGCCATTATCAATAACAAATTATCACTAGATAATGACAGTAATTAGATAACTCTTGTGAATTTTGCTATTTATGTTCCAAGCAGTTATTGTTAAAGCAAATTCAGACTGCACAAATGGAGAGATTCATGTTGGTCTCATATCTTATTTGTATGTTAAATTTAAATAAAAAATTCTATTGACATATTGCGGTGATTTGACCACAGTGCTATCGGTTAGAATGCTTAACATCACCAAAATCTTTTCCCAGAACACATGGTAAGTTTTTGACCCTGTGAGAGGATGGGAAGATTCTGGTCCTTACCCCTGCAGAACTGACCAGGAAACATGGAGAAAGTGGGAATCTAACTGTGTTCCCCTCATCCCGTCACTTCTCAGCATAATATTTGTTTGGCTTTATTGAGCCTGTGTAATAGAAAGGAGGAGGTAGAGAGGAGAGCATTTTGCCTCCAGAGATTTTATTTTGCTGTGAAT
The DNA here is from genome assembly GCF_963924245.1 of Chroicocephalus ridibundus. Lineage (NCBI taxonomy): Eukaryota > Metazoa > Chordata > Aves > Charadriiformes > Laridae > Chroicocephalus > Chroicocephalus ridibundus. The sequence continues at coordinate 28,888,483 of NC_086284.1, forward strand.
AGCGATGCTCTAAAGAGCACAGTGGAGTTTTTCATGACTGTCTTTAACCTAAGCCACCAGGAAATGTATTTAGCTTTGCAGGTAAAATGCAAACAAAACACGTTTGCATTTTTTCTCTCCTGGCTGATCTACCAGTCTAGTGAAAATGCCACACACCTCAATTTCACAATGTCAACGTGTGACATACACCTCAGGTGGCTTACAGTTATTGGTGATTATGTGCAGCAGGAAAGAATCCAGCCTGACAAAGAGTCTCTCAGCTGAGTTTGCATGACTCATCATTATAAAAGAAATCTCATTCTGTTACACCCAAACTATTCATACATGGCCTGAACTAAGCTGGGTGGAATGAAGTCTACTCTGTGAAACTGGCTTTATAGAAAGTTTTGGACAATTATCTGAACGTATGTGTTCATACTAAGAGTAACTGGAGAGTTATTCTTGCCCAGGGAACCAGAGAGCCACCCTGACAAGACATGGTAGAGCCTTCATTGTATGGCATCACCACCTTTCCGTGTGTATTTACGGAATGCAGTGCTACTGTGAAAGATCAGGACATTATGGTTGCATTTTGTCTATCTATTGCTCCCACTCTTTCTTTTGTCATCTAACTGTTTGAATAGAGTGATTTGTTCACTTTCTTTGTCTTTCCCTTTCCTTGTGCTCAGTGCTGCTCCCCACACTTTCTCATGATGTTTCTCTGATCAGAGTGCCTTTCAATCCAAAGCTACTGACATCAGTGGAAAGACCTGGAATGATTTCAGTGTGTTTTGGATAAGGCCCAGTACTACTAAAATCGAGCAGCTCTGCAATTCTGATCAAACCTTTTGCAGTTTAATGTCAATGAAAATCTTTAGACATTAGTGGGTTCCAGAGGCATGAAGTACTGCCATCCTCATCTGAACAGGGTTATTTACCATGGGGGAAAACTCAGATGGTTAATGAATACAGGTTCCAGCTAACTTTAATTGTGTTCCTATTATGTTACTGTTTGTACTATTTCATGCTTTACTTGAAATATTTGTTGAAATATGTGATGTTTCAACTCAGTATTTTAATTTTCCACCTCCTTGCCCTCTAGTGGACAAACGAGCTCATTATTGTCAGAGCCCGACACATCTGGGACAGCAATTACCCATAAGAAGGTTTTCTTCTTTACATGAAGTGATGTTTTCATGTAAAATAGATCTTGGGTTGTTTTATTCTTCGGTTGGGATCTATTTAGTGTCTCTGTAGTGAGGTAGGAAAATGTTACTTCCTGGTGTTATTTGGTGTAGGTTATGAAAAATCGGAATCTTTTTAGGAGTGTTTTGCTGAGTGTCACAAATAAAGATCCCAGCAGGACCATACTGAATCTTCACGTATTCTAAGTTTTTAATAATAAGTTTGAAAAGTCATATTTGTTGATTCATTCCACTATAAAATGACAAAGAGTATTTCAAGTGTGTGACTTTTATAGAACTAGTTGACATTTCCACTGAAAAAAATTTTATGTTTTTTCATAAATATTAAAAATACCCAAAGTTTTCCTGCTGGTTGAGAAAGCTGTCCCCACAGCAACCAATTGATTTTTAAAAAGCTCTTCCAAGATAATGCTCTCAGTAGATTATTTTTTTTTAAATATAGCTTGACTGCCTTATTCTCCATGGTAAATATGTTACAATGTAATGATGCAGGAGACTCATGTCAATATTGTACATTGCATTGGAAGACTGAAATGACCAAAGAGAGGGTCACTGTTTTCATTCACTGAGATATTTCACAAATTATTATGGCCTTGTTTTGCTTATGTTTTGCAATCTTTTAAATGAGTGATACCATGGACTCTTAAAGATAAGTGGTTAATACCAGGAAGGAGAAATGTACGTATCTAGTCCTCCTCCTGAAGCAAATAGGTGTTTCTTCTCAGCCATTCCTAGTACATGGGTGAAACACTTTTCCATGGAAAAAGCAAGTAAGGTCACTGTATAGGTTCCTGATGGTGGGCACCTGCATCTAAAACCAGTTTTGGACTCTCTGAAGTACTTTCAGCTTCTACTTCAAACTTTCAAAGGTAACAGCTGTTTATTGCACTCAACATTTTTGCAAACAAGTCCAAAATCAGCATTAGTATTTATATGTATCTTATTTAGATGCTGCTTCTAGAGAGATGATGTAAAAATTTCTCTTTATTTTCTATGGTGTTAAAGTTTTAAATTACTTATAGTAATTTATATAAAATGGATTCTTCTATCAGCAACACTGTTACAGCTCATTCAATTAATTTAGTGGGATAGCATCAAAATAAATGTAGGAAAAAATTCCCTCCAGTTCAGTCTTCCTCTCCCTAATTCTGCTATATCTTCATTTTGCCTAATGATTTTTGGCAGAAAAGGCAGGCAAGTGATTGTGGTAATTTTGCATTGCTCTCTGGTTTGGAGGGATATCCTCAGCCTTGTCTCAGTTTCCTGTTCTTCTTTCAAAGGAGAAACACATCTTTTAGCTAACATTTTAGAGTACAAAATGGAAAAAATGCAAATACTGAAAGAAATAATGCTTTTTAAAGGGGATTGGGCGGTTTTGACATGTATAAAAATGCTCAATTGCTACTACATTCCAAGAGGATGTATTGATTTAAATTACTTTTGTGTGCTTGACAGAGGTAGCTAAAAGTGAATATAACATTACAATAAGATATGGTGATTAACATTAAATTTGGATAGAAGAAAGTTGGATGCTTATCATGATAGGAAAAAGGTTAATATTTTAAAGTGAGGCTAAAGGTTGACAGGAGAAAAATTGAGTTAGTTTGCAAAAAAGAAATTTGTTTCTTTAAGTGAAAATTGGGGTCAAGAGGGCAGAGCTCTCTGCTTCAACAGGAATGAAATAAATTAAATAATACCACCATAAAGCAGCAGTGTATAAGCTAATGATAAAATAGCACGTGGTGGTTTTGAGAAAGATACTGTCTATGAGCAAAACACCACTAGAAATGCTGTTTCAAATGAGTGGGTTTAGGTTTTTTTATTATTTATTATTACCATTGTTTTCAAATAAAACAGCTTCTTTTCAGTCGGAGGCTTTTAAATTTATGCAGTACCTTTAATTATTAACAAAGGTGATAATGCTGGTGTTCAGAGAAAATTACAATTTTGATAATTACACTCTGTCTGAAAGAAATTTCTAGCATTTCATGTGGGTGCGCTGTTCTGTACCATTTCGTGATGTAACTGGTGTGTGATATTAGATGGTTTTTCCCCATCTTAAATCAACAGGAGTTGACTGCATTTCTTTGGTCAATGTGTGGTAATTCCTGTGTATGTGAATAAAGATAAGACGTTGCATCAATCCGTAACTAGTCATATGAAAATTGCAGATATAGGAGATAGGAAATCTATCACTATCATTGCTCTTCATCACGTCAATCCGTGCCTTCAACAGGCAGAGCTGGGCAGCTAGTTTACTGTCATCATTACCAGTATGGCATACTTTTGTTTCTCTAATAATGAGCTTTTCTTTCCTCCATTCTCTTTATCAAATTAATCAAAATAAAATTCCTAAAAGAAACCCAAGAAACCCATCCCCCCACAAACAAGTTTCTTATTTTCTGCTCTCTAAAGGATTTTTGCAATCTAGGTAGCTTATCTATCAAAATACCATCAGGTTTTGTGACAGTACTTGCTTCTACTGTCCCATTTTTCAGATTTCAAAGATTGTTAGGAGATTGTAGGTCGACGTATATTTACATTTGTATCTGGGTTCCTTGCAGAAGTGCGTTTGTTTCTAGATGCTCACAGAAGATATTTCCATTTGTATGTATGCAGTACCCCACTTCTGTTTTGAGTTTGTCCTCTCAAGTCTACAGGTAGGTTTTGAGTAATGGTCAGCTCTGCTGTGTATCCTCCTGCATGAGTTGTGCAGGCTGGGTCCTTGAGAAGGAGTTTTAGGCTTTGCTGGAAGGTCGAGGGTCACCACTTCTCGCTGGCATTGGCTGTGGGTGCTGCATCCAGTCTCAACTTCTTTTTTCGTTTTCTCAGCTCTAGCCATAGTATTTAAAATGCGAAAGAGATGATTCTTTCTCTCTTCCCAGGAAAGTAAGGTCATGCTTAATTGAATATCTAACATATCAAAATGGAAAAAAATAAATATCTGATTAGTCTTCAGGTTAAAAAAAAATAGGTCTCATCCATACAGAAACATCAGGGTGGGTGGCTTTAGTCAGCGTATATTTGGCAGCTAAATCTAGATATTACCCTTCCATCTGGGGTCATAGTTTGTTTTAAAAGAGTTATGTATGAATTTTCTCTAAATTGTAGCAGAGGGTCATGAATTAGTGTCTAAATGTGGGCTTGACAAGATTATTATAGTCTCTATTTCTTGCCAGAAACAAAGATGAATAGAGATAGCAAGCTTTTAAACAGACTTTCTGACATCTATAATGTCAGCAGAGAGTGAATGAATGGCAGGATGCAAGAACAAATCTTCATTTTTTTCTTATTTTATAAGGATTAGATGGACCTACACTCATTCATAATTTCTTCCTAAAATAATTACTAAGTACTACATGAACGAGTCATTTTCCATCCCAGTTACTTTCCAAATCATGCAAATTGTTTACTAAGATGTACATATTAAGATACATACACTAGAAGATAAATATACTTTGGTTTGCATTTAGAAGTAGATAAGATACACTTAGATAAGATACACATTTTAGCTGAATGTGTATTTTTATGTAATTTTGTTTGTGTCTACACCTAATAATTTGTTTTAATGCTTGTTGGGGGAACTACTATTTTGGTTTTTTAAATAATAATTTTCAGCCTCTCTTTCTGTGGATTTACTGATTATTATATTTCTGGAGCAGAGATCTACGTTAGCAAGTTTTGATTATTAAATTTATGGAGCAGAGATCTGTGGTGGCAATTTTTGAATGAGAAAGACAGGGTGCCTACCAGTATACTACTGCCTTTTCAGTATAACCCCTTTGAAAATACATGTTCAAGATTTTCCTTTTTGTTTATTCCTAGTCTGTGTGTAAATAGGAACGAACCACCTATGTTGAGGCTGTGGGCTCTAATACTTCTTTTTTAAAAAAACAAACCCAATTTTTATTCTTAGATATGAATATTCATTTCCATTTCAGGAGCACAAACAGCCCCACCATTAGTACTTTGGCAGCTTTTGCCCAAATGATATTACAAACCCTAGAGTGATGGCTATGAAGAGATATAATATTCAATGAACCCAACATCTTTGAAATGATAAAAGCACATAACATTTTTATACATTTAGCTCCGCCAATGGGTGCACATATTTTTATATATATATATGTAGGAAAAGAGTGTGTATACGTAGCAAGAAATGCAGCAAAAGAATATCCAGGTACTGCAAATTCTGTCTCGTTTTCACCTCTTCTGTAACTGCTGACATTAATGCTTTTGTTGGTCTTCTTTTTGTTAAAGGAAAGACAGAAACAGTTCCACTAATAGAAACCAGCATGCAGTGCTAGTAGCCTTTAAAAACGGGTTTTGTTTTGTTCCCCCCCCCCCCAAAAGGTATGTAATTGAAACAAAAAGCATTGTTTCCATCCTAATTTTTTTCTCCTTTTTTTTTTCCTTGTTTTTTTTTTTTTTTTTTCTTTCCTTGAGCCCATCCTGTCAGGCTGCAAGCGTGAAAGTTATTTTCTGGTGGTGTGATTAGATTGGGGCTGAACTCTCCAGCTGGCAGGCCTGTCTGTGACTGGCGGCGGCCTGTCCCCAGTGCTTGTCATCTCCTGACATGCCTGACAGGATGGGGACAGCAGCCCCAGACAGGTTCATTAGATGGTGTTTTCTACAGCTGGGCTAAAAATAATAATAAAAAAAAATAATAAAGTGAAAAAAAAAGAAAAAAAGGCCACGCTCTGTCAAGGCCCAAGCTGTAGGGGCCCTTCTTGTTGGTTTAAACCAAGGCCTTGTTTTGACAAATTCTGATCTGTGCGGTTTTTAGATTTTCTGACACATTTTTGTTTTCTTCCCCTTTGGCCTGCGCTCTTTGCACTCTGCCTTGTTGCTGCTTCAAAATCCTAACACCGCCTTCCCAGGAGAGCAGGGAGGATGCTTGCGGAGGCCTTGGAAGAAAAATAGAGCACTACAGTGAAACAGCAATAAGTGTTCATTTCCATGGTGATCAGCCCAATGGCACAAAAAACAACCTTGGGACTCTCAATAAGCCAATTACAAGAAAGGTTAAGAGTTTTATAGTGCCAGAAACATGCCATCTACATGAGAAAATAGTATCATTACTAGCAATCTAGGCTGTTAAATACATTGCTGTCTGGTGCTGCCAGAAACGTAAGCTGTTTATGCTATTTTGGGTTTTTTGGAAGCTGCCAGAGTTTTCCGGTGCTATTGTCAGGCTTTGATGCAGTATATCAAAAATCTACATGAATATAGACTATAAAGCAGTTTAAACCAGTAATAAAGCCATTTGAAAGCATTAGGTACATTGAATGACACAATGTTAACTAAATGGGTTCAAGCTCTGAGTTTCTTACAGATATGTATCAGATCTTTGCTTTAGATTTTTATTATGAAGATAAAGGATTTGTCTTTATATAATTTAAGAATCTCTCATAAAATATTTTTGAAAAGAAAAAAACACTGAATACTTAATTTTTTCTCTTGCAATAATAAAGTACCTATTGACTCCTTTAATTTACGGACTGGTGACTGCAGTTTGACTCCAGGGTTACCTGCTGTTTTTCTTAGGGACTGTCGCTTGATTTTGTACATTTTAAGTAGTTACAACATGCTGTTGTGTAAAACACTTCTCATGCTACTGGGAAAAAAAGGAAAATGTTTACGATTTTGCTTACTTTGCCCCTTTGCTTAGGAGTGCAGAGAGCATTACAGCCTTTTATGTTTTCTGCGTTTAGCTGCTTGCAGTGTAAGCACTGCGGCTGGAAACCAAGCCCTTCATTCACAGAAATCCTACCACTTACCTTTCCTTTGTATTGTTAGTTACTGCTGCTTTAGTTCATGGTCTCTATGACAACTGTTTAAATTGGGATGGGCAACTGTCATCTGGAGTATTACTGAAAGAAAAGTGTTAGTGAGCACACAGTTCCATAGATAGAGCATTTCAATATAATCCAATTTTAATTGAGCTCCAGAGACTTTGATGTGCTGCCGAAGGTTGGGAGAGAGCTATTCCAGGGAGAAATTAAAGCAGCCCAGCAAGGCTTCACTACTCCAGACTGTCACCATTTTAAATAAGCATTAGCATCAGACTTAACCTTCCCCTATGAAACATCTCACTTTTTTTTTCCCCAGCTTTTTTTTTTTTTTTTTTGCAATACGTATAAAGGCAAAGACACTTTCATCTTTTTATATACATTTCTATATTCCCTTGATTAAGTTTGAAAAGCATGCACTGGACCTGAGACGCATCTGAGGCTGTCTATTGGACCTTGCGTTGCAGTTCATAGAAAGGAATAGAGGCAGAGTGAGGATTAGTTTGCAACAGTCAAATGGCATGTGTTGGATTTTCTCTAAAAGACTGCTCTAAAAGTAACCCGTCCCTGTGCTAAAAAGTTGAGTGGGGACTTATTTTAGCTTGGTTTCCTCATTAATTCCCTTTAATGTAAATGAAGAAGAGCAGATATTTCACTATAGACTCTCTTACTAAAAAAAATAAGTTCTTTCTATGCCTGTATTTCCACTGGCTGGGTTTTTTTTCTTGTTTTGTTCATCATCAACAAAAATAGTCACATAACGATTACAATAACCATTAGCAGACTTAGCTCTGTTTTTGCACAGTGAGGAGATTACAAGGTGGCTGTAAACTGTTGAATTAAAATCAAAGCAATCTTATAATTGCTTCATTTAATTAAACAATATGATCCTTTTGTACCATTTTCTTTTTCTCTCACAAATGTGTATACATACAAAAAACTTCTAAAATGAAGTTTTCATAATAATAAAGAAAAACTGAGGATCACTGTATATTTTCCGATATTTCGATATCCATTGGACAGCATTGCATGTTAGAGAGCTAAGACACATTTTAACATGAGTCATTTTCCTGGCTTTTAATTTTCCCCTTTTTTTTTTCTTTTCTTCTCTTTATATTTGACTTTCTTGGCTTTCAATGAAAGAAAAGCAAATTTGTGAGATGCTTAGTTCTCTATGGATGCTCAGTACTTTGAGCTTCTACTCCAAACAGTAGGAGTTGGGATACTCAGCTGCAAAGAAAAGATGTATCTTGCAAAACTGAGTCTGTCAGAGATGGGCTATTACATAGGATGCCTGTATTCTTTAGAAGGAATGTGATATGCATCAAATCCGGACTTAATGGCAGTAGAAATGGAACCAATCACAGTACAGGCAATAATCTGTCTGTACAAGTTAATAGGGTTTATTGTCTACTAAAGCAATTAGCCTGTTACCCATATAAAAGAAAGGTAAGAATCTAGTTTAATAGGAGAATTTGAATAGTTGGCTGTTGTAATCTATTAAAAAAAAGTGGAAATATCAAATCTCTTTCTAAAGCTTGTGTAAATTCCATTTTATTAATAAATTTTTTAATTTAACAAATGTTAAGAATAAATTAATTGAAGCTATGTGAGGGAACTCTCTTCGACTGGGATTGGCACACTTTTTCATAGTCACATAGTACCCTGAAGTCCATAAAATCTAAATACCTTCTGTGGTGGAGCAGCTTGTAGTGGATTAAAACAGAGGCAAATTCACACGAAGCATCTCTACACGCTGACAGGTGTTGCAGTAATTTCATACTGGGAACCCAGAGTTCACCACAGGAAAGCCTGTGAGTATGCCCAAATTTATGACATGCAGGTTTGCATTCCAGTTGGCTAGAAATCCAAAGAGGAGGGAACTGTATATTAAATCTGCTATAGCACTTCTTCCCCCAGCTATTGCAGACATCAGAAGACTATACGTGTGCCTCAGAATCTGTTTTTGGTAGCCAGCTGAGTAGGATCTTAGTATTCCTCCTAGTTTTCATGAAAATTCTTTCCACAAGATTGACACTCCAAAAAGTTGTCCTTACTCATCTTAAGTGGGTTAATAAAGAATGGGTTGGTATGGCGATATATTAGGAAGATGAAGACATTTTGATGTATGTTCACTATAATTCAGAGGCAGTGTAATTGTTCTTTGGGGGACATTAGAAATTGACATAACATAGGGTAGCCATGAATCTGTTCTAAATTCCAACACCAAGCAAACTTACTTCCAGGAGTCACTAGTGCTCGAGACCCAACACTGCCCAGCACGTGGCAGCTGTAGAGTTTTGAATTTCTTGAGTATTATGCTTGTCTGTTGCAAACTGTAATACAGAATGTTTGGGGATGGTGAGAACGTTGTGGATGTACAGTATCTGTAATTTTATAAATCTGTATATGTCTTTTTGCTATAAAAATAAATTTTAAAGTTATTGCTAAAAATTCAGCGGTTGAAATTGCGCCAATTACTTTCCAAAATGTCGGGATTCATGAAACAGCTTTTATATATGAAGTTAACAAAGTATTACTGGTTTCTGATCAATCTTATATAGGAAGAGATATTAGGATCAGAAGCTTAAAAAAATTAAGCTCTGTAGTAGAAAAAATGTTGTCTTCTAATTACTTCTATAGATCCTAGATCATATGCATTCTGCACTGAATAAATCAAATGTGAAACTTAAAATCCAGGATTCTCGGACATATCTTCTGTGTGACATTGAGTTCACGTCTATAAAAAGAGGAACATAAACCTATCTTTCTACCTGTCATTTGGTAGGAAATGAGTAATGTTTAACAAAACTCAGTATTTACACTTTTCTTAAAAGCAGTTATTCCTAAGCCTTCCGTTATTATAATGTTAAGGATTTCCATCATGGTACATTTGAGTCTTTAGACAATGCGTTGCATTGCACTTTTGAATGAATATATCGGTTCACAAATTATGACAAACAAAAGACCCTGAGGATTTTATGATGGCTTTATTCTTGGGAAAGTCCCCATCAAATACTTGTGGGTACCATACATTGTTCTTCAAACTATTCCTATGTTTTTTGCTTTTGCTAAGTTCTAAAACCTTGTTGAGTGACTTATCCTTAGTGCAAGGGAAAAACTAGTACACATGAGGATGAAATAGGCACCAGAAGACACAATTTTAGAACACCGAAGAATGTGAGTTTCTTCTAGACCTTTCCCATAACTGGATGGTCGGCACACTCTCCTGGAAACTGGGGAGTTGCGTTTCACTTCTTTCCTGCTTTTGAAGGGAGCAAGTTTCCTTGTATGTTGGCAAATTATGACCAGCGTGCAATGCTTGCAGAAACGTGGCAGCAGTCAGGGAGCTTCTCTTTCTATTGCTTAATCAGTTGTATGTTTGTAGGAGCTTGCCAGGAGCTGCTCGCCACTGCCTTTCCTTGGGGCAGCACACAGCCAGGGCAGCTGATGCAGCTCACTCGGGCACTGGCCATCCTGGCCCAGTGAGGAGCACTCATCCAGCTGTGAGCTGCTCATTGCGAGCACAGCGGTGAGGTGGAGCAGCCAACACTGTTGGGGAAGGGTGTCATTTGGGTTCACATACCTATGAGATAGAAGGGAACTGAATCTGAGTGCCTATCTCAAATTCTCGCTTTAGGCAACGGAGAACTTGTTTGTTTTCATGCTAGTGTTTGAATTTAGAACTGGAACTCTTTTTCAGCTAAAACTCTCACAAATTCTGTCAAATCCACCAATATTTCAAGTTTAATAAACCTGCGTTTTTCTGTCAAGTAACTATTTAATGAATAAATGTCCAGCTTTGGTTTCAAGTTACAAGCATTTATCAACACTGTCTTCTCCCTGGATTTGTGACCATTATAAATCCTTTCTTTCCATTGCTTTACTTTTGCTAAAGGGGTCCAGAATGAACCAGTTGACAGAAAAACAAGCTCTCCGTTTTTAATCCTCCAAAAAAAGTTCTGTGTTTTTACTCAGATCATATAAATTTTATGGCTTTTTTGGCTTGTCCGCTCAAGTGAAAATACAATTTGTGCAGTTCCAATTTAAAAAATTTGATTGCATTTTACTGAATGTGGTGCTGTGGCAGGATTGCTCAGAGCAGTTTAGGTATTGAGATCACCACCAGCCTGTTTGCATTAATCTCTGAACATGAGATGTAGAGTGAGAACAGAAACAGCAGTTCTGTTAAGATTTCTCACTAGATTTGAGTCTGACATCCTGTTGTTGCCAAAGTCAACACAAAATCATCTTAGACCTTGTGAGGCAACAGGCACAATATAATTCAATCCTGTCACTAACTAGAGCTAATTGAGCTTCTCTACTTTGGATTTTACCCCAACATTTGTTTCCTCAGCCTCTATGTTTTGAGTTGGGCTGTGTTCTAATATGGCTTTCTGTGGCACTAGAATATATTTGTCTTCTGCTTCTCCACATGCGCTGTTGACCTAGCCGGCAGCATCAGCTTTATTCCCACTTTTAGAATCCTTAAATCAGATGAAACTTCTGCTTAGAACAGTAACTGTTGGAATTTAGTTTGGAAGTAGAGCCTAAAAAAGCTCTCTGCCTACCTTTTCTAAGGTGGTAAAGTCTAAATCTGCTACCTCTTCCTGATGCTTTTCCTCCCAAGAACTTCAGTCTATTGCCAGCATTCCAGGAGTTGCCTAAACTGATGATCTGTTTGCACATTGCATAGAAAGGAAACCATGCAAAGGCAGGCAGATGTGTTAGACCCATAAAATGAATGATAAAAAAAATATTTATTATTCAGATTTCTGTTCTCGCAAAGGTAGTATTTTCCCATGTCAGTAGCAATTATCCTTGTATTGAAAACTATGCACTGGTGTTTCACAAAAGCAAAGGAGTCGGATAATGCATTTAGAATACCTAAAATATTCTCTTTGGATTATTTTGATCCGGTTGTTAACATTTAGCAACAGTGCTTCCGTATCTAGGAGCAGGGTTTTATTTTTTACTCTAATAACCCTACTGCCGCTGCTTCTCAAGAAATCTTCATATCCTTTCCATTACTTTCCTCGGACACAAAATCGTAACATGCAAAACCATTTTACCAATGAAAAGAGGAAAATGGCCTGAAAATGGGCCAACTTCAAACAATTTTTCAGATGACTGAAAATGAATGTGGGAATAAGAGCGTCAGTTACTGTCAGCCGAGTGGGCATTGTTTTAATGGATACTGAAGTGGTATGCTGACCAGAGAAATCAAATTTAGAAAAGGTTGGGGTGAACAGAACCTCATGTTTCAAGAAAAGGGGCCTCATGAAAGCTTAAAAAAACATTGGAAGTAGAAATATAAGCTGAGAAAATTTGGCAAGGAAGTAAAGCCCAAAACCACAAAAATAATATCTGCATTTTTTGGATCCCAGAAGAGGAGGAGAAAAATGAAACAGGAGTGCCAATATTTACTAAAAAAAAAAGTTCTAAAAAATATTTTTAAAACTTATTTGAATGGAGTAATTATAATGGAACATAATACTCAGCTCATCCTGCAGAGCGTCGTATCACAAGAGCTACTTGGAGGAAAGCTTTTAAGCCTTACAAATAAAGAAACATTTTACACAGAAGCATGCCATAAGGAAGGGTAAAGGAGACCTTAATGTAAAGAGAAACTGAGAACATTTCACTAGACCGAAGTGCGCAAAGAAAACATGATAACACGGTATTTTTGAGAGATTTTAGAAGTGTTTACTCTTACGTGACTATGGGAATTGAGGCAGAGAGGATGTTCTTAAAGTGGGTTAAATGCATACAAAAAAAGAAAGTAGTAAGAAGTCAATGAAGCACTAGGTTATTAAATTAATTTGAATTGTCCTTCCTGTCTATTAATATTCTCAGTTTTCCATTTCAGAAGAACAAAAGTGTATCATTATTTAAACTTACCTGATTTCGAAATTTCTTAATAAATGTTTTCTTTATACATTTACATATTTGGACATAATATATCCCTTGTTACGGTGTATGCATATTTTTCCTGCTAAATCTGAAAGTTGATCGTATTCAGTGCTTCATAAAACATTTTGAAATTATATGCTGTTTACTCAATATGGTATTTCATAAACTCTGAGAGTCTGGTTCCATGCCATTAATGTCTGTCATTTCAATCTGTATTTAGAATACATGAAGCAATCATGCAGTCTGCCATGTACTTGTAGCAAGCTCCGTGTTGTTAGATGGTTCTGGAGAAGAAAGTTTGCTGTATGTGTTCAGGAGCCATTTTTTTTTAACCTATGAAGATCTGCATTCAGAATTCCACATTTTCCTTGAAGCAAATACTGATGCTAGCAAACACTTGCAAAAGGGAAAGCCAAATCCCTGACAGGAGAGAATGATTTTCAGTAATTGTTTTCATGTGTTTGTAACCTCTAAAAGTGTGCAATGATGCTAAACTATTTTATGAATACGTATTGTGTAACTGGGTCAGGTGCATAAGCACACTTTTGTAGCTGGCTCTAGACGGCTCTATTCACTGTGATTTGTTTTTGTGAAGTACTCCATGTTTTATTGTCAGGCATCTTCTCTTTAAGTGCTGAGGTTGCAATATTGGAAGCATCCCATCAGACACTGATATAGGGAATGTACTAGATAAGTTCCATGAATTTTATGGTTACTAGGCTGTTATGAAATGGTTAATATGAAATCAACTGCTGCTTTGTGACTGAAGCATACTATTGCTTGCTATTTCAAATAAACTATAAAGGGTAGTGGCTTTTCCCACAATGATAATTTCTTTTTTTCTTCCTTTCCTTGTCATTGTTTTTTTTTTTTCTTTCCGCCTATTCATATACAAAAGAGATGAGGTGACCACAAATTTAGATGTTAGCTTTTTCATTATGGGCCTCTTAGCTAACTTTATACAGAAAGCAGGAGATACAGTTTCCACCAGACAACAGTGATGCAAAAGATCCAAGCAGAACGTTTTGCATAGTTCATACCCATCACAAGTGTGTTTGGTTATTTTTCAGGAGAGTGGTGTCAGACTAACAAAAAGATATATATATTATTTTTTTTTAAGTTTACCACAGAATTTAATTGTAAAAAACATTTTCTCAACCTTAGGGAATATTAAATATTCATTTGACAAGGATGGACGAGGCAGCTTCAGAGAGTTTCTCTTCTCTCCTTGGCAAGTGCAGTCACAGAAAAGTCTGTCATGAGAAACGGTATGCAAGCTCCTGACCTGGAAACCTGGAACACCGAGGCTATTTTACTTTTGTTCGTTTTGGTAATGTAGGTGTGAGGACTGCAGTGTAATTGAAATGAACCAAGATTTCTTCTTCCTGTTTTTTGTTCAAGGTTGGCACACATGAGATAGACTCATAGTTGGCTCTTGCAGGTAATCTGTCTTCCGAAGTTTGGTGATGGTGAATGAAGAATGAAACACAAACAAAAATCCTATTCAAACTAAAGGGCCACTATATATTGAGATAATGGTGGCTTATTTTGTATTGGAAGAAACACAATTTTGCAAGCTTAGTTAAAGAAAAAGAAAAGACAAACCAGGTAGAGTATATAGTCAGTTAATAAATAAAATAAATTGTAGCTATAATTGACAGTGCTGAGGAAGACATGCTGAGTTTGGTGAAAACTGAAGCACTGGACACATAATTCAGAACATTTAAAACAATGGAAAATAGAGAGACTTAAAATAATTTTTAGTGTTCATGGACTGTGTGAGGGGCAGATTGTAAATATACAATACAGTACTTTTAAGCGTATGTCTCCAAACCTTTGAATCAAATAAAAAAATGAAGGGTTGCTTTGGGTTGGGCTATGAGGATGCAATAGCATCCCACTAGACCTTACTCAGTCAAGCCAAATCTTTTCAAATGCAGAGTGAATATTTTTTGAAATGTAAAAGATTAAAGTTGACGTAGGAGGGGTAAACTTAGAAGGAAAAAGGATAAATTCATAGTAGTTTCTTGCATCTCTAGAGGAAAAAGAAAATGAAATAAGTACCACATGGCAAAGACAATAGCCTGTGTTGCCAGGTAACAGAGCCATCTAACAGATAGATGGGATTTCGATGCCTGAACTAAGGACATGTCAGAGATCTTTTCTTTAATGTTCTAACTAAAATAGCAGTGTCCAAATTAAAGATAGTAGTAGCTACACTTAAGGACTGGATAAAACTGTCTTTATAAAATGAAAAAGTATCTTCCGTACTAAAATTCAGTGTTCTTAAAGCCCTTCTGGTCATTGGTAAAGGGAGAAAAAATGCATTTAATTTCAGGAAATGGCCATTTTATTCAGAAAGGATGACTCTGAGGACGATTTTCAGGCTTTGAAAAAAATAATCTATAGGAACTTTGGAATGTATCTGTGGAAATGCAGCAAAAAATGAAACAGTTCTACTATACATGAGTACAAGGCAACCGTGTCCCTTACTGCTCTTGTTGTTAGACAAGTATTAGTACAAAAGGTAAAAAATAATGAAGGAAATCAGGGAGTAAGTGCTTTGAAAATTAAACAAACACACAAACAAACAAAACCCACAAAACCCAATATCAAAGTTATTTTAGATGTTAACGGATATATGCATTTTGCACTAAATATAAACAAAGCTTGGCAAATGTTACAAGTATCAATTGATACTTTCACTGAGGAATTGTGTTAGAATTAAAATACTCTGAACTCTGGTTCCAAAAGACAAATGATGAATTCCCATTGAAAACAGTAGATTAAATTCACATATGTAGGCATTAATGCCTAAAACCCCAAAGGGCTATTTTTTAAAAAAAAAAGAAATATTGAGCAATAAGCAACATTCTTTACAACAGGTTGGAGAAGTGAATATTCTTACCATGAAGTTAGCGGAGAATAGATAGGACTTGTACAGTCTGCTTTCCTTTATTTCTTTATAACAACTGATTTTGTGATTATTTCAATTCCAGAAACAGTAATCAAAAGAGAAGCACCAGAATATCCTTTTGCAGTGCTGTGTCTGCTGCTATGAGATACCAAAAAATGGTATAAAGCAGCCAAAATAAGTCTCAATACTAAAGTGTTTCTCCTGTGAAATAGTCTATCAGCGATTTTAGTAGAATGGAAACTAGTATTTCTGGTCTTCTGGTTAATGCAATACTGCAAAATTTCATCTGTTAATTAACAATTAATTCATTATCAATAATTACTGAAGTAGGCTTATGATTAAAAATGTCTTGACTCTTAATTGAAAAAAGGCGACAGATCCTGATTATATCAGAAATAAAATTAAAATAATGGAGCCTTCATATGTGAGTTAAGTAGGAAAGCACTTCAGTAATGGTTCTGCTTTTCTTCTGTGGAGCATCTGAACATCCCAAGCTGCTTTACTAATCTAATCTAAGTAAGAGTAACTGATAGATCTTTTTCTGTATTACAGAAGCCTGAGATTTACAGACTTCCCACTCTTAGGATAACAGCTTCATCTGCATCTATCTGCAATGCATCCTAGCGAATTTTTATCCTTGGTCTATCATCTGGCCAGTGGAACAATTGATATATTTAAAACATACTCATATTTCTGAGTAAATGAAAGGGTTTTCAAGGAGAAATAAGGAGAACAAGGAGAAATAAGCTTTAAACCAAATAATTGCAGCTGGTACTAAAAATTACAAGTGTGCTAAATTCATATGTAGATATGGTTGGTTGGCTGATTGGGTTTTATTTTATTAAAAACAGCTTATTTGGGACCTATCTAGAATTTGGTGTTTAGTCATGATGTTTCAACCATTAAGACATGCCTAGAATAAAAAGTCTTCGGACTGTTTTTAGGAGAAAAACTCATAAAGCTATTCAAAATAAAAAGGACTGATTTAAATACAAACAACAGCAAAACATTGGATGGAGAACATGGTAATTTTGGCTTCACATAATTAGATAACATAATTTGAGTGTTGAGTGTCTTTTGGTGGACAAAGTGGCTATTTCCATGTCTTTATGAATAATGAAATATACAATATATGCAGTCTTTAAAAAAATGTAAAATAGCCAGGTCCTCATTCATGTGATAGGAGAAAGCAAAATGCTAAAAATCTTCCTGGAAGAAAAAAAAAAAAGTGTAAATTTGAATCCTAAATCGTTAAAGGATTCAAATGCAGAAAAATGAAATTACTTTATTTAGCATCTTAGAACAACAACAAGCAAGAATCCTGCAATAAAGTCAGTAATTTCTACTGTAAACTTTAGATACCTAATATGGAAGGTTTACTGCATTGCTTGAAAATAGTGTTAGATGAATGTTATGGAGAATGACAAAAATGGGTAGTATATCTTGGACAGGAAAACAGTACAACAGAGATACTGAAATAATTGAGATGATTTGATATCAACATGATAATCTGATATTTGTAGGACTAATAGACAGTTAAGTAGAGTGTAATTGAGGACAATAATTGAATTATAGACTCCTTCCTTTCCTCCGATTTCCTATGCTTTCTACTGCTTTACTGGAGTGCTATGTAAGTAATTTGTTTCATAGAGGGGTGAACGTACCTCTATGAAGTTACTATTGCTTTTTACTTGAGTAAGAAGAGGAGGAAGAAAAAGGCAACCAGTGCATGATTGGTATAGAATGTGCATTTAATATTGATCTGTAACAACTGCGCTGTGGTGCGTGCCAAGACATTGTTAACGTATTACTACGAATCGTCTAAAATGTTAACACATAGGATACAGTCAGTATTAAACATTTTTGTTTCAAAAAAAAAATAGGATAAGTAAAACCACTTTTGAAACAAAAAGTGAATTCCTGAAGGAAGTGTTTTGTCAAGGAACTAATTCTTTGGCAAATCTGCTGGCTGCTCTAGATCTGGTTACAGCTACATACATTTTAAATTCCTCTCGCTGGGAGACTGTTCTCATGTTTTAGCTTTTTATACTTGGTTGTTTTCCTCCCCGTTTCCGCTCTGTATCTTAAGAACCTGTGTATTTAAAAATATTATGTATCAGATAGCAGCAAAATACAGTCAAAGAAGGAGGGTACTGAAATCTTCATAGTCATTGTTCTTAAGCACCTGAATTTCATGTACACGATACCAGCTGTATCCTACCATCTGATCTCAATGAAAGACTGAAGGAAAATTTGGCTTATTTAGCTTATCAAAGAGAAAGCTAAGCAGTAACTGGATCACAGTCTGTAATTACCGACACAAGGAAAGGTTATCTGATACTAGAAGACTCTCTAATCGTGGAGACAAAGGTGTCACGAGATCTAGTGGCTAGAAGCTGAAGTCAACAGAGTTCAAAGTAAAAACAAGGTGCAGATTTTTAACCATTGCAAGAATTTAGCATATGAAGTAGTGATTCCACAGCTGGCCTGTGACTGAATAGAGGGCACATGTAGTCTCTTGGGCATGTCTGAGGGACCTCCAGAGAAAACAATCCCCTTCTCTTCTTCAAGGCTGTATTTAGTTACCCTGGAGAGCTGAGGTGGATGAAACAGTGCCGTGTTCCACAGTGTTGTCTTGTCTAAGTCTTGCCTGTAACTTCTTCCCATAAAGACGGTACAGGGGGCTCATTGTGTTCCTCTCTCCAGTTTCCATCAAGGACAGAGCTGACATTTCAATGCTCTTCAGCGTGCTGAAGCACATTTGTTTTGTGGCTATTGTTACTGTCATCTCTGAAATAGGCTCATCATCATTATAAGAAAAAAGTTACGGAGAACAACTGAACGAAAATCCATGGAGCTCTTTTACACAAAGTACACAAACTTAAATTAGCTCTTTCGTATATGAAGACATGTTACTAACTTGAAGCTACATCAGTGAAAAAACTGAAGGAATACAATTTCCATTACCTCAAGCATGAAGGATCGTTGACAGCAGCAACATATGGTCTCCCTAACATTTCCCTATTCAGAAGTTGGGGGAGGTCATGATTACAGAAAGCAAAGACCTTAACTGAGCGAGTAAAGCGCTGCAAGCTGGTATACCAGCAGTTTCTATGTACCTAATGAAGAACAGAGAAATTAAATCTTTCCAGTCTGAAACCTTTTTTTTTAATGTATTTCCCCTTAGCAAAGGTGTTCATTGCATTTCTTTGTTTCGCTGGGACTGCAGCCGCCTTAGTAAGTGCAGCCCAGGGGAAGGCACAGCCTCCAGAGCCTGGGAAATGCAGTTGGGTGCAGCAAGGGGATGGTTCCCATCCCAAATGACTGAATCCTCATAGGATGAAGTGTCAGAGTCTCAGCTATGGGCAGAACCCACCTGAGAAGAGGTGGAGGACTGAAGGAAACCTTCCAGTTGATGAAAAGGATTGGAAAAGGGTTATTCTACAACGCTTGTTACTGCTGGAATGATAATTCACAGAGGAGATAAGTTAATAAAGCTGATACCTAATTAAATTGTGTCTTTTTTGTCTGTATTCCTGAACATCCGGAACAGTGAAAGAAGAGTGAAAAATATTATTTAGGTGTACAACATCTAGTCTTAGACCAATACCTTCAACTAAGAAACTGACAAATTGGAAAAGCAATGCTAACTTTTAACTATTTTATTTTAAATTATTTTCACATTAATTTTAAAATGCAAAAATACAAATTGCTAAATTTTGTTCATGGTTTGGGGTATTAGGTATTGGGGTATTAACTTTGGAAAATTATTGTGTTGATGTACTGTTCTAGCTAATTTCTATATTTATTAATGGAATGGAGGGAGTTCTAATTCATGACCCTGAAAGGGATGTGAATAGCAAGTTATGTTATTTTGGTTGTACTTTGCCCAAGATAGCCTCAGAAGTAAATCTGTTACCTGATACATAACTGACAACTGTGTCATGCACAGTCTTGGAAGAAAATATAGCTAAACATAATTGCAACTGTGTCCGTTACCGTGTGCTTGCTTGTAGAGTTTGGGGTTTTTTGAGGAAAATGCGTTGATGTGACTCATGAGAAATAGATCTTAGGAGTATCAGGTTACGGTACTTACTGATATTCTTCTAACAGCTATACTTCATTGCATTTTTAAAAAACATTTAAGTTCATAGTTTAACTCATGGGTTTTAAGTGTTAAAGAGATACGATTAACTTAACTAAACTTCATTGATGGGTAAAATTTACTATGTTCTTATGCAATAATTTAATGAGAAACTCCTGCTAAAAACTTTCACCTCGACTTTCTTTAAAGGTCCTTGCCTATACAGAAGGCCTTCATGGAAAATGGATGTTCAGCGAGATTCGGGCTGTTTTTTCAAGACGTTATCTTCTCCAGAACACAGCTTTGGAAGTGTTTATGGCAAACAGAAGTAAGCTTTTGTTTATTTTGTTGCATAAAAAATGCTAGTAATTATTTTGTGTGTTATTTGTTAATCTTAGAATTTAAACTCTGTGCTTCCTTTGATAAAGTGCTTATGTCTGTGTTCAATAATGCTTACTCTTGCTTCTATTCATTGCACTTTGTATTAAAATCAATCACATAAATCAATCTCGCTGCTTTCTGTGCAGCAGTGAGATTTATTTATAAAAACAGATCAAAGCAATTGGTAAATTCTTCACATATTTTATCAGAAATGTGCTTTTCTATGATGTCACCACTCTCTTCCATTTTCCATAAATATTGTAGTGAAATATCTAAAAAGATATTTCCTTTTCTAATTACGACTGAGTTAAAGTAAAAAGGAACAGATCAGTAAATGGATCCACTCAGCCTTCTGTGTGCTACTCTGAATCAGAGTTGAGTGGTTGGTGAGGTGTGTCAGTAGTCTTTAGAGCTCTGAGGAGCTCTGATGTAAGTTTTGATTTCAACTGGAGAGGGAATTAAGCAATTTCTGGCCCTGTGTGTTTTGTGTGTTTTAATGCACCAGTTAGAAGACCAAATGACATGCCAACTACTGAACAGCTTCCCAGCCTGATAAGAGGTTATACAGGTTAATGGTAAGCTGCGGTTCCTCTGAAGTGTACCAGGTCTTCTGCAAAATGGGAGAGTTAGTGCCAAAACATTAACCAGCTAATGATACATAGGTCTGAAGTATGCCAGGAGTTTCTGTTCTAACTTGGATCCCCAGGAGGATAAAAGTGGAGCTGACTTATCTTCCCAAATAAAAATTTAAGAGTATTTTAAAAATGTATGTGGGTTGGAGAAACGTATTTCTGCAGATGGTTTACTAGACCATATTTTCTCTTCTTCATTTAGCTTCTGTTATGTTTAATTTTCCTGACCAAGCAACAGTGAAAAAAGTTGTATACAGCTTACCACGTGTTGGAGTAGGAACCAGCTATGGTTTGCCACAAGCCAGGTAATTTAATTAAAATAGTTTGTATATTTTGTGTTTATTATATTACACAAATTATATTTTTAAACATATCAATACTAAAATGTTATTCCTGTCATGAAACTCTAGATTTTCTCTTTCTTAAGGTTAGTTTGAGAAACAATACCCTTTACTTACTGTATGGCCTGTTATTATGGAATAGAAGTAAAAGTATTGTAAATTAGATACTATTTTTTTTTAATCATTACAGGAAATAAGTACCTTCCCCTGAAGGACCAGAAAAAGACATTTACTTTATCTCTTCGAAGTCTAGTTTTCTGTCAGGTTTTATAAATGTCTAGACAAATGTTCATCCTTGGTGTGATTGTTATGCAGGACACGGAACTGAACTTGACTAGGTTTTGTGTTGGCTGAATGAAAATCATTTTTTTATATATAACTTCTCACTTGCCTATTATATAAATGTGTATGGGTTATACTTCATTGCTCATCGGTATAGTAGCTATTTTGCAATTTACAAATGTCTTCCATTCATTAGTATAATGCATTATTATTATTCTGTTTCCAAAATTTAGGGGGATATATATTTTGGAAAAGACCAACTAAAGTTCAGTTTTAGAGATTTTCACATACTATGGACAAGTATGGTTTTTATTATCTTATCAACATAAATATCAAATCAGCCTATGGTCAGGAATAAGGCTGGGAATTGTCAGATCCTATATGGTAAAAGATTCTTATTTCAGTGATGGGTAAGATGATCTTCATTTGTACTTCACTGAGTGAGGCGGGGAAATTTCCTGCCTCCAATTTTTTTTTGTTTTGTTTTGTTTATAAATGTCTGTTCAGACCTAAAATTGTTTTTGAGGGTGTATCAGCAGAAGT
This sequence comes from Chroicocephalus ridibundus, assembly GCF_963924245.1. Lineage (NCBI taxonomy): Eukaryota > Metazoa > Chordata > Aves > Charadriiformes > Laridae > Chroicocephalus > Chroicocephalus ridibundus. The sequence goes on from NC_086284.1 coordinate 28,910,552, forward strand.
TTGGTGAAAAATGTTTAGATTCAGGATTAATTTCTGGTCAAAATAAAATAATAATAAATAAATATGAGTGAGGAAACAGCAGGAAATTAACAAAATATGTTGTGTTGGGTTCAGATTTCCATTTGGCTTGACTTGGCCAAAAGCCAATGACTTGATCATCAGTGTAATGTCTGGGATATGTCTTTCTCTTTCTTTAAGTCATTTCCTACAAACTAAAGCTTCATATTGACCTTGTTTTATCCCAGTGCAGAATGTGGAAATACTCTGAAGTGTCAAAGCATTTGTAGGATTGGAGAACTATTTCGTTCCCAGCTGAACATCATTCCCTGCCATGAGCTCAAGAGTCTCATGATGCCTAAGGCTTGATCTCCTGCATGTGCTGAAATTCTTAGGCAAACTGCCAAATTTCTCAAGTTTTCACTGAGATCAAGGGGAAGTTGGGGCATTTCTTTGGAAGGTGCATCTTATTAATATTTGCATTGCTCTTCCAAATACTCAAATTAAAGGAATTGCTGTCTCTAAATAGAAAGTAATAGTATTCTTTTCTGAAATAAAAATGGCCACATGTTCTAGAACAAACAAAATGCAAATTTCTCAATCAGAATTTCATATCCACAGTGACATTTTTTACTTTTGAAATTCATATCCTTTGTGCATTATTCAGTGAATAATTGTCTGAAAAAGTTTGTTGATATATAATTATTTAGAAAAGTTTCAGCTTCACTATTATATGCAGTTATTTCCATACCTTTTTGATTAAAGTTCAGTTTGAATCGAAAATGGGCTTGCTAGCCTTCAGAATAAATCTGGCATATTGTAGTGAAGTTGGTTTTCTTTCTTGTTTTTGCGTAATCATGGTAGATTTATGCACAATAAAGACCCTGTAATCATGGTTTTTCCTTTTTTTTCTGTCTACATACCCATATTGTCTTCAGTTGGATTGCAGTGGAGTAACTGAGGGAAAATCTGGCTCTATACCTGTTCTTTAGTTAATATTTTGTTGCTGTTAGAATATAGTTTCCCTTCCTATATTGTCCTCCTATGTTGGCTGTGGAATGCTAATTTTTAAAATTATGCTTATTTGTATAACTAAGATAAGGAGAAATTATGCTGAGTAACCAGAAGGAGCTGCTATGCTAAGTAAAATGTTATCCTTTTTTTATGGTCAGTTTTCCAGATTAAGCTGTACTTCAAAATATATTAACAAAACCAGATCTTTCTGGTTGTTTTGCTTAAGTTCTTTAGTTTTATTTTTGTAAGTAATATTTCCTCTCTGATACTACTCTGATAATAATTTCATCTAAAGTTAATTACTTTATCATAAAGACTTGCGTTTGCAATGGAAACATTCTGAAGGAGTAAATTACTTTTAATGCAGTACATGGACTTTAAGTGCATTTCTGTTTTCATGGAGAAATCCTGGAGATTTACAAAGGTGAAAAGAAATAGAAGGAAAAAGCAGTATTTGGGATCTTCTAATGGCTCAAAGGATTAGAAACAGGTAAACTGGTATCTGTTAAGACTGTTACAGACCTGCTGTTCTGAGCAAGTCTCCAGTTTGCCTCTTTGCTGCCTTTCCCAACAACCTGTCTAATATTTTGGTTCAAAAAAGCATTCAAGCCTATGCCTAATGTTACGAAGAAGTAATTGCATCCTTAAAATTAGTGGAAGAATTTGGTCTGATTTGGTAATCAAATTTATTTGTCTTTGATAAATGCATTTTCATGGTTCCTGAAACATGTTGCGTTGCTGGTGGTTTCTTTATGACCTTGCAATATGATACAACTGGGCGTACAGTACTGTGCCCCTTATTTGACTGATTTCTATAGCTCCATTTGATTCTACCTAGATAGAGCAACACCTGCATTTTTACAAGACTATTAGCAGACCACTTTTTAGGGTTCTAACACCTCAGGTGTAATTTACTGATGCATTTTTATTGAGGGCAACATCACAGCTTAGAAAGCAGCTGTGAGCTGCCTCACAGTTTCACAGAGATCAAAGAATTGGTAAAAGATACAGTATCATACTTCACTACTAAACATGTGCCTGGCACCATCCACTGAAATTCCGTGAGCTATTAGTGCACTGAATAAAACACTGGCTCCAGTTATTAAAGCTAAGAAATACAAATGATGAAGGTTTTGCTAAAAGAAAATGTATTTTGGCTGGTACATAACTATATTCAATGTCAGCTCAGCTCTGCCGCTTATTCCACATCAGTGGCTTGGTGATGGATTTACAGATCTCAGTATAGCTGGTTGCAGAGGTTGGATTTTGGGAAGGGAGAGGGATATAAAACCTAAGATTTGATGTCATCAAAGCGTAAAACCCCTTTTAGGGCTTTGATTAAAGGTGAATATTGACGAGTCTCTTGTCAGAAGCCAGTGACTTTCCCAAGCCTTTTTTTTTTCTGAACAGGAGCAGCACAACACAAGACATCACGCAGGTGCTACATTTTTGACAAGATACTTAAAGATTCTTTAGATGAGATTGGATTGTAGCTACCTAAATCAAAAGTGATCGTGGAAAGGGGTGGGTCATGCACCACATACAGGATATATAACATCCCTTCCTTCAGCAAAATGCCGTGAAGTGTTTTCTAAACCAATTTAAAGCATATAAAACTTGAAAAATTGGATCATCCCCTTGTACATCAGAGGGTCTTCTGCAGTTTCCATTTTGGTATTTCACGGTTCTCTAGAAGCAAAGGAAGTACATTCATTTGTGCTTCTTCCTATTGGTGATGGCATATCGAAGGAGAGAAATGGTTTGATCAAAGTTGGGTGGATTTAGCAAAACACAGAACAGTGGGTCTTCCTGCGTTAACTGAAACAAGCAAGTGTGGAACCAATTTATTGTGCATAATTTTTTCCAGTCTCTGCTGAAATAACTGTGAATCTTTCAAACACCTTAGATATAAAGTAAATAAGGAGCTTTTTTAGTATATTTTGATTTTCTGTAGAGTTCGCTCAAATGAGGCATTCAAATGCGAAGTCCAGCACTTGACAGTTTATAGATTTTTGAGATTCCCTGGGAGATTGTGGTAAAGTGTAAAAGCAGCTCCTAAGCTGTACTGATGCATAAATGTGGTTTTGTCATGGGAGGAACAGAAAATCTGTGACAGAAATGCTTTGTAAATTTAATGATCTCTTTAGTATTTTTATTTTCTGTATTTATTAATTTGTATGTAGTATTAGTCATAGTTTACTGGGAACAATACATCTTTGAGAGTTCCACTGTAAAAGTAATTGTTATCCTATAAAATGCAATATAAAGTATGATTACATTCAGATAATTCTTTAGATAAATTGTTTGGAAGAAGTGTAATAGAAACAGTTTACAAACTTCTTGTCTCCTGTGTACTAGTAAAGTGCATCATCCTACAATTTACTGTAAAATAAGGCTAGCCAAGCTGGCGAGACCTTATGAACTGCTATTTTGGGCAAATACAAGCGTACCTACAGTTGCGTGGTCATTTTTGTGTGCCAAGTTTATAAGCCTACTTTGTAAGCCTACGCATTGACAATTTAGACCTATAATTATGGTAACTGTACACTCCAATCACATTCCAATACTCATCCTTTCTCCGGAAACAGGGTTTAGTGCATGTGTAGGAGTTATGTATATATATGTTTAGAAGTAGATGGTTCACATTTTTGTAATCCCTGCAATTTGACACCTTGTATATGATTTTATTTTAAGAATATACTCAGCATTCAGCATCTGTAAATTGTACACTTAGTGTGTTTAGTGTGTAGCTGAAAGCTGAAGCATCGGGTGTCCCTATTTACTATTGACAAGCTATATAAATACAAGATATATTCTTTAAATTCATCAATAAGCTACACATTAGGGATTTTTTTTTTGACAGGTATAAACATTTTATCTATTTTGATCCATTTATAAGATTTAAGTTTCTGAGGAAAATATCTGGGGAGACAAACTTTTTCTCCTTCCAAAGATTTTGCTCATCTTTTTTTCAGCAAGGACTATTTTCTCTAGAAATGTGTTGTGAGCAGTGAGGCTATTTCTGCTTGTTGCAGATTTATTTATTTATTTTCCTTCCTCATTAGTCCAGACTGAATCTAGTCCCCTATATTTTACCAACGAGGGACAGTATATACTATGGGTAATTTAGAACTTCGTGCGCGGTATTTGGTTATTGTCATACTGTCAAATTGAATATAGAACAGCTTAAATTTTCTGCTTTTCTCTTCCTTGGCACAAGTTTTAGAAAATGTGTGGAAATCGAGTATCTTAGAAGCTTCTACTCCTCTTCCAAATTTGAATGAAATGCTAGTCAGAAGTTATTATGGAGAGACAGGCAGATGGACATGTGAACAGATAACTGAATAAACCTTGTTTCTTTCAGAAACCAGTCTATAAGTAGAAATCTTGAAGCTTACTGGGATATAGGAAGGGCTCATGGGTTGCCGACCATGGAGGGGGTGCACAAATTGTAGAATAAATATCTTCAGCCCATGTGCTGTAAATATATGGCACTTTAATCTATCACTCACTCACTTTAATGAACTTATCTCAATGTATCCTTTTGAAACAGGGAAATGGTATTCCTCTTTTATTCCTACTCGACAAGCCAGGCACCAGGAGGTCTGCAGTTTCTTTTACTTCCAGTCTTTTAACCAGATTCAGAATAAAATAAAACACAAAATATATTATTATGAATTATTACAATGCTGTAGTACTGGTAAAATAAAATGCGGATGTTAATTTTAGTCATTTCTCAAGTAAGGGTGGTAGCGTCTTCTTGACTTCATTAAACAAAATAAAAAAGCCTCTGAGAGAATCTGAAATTAATCACACTAATAACATTGCCCTACATCTTAACATTTAATGAGGCTCTTAAAAAAATCATTCTTTAAATGTGTTTCCTAGGAGAATCTCTCTGGCCACTCCCCGACAGCTTTATAAATCATCCAACATGACTCAGCGCTGGCAGAGACGAGAGATATCTAACTTTGAATACTTGATGTTCCTCAACACTATAGCAGGTAAGGCTTCTGACTCCTTAATCACTCATAATATGTTTATGTTTGTCAAAGCCTTAAGCACCGTGACTTGATAGAATACATTTATCCCTCTAGAATTCACCTACAGCTTTATGATAGATTCTGAAACACACACATTAAATTTTATCGGAAAATGCACAACCTATCACTGAGACTTTAGATTCATGTATTGTTGTGGAGGCAGTTCCTTACTCCCTTTCTGCCATTTCCTCTGCTGACAGCTTTGTCTGAAGCTTTATTAGAGTCAACAAACCATTGCCAGAGAGTGTCTGGAAATAATAATGGGAAAATGTAATTTCGCTACTTCATCATTCTCAGCAACAGCAACTAGACAGCAGAATAACAACAGTATTCTGCCTAGTACAGATGTCACCTGGATTGTGGTATGATTAGATTACAGCATCTTTTCTCGTTTAGTTCTTTGAGCTGAAATATAATATCAGATTAGGTATTTAAAATGAGAAATAACTGCCATAGACATCCATTCGTTATTGGCAAAAGACGAGCCTTTCTGGCAATTGTCATTAATTAAACATACACAATGGCATTTTTCCTTTAACCTTTCCCTTTTAGCATTAACTCCTGTGGTAATTTTAAATATAAAACCCAGCAGTTTTCTACACCATATACAAAGATTTCCTGGAGGTTGTCCACTATTATGATTCCTGCCTGTAGCACACATGCTGCTTATGAACCTGCCTGCGGAGAGACTTACTCAGGCATTTCACTGCAGTGAGCTTTAATTTGAAACTCAAATTAAATTCCACCAGGCAACACTTTGTACTCCGGTGTTACAACTCTCAGCTTTACTTGGTCCTAACTTTTATGCTTGGTGTTATCCTCAGGCCAGACATACGACAAATGAAAGTGCAAAACCCAAAAGTAGCACCTGTAAGTGCCCGTTACACTGGCCGTTCTGAGGGCAGTCACTGCGCTCTTCCCAGTAGGGCAGCGGCAGAATTCGGGAGCTGTCAAACCAACTTACTTTGAACCTCTAAGCTTTTGCCTCTGTGCTTGCATGGTAGTCATCTTCTGGGCATCCAGTCTTACAGACATTAATAAATGTGTCATCAAATTATCCCAGTGTGATACAGAAGTGCTACCACTGAACAGTTGGAAATCTGAGGGCATGTTTACCTTGTGCAGTGGAGCACAAAGCAAAGTCCCTGAAGCTACCGGAGACCTGGGCTGGAAAGTCCGTGTGGTGCAGTCCCATGCAGGCACACCAGCTTGGTTCCCGAGCATTATAGCCACAGTCCCGCAGATCTCTGCCAAAGGAAGGAGCCCTGCTGAGCATTTATTACCTCTGGCGCAGCGCCACAAGAATGCCGCTCTCCTGCTTCTGGACACTGGCCTGCCTCCAGCCGCTCCGCGTCTCCCGCGCGTCCGCTGCCCTTCTGGTGATGAGGAAATGCAGACAGAGCCTCACAGGCTGCCTGACAGCCTCACCCGAATTTGGAGGGTTTAATGGAGAGCTGGGAAGTTAGCCTAGGTCCCCTCAGTCCTTGTCCAATACATTATCGACAGAACTGTCCTTCACTTGTAATTTCCTTTTTATGTATTCATTTCTTCTGTAAGCAGTGTGTCTAAGCTCTTTAAATGAGAGTAGACAAGAGCTGAGCCAAGTTTTGATAAATTACTTTTAATTTTTAATCAGTTTAAAACTCCAAGGTCATTTATTTTTAGGTACATCACCAAAGCATCCAAACCTGGAAGACATCATTATGGCTGAAGTCAATTAGGAATTGCAGTAACACGTACACTAAAGTATCCATCAGTAAACAAGCTTCAGCCTGAAGGAATTCCTTCAGAGTATTTCAGAGGTCTCAAGAAAAATGGGTTTTGGCGCGCTGTTTGATACTAGTGCTGCTAGGCAGCCTTTGTAGCCAAATACCTGGGTGGTTGCATGAGGCAAGTTTCTTTTAATGTCATCTAGTGTCATTCACCTGCCTTACAACAGGGTGGCCTCCCATTTGCATTCCAGGTGTCGCCTGCTATGCCCAAGGTTTGGAGGATTACTGACTGTATAATGGTCTGATTTGGTTTTTTGTTTTTTTTTTTTTTTTTTTTGTCTATAAGCTTGTATTGTATTTGGAAAAGATTACAGCAGCTCGGTCAGTATCTTAGTAGTGTCACTCTCTGATTCAAAGCACTTAATTTCTGGCTGATTTTTTGTTATCGGTCTCTTACTGGTAAATCTAATTTGTTCATGTAATCTCATTGTTAATTGTATAAGCTCTCTTGCTCATTTTCACAGCATTGCCTACCATCTTATGAAGTGTTTCAGCAGTGCCTGATCAAACTCAAATTCAAATTTAGGTAAAGACCATATTCCCTGAAAGAAAGGGAGGTAGATTTGAGTCTGTAGAAGAAATTCAGCTTAACTCTTTGTCTCCATTTTGTATTTACTCACTTATTTTGTAAAGCCATTCTTTTTAATGATGCTTTGAGGTCACATGGATTAATAAATATATGTTTTCTGAAGGAGAGCCAATATGCTCATTTTTAAAAGTTTTGGAAGTGACCCATATTGGTTAAATAAATATTAATACACATGCACACTCTTCTGCTAAGACGTGAAGAAGGTGTTGAGTAACATTTAAAGATCTTTTCCTTGTCATAGAGAGTATCTCTTATTTTTATTTCAAACCCATCTGCATTGCTTGGTTTTTGCTAATGGGTCCTTACCAATCTATATATTTTCCGTTCTCTTTTCATTTTCCAAGAATGGCAGCGGTCATCATGTTAGGTTGGGAAGAAAATATCACTGTACCATCTCATAAAAGCATTTGGAAGGATGTCTTAAAAGCAGCTGAGATTCTTGTGTGCTTTCTTTTTAAGCTGTATCATTGTTGTGCTATCAGCGAAAGCGTTGTCACATCTTAGAGTGTTCCAGCAGGATTAGTGAAATAACGGGTCCTGCTGACATTGGCTATGACAATTGCATATTAGAATGGCCTTCAATGCAAAGATCTTGTAAGAAAGCATAATAGCATTACTGTATTAGGTGCTTTTGGTTTCTGCTTCATTTTTTTGAAGATTTTGAAGATTCGTAGTCTCTATGAACATAGAAAAATACATTTCAGTTCCTAATGTTATTATAACATCTACCTTCACTGGTGTTCTCTCACAGATTCTCATAATATTTTGTTTGAAAATTAGAATAAAATTTTCCCCAGATAGCTGAACTCCCTGCCAATGACACACACACACAAAACCCTTTCTGAAAACAATGTAAGAGAATTAAACCTGTCTGAAACCCAACAGTCAACTCTACGCATGAAAATAAACTTTTTATTCCACTTTGGAACAAGCTGTAAAATTTTCCAAGTTTTTGACAGAAACAAAAATCCAAAACATTTTTTTTTTGAAAGTCCACCTTTTTTGTAGTTCTAATAAAGTCTGCACTTCAGCTAGGAAGCTGACTTCCAAAAACTCATGAAGAACTTGGGGGTATTGCAAAGAATCTCATCATAAAGTTGCTGGCAAGCCAGAAATCACCCACAATGGAGTGCACATGAGCTTCAGGTCCAATGGCAGTGGGGAAAGTTTCAAAACATACCTATGTTAGAAAGCCTAGAAACAGCCACATGCTACTTTCCTGGCTCCATCGTCACATGGCACTGTCCTGCCAGGGCCTGAGATCTGTGAATCTGTGGGGTCAGGAGCTGTGAGGCAGCCTGAATGACACCACTGCTTTTACAATCGTGCCTGTATTTCTGTAAATCTTCTGTTGAAAGGTATTTCTCCAAAATATTTTCTTTACAACAACTAGGTGTTTTATGATGAAGCGCTAAAAAATTTAATATCTCCACCAGAAATACAGTACTGGAAGCAAAGTACCTCTACTACATGTTGCCCTTGTATCAAAAAACACCGAACTGATATCTGTGTTTAAACAGAAGCAAATTGCACTACATGCACTGCAGACAGGACCCTCAGCAGTCAGAAGAAAATGGACAATTTTTCTACTTTGTACACAAATATAGAGTATTGAATATATCCATGACCTCTTTTCCAAGTAAAGATAAGACATGTATTTTTTTTTCTTTCTTTCTTTGGAAATCCAATTTCCAAGTCACTTTTAATTATACTCTTTTGTAATGAGATCCCATAAGAAAAATTTCTTTAAAAGATACAACTTCTTTGCCAGTAATTGTTTGTGTAGGCAGTGATGGCCTAGTTTTAGAACCATAGAATAGTTTGTGTTGGAAGGGAGCTTTAAAGGTCATTTAGTCCAACCCCCCTGCAATAAGGAGGGACATCTTCAACTAGATCACATTGCTGAGAGCACCGTCCAACCTGACCTTGAATGTTTCCAGGGATGGGGCATCTACCACCTCGCTGGGCAGCCTGTTCCAGTGTTTCACCACCCTCATTGTAAAAAATATCTTCCTTATATCTAGCCTAAATATACCCTCTTTTAATTTAAAACAACTACTTGTCCTATCCCAACAGGTCCTGCTAAAAAGTCTGTCCCCGTCTTTCTTATTAGCCCCCTTTAAGTACTAAAAGGTTGCAATAAGGTCTCCCTGGAGCCTTCTCTTCTCCAGGCTGAACAACCGCAACTCTCTCAGCCTGTCTTCATAGAAGAGGTGTTCCATCCCTCTGATCATTTTTGTGGCCCTCCTCTGACCCGCTAGAACAAGTCCATGTTTTTCCTGTGCTGAGGGCTTCAGAGCTGGACAGGCAGGGTCTCACCAGAGTGGAGTAGAGGGGCAGAATCGCCTCCCCCGACCTGGTGACCATGCTGCTTCTGATGCAGCCCAGAATATGGTCAGCTTTCTAGGCTGGGAGCACACATTGTCGGGTCATGTCCAGCTTTTCATCCATCAGCACTCCAAAGTCCTTCTCAGTGGGGCTGCTCTCAATCCCTTCATTCTGCAGCCTGTATTGTTACCAAGGGTTGCCCCAACCCAGGTGCAGGACGTTGTACTTGGCCTTGTTGAGCCTCATGAGGTTCACATGGTCCCAGTTTTCAAGCTTTTCCAGGTCCCTCTGTATGGCATCTCGTCCCTCAGGCATGTCAACTGCACCACTCACCTTGGTGTCATCATCAAATTTGCTGAGGGTGCACTCAGTCCCACTGGCTATGCCATTGATGAAGATATTAAACAGTACTGGCCCCAGTACGGACCCCTGAGGGACACTGCCTGTCACTGATCTCCATCTGGACATTGAGCCATTTACCACTACTCTCAGGATGCAACCAATCATCCAATGCCTCATCCATTGAACAGACCAGGTGAGGCTGCCAGGTCGGTAGTTCCCAGGGTCCTCCTTTCTACCCTTTCTAAAAATCTGTGGAGTGTTTTCCTTTTTTACAGTCACCGGGGACTTCTCCCAGCTGCTATGACTTTTCAAATATCATGGAGAATGGGGTACGCTTTCTTTGACCTTCTTTATCTGGCTGACGTACCTGTAGAAGCCCTTCTTATTGTTCTTTGTGTCCCTTGCCAAGTTCGGCTCCAGCTGCGCCCTGGCCTTCTTTACCCCATCCCTACACAATGGGGCAGTGTCGCTATACTCTTCCCAGGATACCTGTCCCTGCTTCTACTGCCTGTGCATCTCTTTCTTGCCCTTTAGTTTGACCAGCAGGTCTCAACTCAGCCATGTCACTCTCTTGCCCTCCTTTCCTGATTTTCTGCACTTGGGGATCAAGAGCTCTTGCGCTATGTGGAAAGCATCCTTGAAGATCTGCCAGCTCTGTTCTGCTCCCTTGTCCCTGAAGGCAGTTTCCCAGGGGGTTCTGTTGATGAATTCCTTGAGCAGCTGGAATTTTGCATTCCCAAAATTCAGGGTCCTGACTACTTACTGTAGTAAAAGTATAACTTCAGACTATAACTTTAGACTATAACTGTTGGTTTAAGCAGCATCGTCCTTTTTAGCAATATCATTGTTTATAGCTGTTGAGTAATATGTGCGTCAAAATTTTTTAATTTGTTACCATTTAGCTCTTACTGGTTTATTCAGCATATCTGAGCCATAGCTTAGTCACTTAAAATACTTGGAGGCTTGGCACTTAAGAAATGTGGATTATCTGCTGGTAAGTGAGTGATACATAGTTCCCTTCATTGTTTTTAGTTACCTTCCAAATAAATTGAGGTCCACTAACACTTTGTACACTGTTCAACAATTCTTTGTAGCTTCCTTTCTTCTTATAATGGTACTTAGTTAGTGTGTAGCCCTTTACAAAACAGTAAGAAATGACTCATGTTTTCTTGTGATTCTTTTCTGAAATTATTGAAGAAGCAGCAGCCTTGGAAGAGAGACATTCAGAAGTGAAGCTTCTGACACCAACTCATTTCTTTCATTTGTGACGTGCAACTGGGTCCTTTCCTACAAGAAGCCCTTTGCCTGCTTGTTATTACTGTTAATTACACAGATTGGTTGGTCCCCGTAGAACAGAACCACTGAATTAAATATATGAATCTCTCCTTAAATCTCTTCCTGTTTTGCCAATATGTCTGTCCTGGTAAGCACGGCCCCTGGCTATTCTGTAAGTTTTTAATCAATGTTTGAAATACTGGTGTCCCCTTGGAAAAAATCCATTTTTCTGTGACTCTAAAAAAAATCTTTACATCACCCTGTTACCACCTCTGAAACATTGCCTGGCTTCATTTTTAGTTTAACTGTTACTTCAGCTATCATACTCTCTCTTTCTAGATAATTTCCTATCCAAGGATATATGATGACCATCACTTGTGCTGGCCTCATGACTTACTGCAATTTCAATTAAAAATCACTCTCCATTTTGAAAACTCTCTGAAGTCTTGTTTCAACCTGTTTCTCTGGCCCTCCAGCCAACTGTTTTCTCACCTCCCTATTCTGTTTCCAAGGTCTTCACCTCTTTCTTGCCCTCTTTTCTGACTCAAGCATATTTCATCATGTTTACAGCTCTGGGTTTTTCTCCCAAAGGTAAACACTGCACTCTGCTACTTATCAATCAGTCTCAGTGTTATACTCTCCGTGCCCCTGGTTTTTGTCCCGGTTGTGTAGACATAAGCCTTCCTGGCCACCTTCCCCCTCCTCCTACCTATTGCCTTCTCTGTGATCCTTTAGCTTTGAAGGCTTGGAAGCAGCTATGATTACACTAATTGTTCTTTCTTCAGGCGCATGGGAAAAGGCCATATTGCATGTGATCAGCATGTATGTCAACTGGACTCTCTGGACGATATAGGGAACGAGTAATTTTTACTATCCTCAGTTACAAGATTATTGAAAAAAGTACTTCAAAGTAATCCCACTGCAGCAAAAGGAATCAAGAGAAGTGGGAGCAAGAAGTCATTTTATAAAATGGTTGCAGTGCCCGCTGTTTTAATTCGAAGACTAGTTTTCAAATCTATTTCTCAGTATTTAGCTGATTTCTGATGTATTTTTTCTTTTCAAATTGCCATATACTAAACAAGTTTGCATTTGTATTTATTGGAGTTTTAGTTTTTTTAAATCCTACCTGCCACAGCTTTTAAAAGAAGTGGAGAATAATTATATCCATAATTTTTGAGTGTCATTTCTTGTAGTGGAAAGGGATTATTTTTAAAGGTTTGTGGGAAAAAAATGATATCTTCAGTCAGGTAATAAATTCAGACGAACTTCTTCCCCATCCCTCTTTTTTTTTTGCCTGTTTAGCATTTTCCACTTTTTTACTCTGTGATGTACAAGCCCTCACTGGTTAATTATGTATATATTTAGCTACTGCATGTGTTGGGCTTATTATTGTCATCTAATTAGATGTAACTCGAACTACTTGCTTCTAGAAAAATCATTAAAAATTCTTTCCTAATGACCTAGAGATGACAAAATGTCTGTAAAGTGTGAAGAAGCAGACAAGCACAGGAACATCGCTCTTAAAGAGTGTTAATCCAGATGCTGCAATCATCTAATTAAACAATATTTTGCTGTCATTAACATTTTCACCAAGGAATTGCAGTTATAATTTCTTTGTCAGCTGTCTCTAGCTCACTTTACCTTCAAAACGAAAGTGCCATATAAAACCACTAAATTGGATGGTTTAATTAAAAAGTTTTTTTTAATGAAGAAACATATCCAGTATTTCTGAGATCTCATTTACTATGCCTCAGTTTTATTGTTCAAGTAGATTAGTGTCACAGGCTTGCGATATTTAATATTCAGCCTTTAATATTAATCTCTGTAAGCCTACTTGGGGGGAAAATCTGAAGCTTCTAAAAAGGTATAGGGACTGCCAATAGCAGTACAGGTTTATGTTTTATATTTATTTAGATAAAGAAAGAAGCAAACAATTCTTGCTGGAAGCACCAGACAATTGATGAGATGGCTAAATATATTCATCTGCTGACTTTACTCTGAAAATAATCATTGTGAAGCCAGAACTGATCAGGAAAGCATTCCTAATAAAGTTAAACCACTAATATTTATGCATGTTTAGAATTAGGGATTTGTAATCCCATTATAGGCCTAGATCACTGTCCTCCACTCAGATAAGCATAGATGTGTGGTCTTATCTCATCGTGTACGTTTGGACTCCTTTCACAGTTTAAATGATGGTTCATCTTCTCGAGTCATTTTTATTTGTTGATATTAAAAAGAAAATTGTTGAATTCAGAAAAATAAATCACTAACTTTTTTATGAAACAAATTCATATCTATCCTTAGTAGTTAATCTCTTCATAAATAAAATGTGATTTATAAATATTGAAATAGGAGAGAGGTAAATATTTTATTATTTTTTTCACAAGAATATGGTTATATTTATCAAACACATAATCACTAAGGTGTCATTGTTTGTATTTTATCCTACCTAAACTAAAACATAAGCCGCTTCAAATTATTTCTCGTCGTGGGGTAAAAAAATGCACACAAGTGTTACTGCAGTGTTCTGACATGGAGCTAATTCCACATGATAATTTGTTCATGTGTCCGTACGATAAGTAACCTATCAAAACCACACAGCAAAGGAGAGCTCACGTACAGCAGCTAAGATCGGGATTGCCTTTTTCTTGCTCTGTTCACATGTTTATGATTTTCCCATGTGGAATAGCAACAAAATGTCAAACTCTTGTTGACTGAATATTGAAATCCAAATGCAACAAATATCAAAATTAAATAATCTCATTATGGAAAATCTCAATTTTTAAATAAAAAGTAATTTTGGATAATCCTAAATTTCCTTTCAAAATTTTGCAAAAGGATGTTCTTACCTTTCCAAATGTTGCTGTAAAGTGTCAATTGAAGGTCTTTATTACTGTAAACTCTTTTCCATAAAACTTTTTGATTCTGAAGAATCACTATTTTTGCTTATGCTTTGTAATAGACTACAGGCACCTCAGTCATTCTCTTCCTGAATCTCAAATTTCTTTAAATCTGCTTCTACATAAGCACAAATGTCTTTCTTTTGTGGAAGCTTTTACACACTCTTCTGTTAGCTTCATCAAGACTCTGATGGTGAGAAAAGCATTACTGTATAAAGGTGTAGTTTTATAAAGGCAATAGTTTATAGAACCTTAAATTTTACAATCTCAAGAAACTTTACCAATCTAATGTAATTAATTCCTTGCCAGATAGGAAAATAATACTCTGATTTGACAGATGTGGGAAAAGAGGCAGAGTTGTCTTACTTTAAGACATGTAGAAACCCCCCCAAAACCCCAAAACAATTAATATTCTACCAAAGAGTACCTTTCCTTTTCCTGCCTCACAAAGATAATTTCTGATGTATTTCTCAATTTAATTGTTTAATAAATTCTCACTCTGTCCAAGAATGGTTTATTCATCATTGATATTAAAGAAGTGGTTTCATTTCTATCCACTTTATTTGTGTACGGCACATAGTGCTGGTATTGCTTTATTAACAAAGTTGTATTTGTACCTTTAATGTTCTTGTGGGCATGTATGTGTGCAAAATTTAAAAATGAGGACACACAGTTGTTAACAATATGCACTTTCCCTGTTTTCAGTGAAACTATGTACGAAACAGAAACATGCTTCTTGTTCATCAATTCTATTGAAAAAACAAGGTGTTTGTAGAGCAGTGAAAGTTTCACATTTCATTAAAGTAGAGCTGATTTTTTGTGGAGAATTGTAAATGCTATTTAGAACAAGGAAGCCTGTGTTTTCCTGTGCTGGGTTTTGTACCCCAGGAATCTGTCCAGAATCTGGAAGGAAGCAGTTAGCGAGACAGGGCTGTAAATCTGCTGCAGGACTGGGAATTGTTAACCTGGGTTATTTCAGTCTGCTAATTATATTATATAAATACACACACACACACATATATTTATGACCTGATTTTGTTTTTTAAGACTCATGTTGCATTTTGTGTGGTTCTCAGTAAATCAATATGGTGGATGGTTCTGTACTGAGCAACTTCATTTGTCTTATCACTGAAATGTTGGATACTACTAAATACCAGCTGACACAGAAATAACAGCCTTTCCCAAACACACTTTTCCTGGTGGTGAATTCATAATTTTTAGTTCACTGCAGTTGCAGATTGTTCTTTTGAAACCGTATTTAAAGATGTTTTTTGCATATTTGGGATGCTGGGATGGTAGCAAAGTTTCTTTCATTATGTTTGGAGAGAGCGGCCTCAGGCAGTCAGCTCCGTCTTTTTGTGGGGGGAGAAAATGTTTTCAAAGTGGTTAGGAAATAGTGTTAAAGCAAACATGAATTCCTCCACTTTGATTCCGTTATTGCAATGAAATTTCACCACTTCTTCAGTGAAGAGCCATGGGGAAGAATGGATTAATATGGTATATCTAGAATAGACCTAGGTTTGCAAACCTCAAATTTAGCCCCTTTCTGTTGGACTCTCATTTAATCTTTGCCAGCTAATGATGCTGCATACAGTTGCTAGGAAAATAATAGTCTAGTTGTTTTAAATTTCATCATTCAAGCTATGTAAATAGCTTCATGGAAATAAAAAAGAACATATTTATTGGCATATGGTATGTTTAAGTTGATTTTGAAAGACACTGTGCTCTCTATATTATGCTGATTTCTGCGTTGACTTCTGATTTAAGATAAGTCCATCTAAATGGCTACTTTTGTCTGAAAGATTTATACCTGATTCTGTCAAGTAGTGGGAACTGGGAACATGTGATGCAACAGAAGTAACCGCTAGATTGTTTCTCAGCTGGAGAAGTGGACACTATTTCCTAATTCTTAAAACATTTTCTTTCTTAATAGGACGAACGTACAATGATCTGAACCAATATCCTGTGTTTCCATGGGTTTTAACAAACTATGAATCTGAAGAGTTAGACCTGACCCTTCCAGGCAACTTCAGGGATCTTTCAAAGGTACGCTTCAATTCTGTTAAAGACAGTCACCCAGCCCTTTTTAGGAAGGGATTTTATTTTGTATTTATAGTCTGGTTACGTTAGGTCTTTATCTTAAAGTCAGAAAAGTCTGAAATAGATTTTTCTGGTTTCGAACAATTTTATACTGAATCTCTGTAGTATTCTACTTCTGTGTCCCTGACTGATCTGGTTCCAAACCTGCAGCTCCTCTGTACCTTCTGATCATGAGTGCGTCAGACCATTTGATCTCACTAATTATCTCCCTTCGTTTATGAGAGCTGATTCTTTGGAAATAAAAAGCTTGGACTAATTTTTCACTTTGTTTTGCAGTGACTAGATGTGTAATATAGTAGCAGCACCTCCTTTTGGTTTAATAATTATTCAGTAAACAAGTATTTTGCATTTTAGACCCTGGAGTATCTGGTCCTTATCATCGTTTGTGGGTTTTGTCCTCCAGCCGGACTTGGGCAGTTAGTGCTTTATGATCGTACAGTTCCTAGTGTTTGTTTCTGTACTAGCACCATCCCACCCTGAGTGTCTCACAGTCCCATGTCCCTGTTGGAAAGAGTGTGCTTGCAATACCTCCAGATGTATTGCAACCGTTCCTGGAAGCCTGCTTTTGTGAGACTTCCAAAATAATTTGAGTAGGGCTTCATTGCATAATAGCAGATAGAGACACCTAAGTTTCCTCTCCCTTTTTTCTTAGATAAATAAATAAGTAAATAAAAACAGAAATTAAACTACATTCACAGTATTTCTCAAATGTAAACAAATCGGCTGAGACTCTACTTAGGTTATGTAAAACTTCTGACCTTTCACAATATTATAGGCATGTTTCACAAATGTGTTTTCCAGTTCTGTAACTCCATTGTAATCCGTGCCAGGAACAATAAAAGAAAATCCACAGACATGAGTTAAATAAAGACCAGTGATCGTCTTGCACTGGCTTGTTCCCTAGTACGTATAAAAATATTTCTGGTTTAGAATTGTGTATAGTGATAAACCTTTCATTAAGACGCTTACACTTTTCAAAATCCCTCAAACTCACTTCTTTCTAATATTAATAGCACTGCGTGTGGTGAAGAGTAACAAGATTAGACAGCATCTCAGGAGTCCTTCATTAGGTACTTAGTTTTGGTTGAATCCAAATTTTTATGGCAGCCTGTTAAAGTATGTAATTGCCACAGGAAGTGTAGTGTGATAGTTGAATAGATAGTTGAATAGATAGGTTTTCCTCATGAGTTACTAAAGACTTATTATGGAATTAGTGCTTTTATAGCTTATTAAGTATCACTGCACTCATAGCAGTGCTCTCCCTTGAAAGGAAATGTAAAATCAAGTCCCTGGTTATTTATGTTACTTCAAGAATCCATGCAATGTGCAGGCAGTGTTTTGCCTGAGGACCTTTTCTTCCCCAGTTTGATAACTGCATTCTCTTATTCAAAAGCTACCAGTGGTTTCCTCTGGAAAAGCCAGGGTTTTGACCACTAAAAAAATAGGCTACGCGGAACTAGTTAAGGAAAATGGTCTTTCCTTTCTGGCAGTATCTGGGCTGCATTTATCCCATGGATGTGCAAGAAAACACATGTGCAATCTGTAGAGTGTTGTGGGATCCCTCAGGATAAAAGGGTGTAATTGTCATATTTTTCCAGTGTTTATTACAATAACACTTGATAGGTTTCATTTCACAATGGTTTTAAAAGGAAAACTACATTAATGATTTTTTTTTTTAAAAGGCAGTGGCCAGTTAATATGAAATGCCTTACTTTGTGCGGTTAGGCTGTTACACATTACTTGCATCCTGTTTCAATTTGTGCATGATCAGTAAAAAATCTTCAAAATCAGAATGTATCTGAAGTATTTCCTTGGCAATTCTGTTTTCGTTTTCGATATTGTCCTGTATCTGTAAGTAAGCCCCTTCTTTCCTCGTTAGGGAGGTAAATCCTGAGTAGCCTACTGCTTAAAAGCAGGAGGTAGTAATTTATTGTTCACGTTATTGAACCGAGGTGTGCCATCGAGCCTCAGCCAGACCTCTGGGGCAGGCACACACAGTATCCTTTCCTTGAGGAGCAACTTCCTTCTGTCAGATTTTACCCTGCAATGGAGAAATGTTCCTGCAGATTCGATGGCAAATCTGCACCTCCAGCTAAGCTGTTGATGGATAAAATCTCCTTTGTCGGTTCTTGACCTTCTGTCTTCCCACAAGTTTGCCCTTCTTAGGTTTCACAAAGCCTCTGTCCATAATATTTAGTAATTAATACCCCTCAAACAATCTTTTGAAATAATTTATAATTCTAACACTATTAGGTATGTGGTAAAAGCCGGCAAAAGCAACAAAATTAAAAGTAAAACCACCTATCGTGATTTGTTTTCTTGGTTTAAAATAACTTTGGTAGTTAAACATAGATACTAAATCTAACTTCTTTTAAAATAATTTATGTGTTATTGTGCAAAGTTCATACAAAGCTCCACTGCCAAGTATGATAATTGACTGTACTCCTTTTGAAATTCTTTAACCTCTGGTTCCTAAGGTTTCTGTATAAAATGTGGTACACCACCTTTGCAATATCACAGCTCCTAGTTGAACATACATTACAAATGTAATTCATATGTTTTGCAAAAATGCAATTAGATGTGTTTGGTTTGCTTAGGATGTCAGTGACAGAGTAAAACATATGCCTTTTGCATTTAGCTCAAACTTAAATATTTACATTTCTGCAAAGCCGTCTTGAACATGTAACTTGTCCTTTCCTTCCATTCAACTTCATTCTGTTTTTATGTAGCACTCCTTATTGTGTTACTTTTACATCCAAATGATGCTTGTTTTTGCGGAACAATTATATTTAAATATTAGTATGAAAATTATTCTGCCCTTTTTGTTTGAAGTGTTTGGAAATTCCCCTGTCAAGGCTTTTTTTCTCCTTTTACTTACAATTTGAGATTTCAAACGAGGGCCCATGGGCATGGAAGGTGCCGTAGCAGTAGGATATATTGGACCTCTCATTTGATTAGACAGCGTAGGCTCAAGTTTTATTCATTACATATACAAGGTTAAAGGTTATATTTATTGTTTGACAGGATGAAAAGCTAATGAAAGAGGCTGTCATAGATACATAGATTATCTTTTCACTATCAAAACACCAGGTGATCTGCTTATTTTCTCCTTTATTGAGATTTCCTTTAGAAGAATACCTATGGTATTAAACATTAGTACGGGAACAGCGTACGCAGCCCTTACTGTACACTGAGGTTTTGGGGGTTTCAACACACTTAAAATGTGATGTGGTTGGTTTGTGCAAAATCGTATGACTCTTACTTCTAAATTTTAGTGAAAGCATGGGTTTGACATGCTGCATTGTCCCTGCTCATTAAAGTGTAAATGGGAATTTCTCCTCATTTACTTCCAGTCATACATCCTGTTAAATAAAATGATTTCTTCACCAGGCAAAGTAATACTAATATTGACATGTGTATGAAACATCACACGCCCATTCATTGAGTAGAAAAAATTATATTTTGTTAATATAGAAGGTGTTTGACTGACGGGTGGTGATAAGCATAACCACTTTTCCTTATTACTGTGCCATTTCAAGAAAAGGAAGTGATAAAGCCCCAAGGCTTCTAAATGTAATAATGCAAATGAACGCATCGAAGTGTGAATATTTCAAGGCAAACCACACTTAATACTTCCAAAAATGTGTATGCCATGGAATGGAGTTTATGGGCTTATCTAGAGCCCCTCTCACTAGAAAAATGAAATAAATTTCTGTAACTTAACCTTCTCTCTTTACCACATGCAAGTCTACCACCAAAAGAAAAATGAGTATGATTCTCATTCGATTTAAGCCACACAATTACACATTTGCTTTTTGTAAATAAAAAGTTCATTTACCGAGAGAAAAACTCTGGTACTTTGAATCTGCCAGAACTCTTATATTTGATAATGTCGATATTAATATGCTGAAGAAAAGCCATTTACAAATTTGTATACAATTAGAATTTATTTTAAACTTTAAAGTACCATCCTATGATGTCCTACTTAAAGGTTGTTGTTCGGTGGACTTTTTAAATAAAAAAGCAAGCAGTCAGGACAAGCTCAGTCTGTATTCAGCCAGAGCCAAATAAAGCCACACTCAAGATTTCTTTTGTGCCCAGCTACAATTTTGTGCAGTACATTACAAAAAAAAAAAAAAAAGAAAAAAAAGAAGATAAACAGATAAGGTAGCTGCTGCATGAATTACAGTCAAGATAAGCAGAATACAGTGGCTGGATAAATAGGATGCTACGTTCAGTTCTGCTCTCATGAGAGAATGTAGTTCTATGAAGATAGCTGGCAAAACAGTAAATATTACATGAGCTAACATAACATGTCCAGTGGATATAAACACTAGAGGTATTGACAATACACTGGTTCAAAGGCCAGATGTCTAAAGAGATTAGCCGGATAAAAAAGAATGACATGAATAGCAGTGTGTTTTTAATGTTAAAGTAAATACTTCACTTTATTTTTAAATGGAAAAAGAAGCATAAAATAAACTCAAATGGCAGCTTTTAGTACATCAGAAGTGAAGTGGCTGAATAGGCATTGTCATACAGTGGGTTGTTTTGCTCGGTTGAGTAAAGAATATCTTATAAAACCATTTTATGAAAAGTTAATAATATTTGATATGAGTCCTTACAGAGGGCTTTTTTAATAAAAAGACAAATGTTGTGTTTGGAAAAAGTGTTTTCTAAAACATGATAGAAAGAACTTCTTATTTAATGTTCAGAACAATTTGTTTGACTGAAATTCAGTTTCTGTGCTAGTCTTATGGTTAAGGTACTGGACCGAGACATAGTACATGGATGGAGCTTGGCCTTTGTATTGTTTGTGCAAATCGTTTAAGCTAGTTTACACAGCAGTAGGATTTCATTGAAATGGAAATGAAATTATTTCCTTTCATTATCTGAAGATACGGGGATTGATCCATAAATAAAATTTATCTCCTTTTTATAGCCACGATATCAGGTTAAAACCATAGTAGTTGACTTTCTGTACTGAGAATCACACTGTAACGCTATGGAAAAGTGACCAGAACTCCACGTACCCTACGCATTTCACAAGAAATGTGAGAGACTACCGTAGAACTTGTCATCTAACAGGACACATGCCTCATCAGAGTAAAACTGGGTTAGTTGCTAGTTTGTACAACGGAGATTTAAAGCCTTTACCAAAAATGCGTGTTTTTACTGAAGGATGAGCTGTTACCATTTCTTTGGGTAACAGCATTTTGCCACACGGACAGTAAAATAACACTAAGGAAGCCAGGGGAAGACCTCTCTGAATTTCCTCCATACTTTTTTATTTATTTAAGCCTGGTCATTTGGTACACACAAGCTGATCTATTTGTGATGAATCAACAAGTTTTTAAATTACACGATAAAAAAAAATGAGATATTTGAGTACTTTCCATTAGTATTTATGCAAGCACGTATGGTTTTCTACATCAGGGGAGATTTAAGTCCTTTCCATTAATGTGCAGAGAAGTGGCTCACACAGGGATCTCCTGCACAGAAAAGGAGAAAAGAGATATCAGATATTCCTTATATTTCTTTGCCACGGGCCAGAGATAACTGATGTAATGCTGAATGAGAAGCTGTGGAGTTGTATGAGCATGGGCAGCTCCCCACTCTCCTCCCTGTGCATTCCAGTTGCCACCTCTGCTTAAATGTTGCCATATTTGCGCGCCAGCCTTTCTAGAGCCAACTCAGGGATTTCTAGCACATCTTTGTATTGCAAGCTATAGTCATACCTAAGCAGTTTGCCTGAGAACACTAAAAATCTTTGTGGAATGACAGAAATGAACCTCTGCCTCCTGAATCCCAGGCTACAATCCAGATCACTAGTTCATCCAATCCAGGATCTGTCCTGAGAGGTTGAGGTGAGACTTTCTAGTTGAAGACAAGCTCTACCTCACCTCCTCGTTTCTTTTTTTCTTTCCTTCTCTCTGGGGGAAGGAAGGATAATTCCCAGAAAAGAGTCTTCCCTGAGATTTTCAAATGAAAATTTCCATACCGTGCAAGAAGAGAGATGACTCCCATGATATCTCACTGAAGAGTCCATTTTATTCAGGACATATTTTGTGCATTTCAGCGTTTTTCTTCAAATGAATCCTAAAGTAATTGAAAGAAAAATGGATTCTGACTCTGAAAAGAATATTGATGAGGATGAAGGTAATCTTCAGAATACAGCTTTTTAGGTTTATCATTTAATAAATTGAACATGTGTCTTCTGAAAGTAGATTATTTTGGCTACTTGTGCAGGCATTTTTACATGAAAATGGGAATGTAACATCTTACAACCTTATATCTTTTATCTTTTAAATTGAAATAACACTTCTCCCTGAAGGACCTAGAAAACATGATGGTGTGCTTGCGTTAGTGTTTAATGTGACTTTGGGAAATTATTGTCAAGTTCTTGCAAGAAAGTACCTCTTTCATTAAATACACCAATATATATATGAATTATTATTTTTTTGTAAAGAGTTATTGAAAGCTATGGGTTGAGCCATCATTAAAATTTTGATTCTCTATAAAATAAAATACCTTGTAATTATTTTTGAGCATCAGTCATGCGTCACAGTTCTCATTACTGTAATCAATTTACAGTGAAGAATGAAAACACACAGCTTATTTGATGAAAGACATCTGATCAGCTTCAAATATATTTTGAAAGGCCTGGAGTTTTGAGTTTCAATCTTGCATTAATCACCATATCCCTTCTCTACTGTGCCTTCAGACATGTACGTACAATAATATTGTGACAGATGACGTCTCTGTCTTCCGTAGCCTCAGAATTCACTGCAGCGTAGGGTACGATGCACCTTCACAGTGGAGGGAAGAGAGATTCTCACGGTGTTTTTCCATTACAAAATACAATCTCACCGATTTGTCTGCCATCTTGTGTTACCTTCTCAGAGGGGGTGAACGTTTCCTGTTAACAGAGTAGGGCCTGAATTACTGCTGTAGCTTTTGAAATGTGCGGTTGGGGACTGGAGTTTGTTCTGCCAGAGATGTGGATGCACAGTACCTTAATGAGGGTGGTGTGAGCGGGTCCCACACAGTCCCCAAAGCAGCCTAGAGCCCCAATATAATTTAGCAAAGTGCACATATATGTGCACAGTTTATCAGTCTAATAGGAAAAGAATGTCTTTTAATAAGTTGCTCTTTCAAGGAAGTGGTTGAACAAGCATTTTTATATATTGGCGACTTATAGGCTATAATAATGCCAGCGTGTTTCCTGACAGTGGCAGGATGTGTAACAAAACCAAGTATAAAAAAAAATGCAAATATTTATTTTTTCTTTTTTTCAGTAGCCGTGAAACAAGCCTGGAAAGTGTTAGGGAATGGTCATACTTCTTTTTCAAGAATGTTTTGTGAGGTCTTGCAGTGCAATCTGCACCAGATAACACTGATCCTTAGGGATTACTCATACATTTTACACGTATGAGAAAGCTATTAACATCTCCATGACATAGCAAAGTATAAAGCATCCAGACTGTTTCATGTGAGAAATACGGAAATCAGAATGTTTTAAAATGTAAGTGTTCATCAAACACTGCTATTTAAGAACAAGATCTAATATATAAAGTTGGAAAACACCATGTTTTATGTCAGCCTCTTTAACAGCCATCTCAAAAGACATAGCAGCACTGAAGGAATAAAATACTTGTAGCTTTAAAATTGTTCAGTTACATACGTAGTGTAGTGAAACACATTGATATTGCACTGGTATTTCCATTCCAAATGACTCAGTAGAAAAATTGTGTGGGGGAATGAAATGCAAGAATACCTGTTAGCATTTTGAAATGGGTCAAAGTCCTTGCATATTTGTTTTTTTTCAAGTTGTAATTCCCGTAATAATATCAATTCTAACTCTTAATTTTTGATTAATACAAATCAAGTACTCATTTAAAATTATAATAAGTTTATACAATTATTTGGTGTGGAAGTGTGCTCTCCTCTAATTATTAACTTCTGTGTGTTTGGTTAATCTTACTACAAAGGTAAAATATAAGCTAAGATTCTTTCCAGATCTCATCTGGAAAAACAGGTTGAAGATCACTTACATATTTATCTCAACATTTTAGTTACTTTGTGTCGTATTTTCTTTATCCCAGTGACTTTTGTATCACACAATAACAAATGCATTTTGCAAAAAAAATTCTGAGATAAAGTGGGCTAAAAAAATTACAGAAAAGCATTTCTCCCCTAAGTAGGCACATCAAAACCAACGGTTCCTACTACTTGCTACTTATGTTTCTTTTGGTTCTACCTAATTTGTATAGATTGTCTGTTAAATCTGCTCAGAATGGAGTTTCTATTTGTGAATAATTTCCAAATTCTATTGTTTTTAAGAACAAAGCTTGTTTGTTTCACTCAGTAAAACCTGGCTTTGTTCAGTCAGAAAGTAGATCCAGTCCTGCAGGACTACGCATGGTTTTTAAGTATTTCTGCTTAGGATCACCAGACACCGTCAGCAGTTCCGCGTGAAATCTTTTCATCATGAATGGCGCATTACAAAGTATCCTGTGTGAGCAAAAGTCAGTTTTCATTAGCTGTGTGATTACGGTGAATGACAGCAACAGAAATATTAGTTTGGCCTCAATGCATTTAAAATGCAGTTTTAGAAGTCTATTTCCAGAACAATGTTATTGAATTAATTGGGAAACAACTCATATTTCAAGAAGGTCTTGAAAGTTTGCAGATGTGGATCACTTATATTTGTCAATTAAAATAAGGAAAGTCATAAGACTTTTAGTACACGAAGCCTTTGAAAAGAAATTCTAAGATTACAGCAATCTGAAGGGATTACTACAGCATGGAATGAGTTTGGTTGCAGAGTCTCTGATGTAGTGAATCTTAATGCAGAATTAACCGGTGACGTATCAGACAGGCTGCCCTCCAGCTGATAATATATTTGACCTCTCATCCCTTTGTAGCCTATCGGTGCTTTGAACCCAAAGAGAGCAGTCTTCTATGCAGAACGGTATGAGACATGGGAAGATGATCAGACTCCACCTTATCATTACAACACCCACTACTCTACATCTACTTCTACGCTGGCTTGGCTTGTTCGTATTGTAAGTATTTCTGGATCCTGGTTTTCATTAATATCTTTATCTACAGCATCTCTTCTGTCACCACCACGACGATTTTTTAGATGAAAGTGCTTTTATATCAAAATCTCACTGTTCTTCCTTACCTTAAGATCTCAGAAATTGTCTAGGTGTACTGTGTATACTCATTTGTAGTGATTCCTTCCTACCCAAACAATCTGAAATATATTTGAACACAAAATTGTGGTGATGTAGGGACACATACAATGAAGAAAATCCATCTAAAACTAAATCCATCTAAAAAAAGTGTATAGACAATACAGAAAGCTGATACTACTCATATATTCTTTTATTATTTTCAGCTAGGGACAGATATATACAACATTAAAAAAAAACCTCTTGTAAAAAGCACATTAAACCCTGTCGGATTGAGAGGAGAATTATAGAACCAGTTTTATATTAAAGCAGTATGGAGTAATATTTTATGCAAATGAACTATGCTTCTCAATGAATTAATAACTTAGAGTTTTCAGAAAAGTAAAAATGCAGATTCCAACTTCAAACTGCCATTTCAGTTCTGGAAACCTCACGCTTAAATCCTATCCTCAAAATCAGATCTAAGGAAAGGGGGCCAAACTGCAAAGGTAGAATGAATCTGAATTCAATTTGTGTTAAGACAACGAATTACAGAGAAAAGAGTGTTGATGAGAAACTTAAGGTTTCACAGAAAAACCTGAATTAATGAAAAATGGAGCCGCTATGTAATTACTAAACTTAAACTAGACACTGCCAATACAAATCTGTTGCGTAGGGTGTATTCTAAGCATGTTTCGCACACAACCAAGCAAAGCAGGACTGCACAAAGTGGTTTTCACTGAGTTTTCACTCATCTCAGCTTCCCTTAGGCACGTCTTGTTTTTCTGCTTTTCTGCTCAGAAGGGAAGAATTCATGTGTCTGAGTTCAGGATATACTTCTTCTTAACCCATGGGAAACTAAACGTTGATTACACTCCTATATGGGGTGATCACTGTACTCCTTTTAAATGTTGCTAAATTATTCATGTACTGTGAATACATTTTATGGTTCACACGTGCTTCTTTGTTGCCTTAAAGTATATTAAAAACAGTGGTTTCATTTGCATGTTTATCTATTAATTTTGGCTGCTATTCAACAGAAGATGCCCCCTTGCTAGTCAGCAAATCCGTAGGCCTGAAAGTCTGCTTACAGGCTGAATGTACAACACACCAAGGAGCATTCATTTCCTGTATTAGGCTAATGCTGTGTCATTTTTACTGCTGTTGTTTATGGAATATTGTAGGTGTTCTTGCCTCTTTCTTTTCTGCCCTAAAAGAGCAAGAGAACAAGGTCTTGATGGCCTTGCAATATAGACTTGACAAATGATGTTTGCTAGAGCAAGCCATATATGTGAGAATAGAAAGCAGAGAAGAAAAGGAAAAGCAGCGCTTTCCAGGGAAGAGATTGCTGATGGCATGAAGGTGAAAACAACAAATGGCGAATTTAAATATGGGGCACACCTAGATAGGTATTTAAAAGATTATTTAATTAGGAGTGACCAGCAAAGAAAAGCAATCACTAGTGGGAGGAGACAACAGAAGCGAGAGGGAGGCAGATGTGGGGAAAGTTTAAAGCTCAGAAAAGGGAAAAAAGATAACGTCATGAGATCAGATAGGGCTGCGTATGGAAACACAAAATAAAGATTTGAAAATAAATGCGTATAGAGACAGTGAAAGATTATAGCTATGGGGTTTATAAAGTCATACTGATCTTGAGAGAGAGATTTTTGGCTGCAAAATAAAGGATGAAAAATCCTAAGGGAGAAGATTATGCCATTGAAGTTGATAGATTAGGCTAAATCAGATTTCTGGAAGTTAAAGTAGGATTTCTTGCTTGCAAATTTTTTGAGCTAGTGTTTTGGCATGAGTTTGTGAAGAACTGTGTAAGAACATTTTCTAAAAGGTAAATTACAGTCTAGTCCAGGAAGCAGAAGGTGACAATAAGAGATGCAGAGATTCAGACAGAAGAATGCTTTCAGTTTTTTAAGAGATTGGAGAAGATTCAAGGGAAGAGATGTGTTACAGTAGAGCTTTTCGTAGTAAATGACAACATACTGAGAGTGAAAGAGAGGAGTGGAAAGTGAAATTGTGGGAGAAGACTCTGTAGACCAAATAATAAAAGAAAAGGGAAAGAAAAAAGATAGAAATGGAATGAAAACAAACAAGCAAACAAACAAACAAAATAGCTATGACAAAAAGTATACGGGAATGAGATGGTCTAGCCAGAAGCAGAATAAACCAAGATAATGGGGATCCAGAGGGAGAAACTACCTTTGTACTGGAGGAAACAGTAGTTGCAGTAGGAAAGGAAGTTTCAGCCACTCTGAAGTATGTGTATATAGAGTTGTGTAATTGCCACAAAACCTTAAAAATTTTTTTGAATCTTGCTTTTTGGCTTTGACAGATGCAATCTGGTTCCTGTCAGTTCTCTTCAAAGCCTTGCTTGTAATATCATATTTCTGAGTCAATTCTGTGATAATCTGCTCCCTACTGCCTTCTATTTCCCTCTCTTGCTTTCCTTTATCTGACGTATCAGTCTACTTTTATAAAAAGTACTTTGTGCCTTAGCCTCAGTTCTCTCCTGTTTAATTGATTTTGATATCATCAATCTCTGCCTCTGTTTTGTCATTAAATTTTTTACTGGTAATACAATTCTCTCTTGAGTTCTTTTGTGTACTAAGAGCGTCTAGTAAAAATCCATCTTTAAAATTGACCTATTTCATTTTGTTTTCAAAAACATGACAGCGGCTTAGCATAGAATATGTTGAAGCTACTGATAATCACAGCAACTATAATTACTTTATTACTAATTTTTTTGTTCTTCTGCCTTTTATTATACTTGATAGAATAGAGTGCAATCCTTAAGTGAAGTTATGGGCTACTAGTGCTTCTGCAGAGCTTCTGTTTGTATTTTCTGAGAGCTGGTTGTACAAGTCTAGGAGTGCTCCATTCTGTTCTGTAAAAACGCTAGTAGGAAAACGAAGGCAGTTTCAGGATCAGCAATGGTTCAGCCTCACCAGCCGTATATCAGATTGGTTACAGTCACTTTTGAGGGTTATACACCTGACCCTGACACTCTCCCAAAGCAAGATAATGTACACATCCTCTTTCTGTACAGACCCCTGCACACACACATACGTGTATACATGCACACACTCATATGTGAATTGAAATGATAATTCTTAATTAACCTGTACATGTTTATTTAAACTAATCCATTGTACATTTCAGACCACTCCATAATACTGGAATTCCGAAAGGTCAGGAAACAATCTTCTAACTAGCTTCACAAGAAATGAACTGAGACACAGCCTAGAAATTTTTAATGCTATAGTTACAAATGAATCCTGCGTGTTCTCTAAAAATGTTAGGTTTATATCCAAAATCAACTGTTTCTTGAAAGTGATCAGCTTGCTTTCTAAGTTGAGAGGTAGATTATTAAAGGCCAGGTAACTACTTTACAGAGATGCATAATGAATGTGAAAGTCTACTGCATTGTTCAGTCAGGGTAATAATGATGACAGAAACTAACAGGGAACACCATTGTTTGTGTAATATTGCTTTCCTCTCCTTTGAGGTGTTACTGGAATCAAACCATGGTTAAACATTTTTGCACATCTCACATCTTTAGATCTAAGCCCAAGAAATTCAACTTATTCCTTAGGAAATCTGAGCCAACATCACCCACAAGTTTGCTCCAGCAAGCAGAATAAAAAGTATTCTGGAAAGGGATGCACTGTTCTGTTGATGCAGTTTCATTTTTGTATCACTGAAATTAAATATTTTTAGTTTATGGATAGGTGACCTTACCACCTGGTTCAAGAGTAATTTTTTTTTACATCCTTTCCATGTGGGCTGTAGTACTGAGTTGCAGCAGATAGAATGGTTTAAACAAAGAATCCTACATCAGAATGCTATCTATCCCAGTGACCTGAATGTCAGCCTGAAAAGTACATAGAAGAAAACAGAAGAATTAATTCTGTCTTGAATGTGAATATCATCATTGCTTTCACATTTTCAGGTGAAATAGGCTAATTGACAAGCGGCTGAACATGAGCCAGCAGTGTGCCCGGGTGGCCAAGAGGGCCAATGGCATCCTGGCTTGTATTAGAAATAGTGTGACCAGCAGAAGGAGGGAGGTGATTGTCCCCCTGTACTCAGCACTGGTGAGGCCACACCTTGAGTATTGTGTCCAGTTCTGGGCACCTCAATATGAGAGAGATATCGAGGTGCTGGAGCGAGTGCAGAGGAGGGCAATGAAGCTGGTGAAGGGCCTGGAGAATAAATCTTATGAGGAGTGACTGAAGGAGCTGGGACTGTTTAGTTTGAGGAAGAGGAGGCTGAGGGGAGACCTCATCACTCTCTACAACTACTTGAAAGGACATTGTAGAGAGGTTGGTGCTGGTCTCTTCTCACAGGTAATTAACGATAGAACAAGAGGGAATGGGTTCAAGCTGCAACAGGGTAGGTTTAGGCTGGACATTAGAAAAAAATTCTTCACAGAACAAGTGGTCAGACACTGGAATAGGCTGCCCAGGGAGGTGGTGGAGTCACCATCCCTGAATGTGTTTAAGAGTCGTTTAGATGTAGTGTTAGGGGATATGGTGTAGGGGAGAACTTTGTAGAGTGGGGTTGATGGTCGTACTCGATGATCCCAAGGGTCTTTTCCAACCTAAATGATTCTATGATTCTATGATTCTAAGGTGCAATTGGATGCTCTCAGTAGTTGCTGTTGAAGAAGCTGTGTTTGCATGAATCAGTTACATCGTCATTGAAACAGTATTAGAGAGCGTGATTCTTTAATGTTGTGGTCAAGAAGTATGTGGAGAATAATCGGTTTCTAATTTCTGTTACAATAACTAAGTACTTGTACAAGGCGGAAGAAATCCTGAATTTATTGTGAGTCAGGTCTGATTGAGCCAAAACTAGTTTTTAGTGAGATTCAAAGGGGAGGAGGACTTGAAATCTTCTTGTAAACAGAAGTGAATCTGAGTCTCCTATTTGGTAGATTTGAGCAGGAGAGTCACAAATATATCAGACAGAAGGTGTACGTCATTCTGACAAAACCAGAAATACTTTCTTTTTCTCTCTTACAAATGGCTGAGAAGACATTTTTGTTTGACATGAGATGTCTCAGAATGACACATCCCTTCCTCTTCTTTCCCCTTCTCCCACCATAAATGATTCAAATGGCACTAGGCAGTGTTAAAAGGGGGATGGAGGGAGAGAAGTGCTGTTGAATGGAAAAATGACTTGTTCCCACAGCTCAAGCTTGTATTCATTGTAATCAAGTACCCCAGAAATCTCTCTTCTTTTTGGCAGTGAACAAGGCGTGAATTTTATTCAGAATATTAGGAATGAGTGAGATGGGGTTATAATGAAAACATTGTGCAGCTTTATAGCTTTCACAGCAACAAAACCTTTACATGAAATGACAGTAATCGGTATCATAGAATAACAGTATTTAAATGAGTATATTGAACACAGATATGAATTGTGTTTATATAATATGAGCACTTGACTTTCCAGAGAATAAAAATTACCTTAAAATTATGTGAGAGGTCTGAGATAATGCAAGTGAAAGCTCTGCATTTCTGCTAAGGATTAAAAATCCAAAAAGATAGGCACAACAGGTCATAGCAGGAGAGCATAATAGGGCACCCTGTAGTGCTCAGCTATTAAAAGTTTAATCCTTGATTATGAATTTTATTGCTTTTGTATATTTGTCTCAGATGCTTAAAATAATGTTGTCATGGAATTTTGGATTAATATTTTTACATAATTTATTGTAATTACATCATTTTCCTGGTTTCTCCTTTTTTTTTTAATCCATCAACCGCTGCAGATTTCAGAACCTCAGCAGTGACCCATAGTCACACAATGATATTCACAACAAATTATGCGTATCTTATAAAGAAAAAAAGTGACAGGTTGGTGTTGGTAGAAGACAGAATTATTTGTTCTCGGATCAACAACATATAAAGTTTTTGAGTACAGTTGAGCTAGAAAGATAGCATAATTTACCAAGATTGCTATTGCAAATATATACAGAGAATTGGAGGGTGAGAATTTAGTTAAAAACCAAATAATTCTAATGTTGGAAGAATGTAATGTACACTTAATGTTAAAATTATAATATTAATAGAATTTTAGGGTAAATTAATATAATCCAATTCCTGTGTATATTTTTTTCAGTTTGCTAGCTCTGGGTCTGAATCCTACGCTTTTTCATTTCTGTTTTACATGAAATTCACTATGTGAAACATTGTAAAATCTAGGCATATAAAAACTTAATTTCTTTTCAGTATTGCAATTCATTGTGATACATTTATGCTGCTCACCAAGTAGAGCTGGTGTTAAATTTTAATATTGTATTCAAATTATAAATCTCTTCCTCACTTGCCACACACTCTTTCAATATTCGCGAGTGCAAACAAAGTCATTGTGCAATGGGAGTTAGGGTCCTCCAAAGAGAAATGATACTGTGATTATTTTTTATTTAATTTCATTCTTTTTAGTTAACTATTTAACGTACTAGGATTCTCTGAGGGGAGTAAATGCACTGATGAAACTGTATTTCTTAGATTGTTACGTATTCTTTTGAATGTATCTTTTTAATAGAAATCCTCAATGTTTTAAGAGAAAAAAAGAAATGGAAAGAATTGCATTATTGTAATGAAAACTATTCCATATTTGCACTGACATACACTGAAAGTTAAGATACTGTCCCTGGCTAAAAAAAAAAGAACAAAAAAATCTTTGTTCAAATATAAACAGTTCCCTTAAGCTGCTTCAAAGGTACTGGCGTACTATGATGACAATAAGAGAGATATCCCATTCCTCTCCTTTAGAGACAGAAATTTAGAGTTTTTCTCTTCTTTGAAAGAAAGTAGCCTGTGTTGATGTTGTGTATGATAGAGAAGATTAATTGGGAAGGCATGTGGAGTAAAGATTAGAGAAATAATGGTCTCCGGAAGTCTGAATTCCCTCTTTTGTTTTCCTCCTCTTTTTGGATTCTTGCACTACGTTTGCATACATGCTTTCCTTATGTATATTTTAATTGCTCTTAAATGCTACAGAAAATTAATTACTTTGTCCTCTTTAATCTTGGGAAATTTAAACACAATGTGTATAATGTGACATAATTCCCTCAAAATTTCTTTATTAATAGAGGAGTTCCCTCCTTTGTTCAAAAGTTTCAGAAAAGGAAACAGAGGACATATAGAATAAAATTCAAAGAGTAGATGGGTAATACTGTCATAAGAATTATGATCTGGTGATTATGAACTGCCGTGATTAACGAAATTTCCAAATGATCAGAAGATGCAAAGAAATAAGTTTGAGTGTGAATTTAACAAAAGGGACACTTTTCCCCATCAGACTTTGGCAAAGAGGAAGAAGTAGCTTCCACCCATGTGGACATATTGCCAAATATTAATTGAATCAGAGAGCTAATGGAGTGGTGGCGGAAAACCAGGGGGTTGGCAATGATCTCGGTGTTCAGGTTCTGCTGTCAAATTAAAGATTCGGTCCCCCATTAACCCTTCCCCTGCAGTGGAATGCAGTGACATAAAAATGCGTTCTCCAAACTGTGTAAGACTTGAGCTTCCATTTAGTAAGTATTGGGAGTGTGTAATTCAGATAGAATTAACAAAAGTAAAAACAAAAAAAATATTTTATCTCTGTACCTCTGCCCCAAAGTAATGTTAAAGCTAGATATCCTGTAACCATAGTCAGCCTCATAATGACCGTACAGCCATTCTGCCCAACGTGAGGCAGAATGGAACCTCCTGAGGCCTTTTAAATTAAATGAAAACAAAAGGAAAATCCAGACGGGGGATTTTTTAAGATTTTATTTTGACATACCATCTTGCAAGGAGTAAACAAAGCATGGTAATATAAATAACACAGAGGGTGTTTATGATGGTTGCAGTGAAGTAGGCAGCCATTGTGAACTGGAACTGAGCTACATAGGTCCGCCACTGATAGGTAATTATTCTTATAGAAGAGTGAATATATAAAATAACCTTTCCTGCAGAACTCAAGATTTGTGTGTGCAAAATGTTTTAGTGACAATAAATGTACTAAGATATTCAGTACAGATATAACTATGAGGTGCCATATTTTTCTTTAATACTGCCTTTATGAAGTATTTTGATCTGCAAAACTTATTTGGGTTTCTTTAGAAACTTGCTGTATGATTCCTTCCACTGTTTTCTTAATCCATCTTCATTTCATTGACTACAGGAACCCTTTACAACATTCTTTCTAAATGCAAATGACGGCAAATTTGACCACCCAGATCGAACCTTCTCTTCAGTAGCCAGATCTTGGAGGAACAGCCAAAGAGATACCTCAGATGTGAAGGTAACATATACGTTAAATAAATTGGTAAACGTGCATTTTGATTTATGGTATTTTGTTTTATGTAGGGACAAATAAGGCTTTGTATTTCATATCTTTATATTCAGCACACTAGGTATAGTTTAAATAAAAGGTAGATGTTACTAAAGACTATTGTTCTAACAGAAACATTCAAAGATTCTTTGAAGTTCAGTGGACAAAAGGTGTTTTGTTTTTAGAGAAAAACAACCTAACTGATCTAATTTAGATCAGATAATCAGGAGATGGAGAAAAGCCCAATAAATTGTTCTTTCCTGCTGTTAACTCAATATTTGGCCCACTCCATAAAACACAGCAGGAATTGGATTTGACCTTAAAGTGTCATATTGTTATAGCTTGCCTAGCTCTGGGTTTGCATTGCCTGGGGCAATTAATAAAGCATTAATGACAAGACCCATTTAAAATGTTGGCTTTTCTGTACAGCTTTAGCTTTTACTTGACTGTGCCTGGGGATATTATGCAACAATACGCATTAGATTAAAACAACTTCTACACGATATACAGAAACAGCCGGAGAGCAGCGTGATTTTACTGTTGTTATTCCTTGCCTATTGTTAAATACAAAGGGTTATTGTTCATATACATGGGACCTTATCAGAAATAAACCAAAAATCTAATGATATTTTGAATAATATGGTCCTTTCTTGATTCTCATTTTCACATTTTGCATGAGGTAGGCAAAGGCTGCAGTATACCATTAATGGCTCTTTTTTTAAACTTCATTTAAAAGTGAATTTATCCTTCTTCTATTTTGATACTGCCACTCATAGGAGGAAATGCTAAAGTCAAGGTCACATTACCATTATATTTTTGACTTAAATTGACAAAAGATGTAAGTCCGTTGATTTATTTTTATGCCAGATCTCCTGTTTATGTAAATATTCCAGCAGTCTCAGAAGTGTATGTGGACAAACCATGTTGTTATTATTCAGTTTCCAGTTAGAATAACAAATTGTAAATTGTACTGCCATCTTAACATATGGGAGAAAATGCTCTTTAAAGGAAAAAAAATTAACCTAAACCTTTTACAACCTATTTCATGTTTATTTATGCTCGTCTCAAACTCAATAGTATTTTAAGCACTATCACTGTTACCTTTGTAAGAAAAACGAAGGAAATTTCCGTACCTGTTGGAAGGAATTCAAGTTAATATCTGCTATATTTGAAATGCAGCCATTTCTTCAAATTCAAAGTGCTGACATTTTGATTTTTCCTTTGAATGAAATCCGGTTTTCCTGGAATTCCACCAGAATATCTGGGAAAATGGCATCCTAGGAGTGGGGCTGAAACAAAAGATAAGAGCCTTAAACTGAGGAATAAGGGAAGACAGTTGGAAGTGACTGTAATCTTCTTGTCTGGCTTTAGTACACAGGAGGAAGGCAGCTAAATACATGAAGGCATTGCAAAAGATAAAGAAATATCTGTGGACAGACGGAGGGATGGTATTCAACTAGGGTATATAATTAGTGAAAGGATTGTTCCTAAACTAGCAACCGAATGAGTTATCAGGAAAACAAAGAACTAAAATATTTGTGTAAAAATACAAGGACTCCTGTGAACCAAGTCGTGTAATTTAAACTGCTGCTTCCAGCTATTGCAAGGATGCAGGAATTTTGGGTGGATAAGAGTTGCATTACAAAATGTATTTGTATTTTAAAAAATCCAAGTTATTAAAATAAAACAAGTATTAAAAAGATGCTCAAAACCAGGTACTCACCTTTAGAAAAGGAATGCAAAAGGTGCAGATGTGGGGAAGCTATGTACTTTAATGCCATTGAGTTTAAAGAAGGGAGTTGGGGGTAACTTGGATAAAATAGTAACAATTAAGGGTCAGAGTTACATTGGGGAAAAGACTGTCAATGTATTCTAGAATACATTTGGGAGTCTGCCATAGAGCCCTAGAGTCAAATTTAGATATACATACATTTCTGTTACGCCATTAGAAAGAGAAATACTACTTGGATCTAAGTCATTACAGAAAATCTAATATGGGAGACGCAGATGAGGTATGTTAGCCAATAAATGTTTTCTCCAGATAATCCCTGACCTGTCTGTTCAGGGATACTTTAGGGATTAAAGATGCTGTTTAAAATATGGTTTTGTTAATTAATGAAGATACAGGGAAGGTGGGTTTAGAAATTAACCTTGAACTGATTTATTATGAGTTGACTCAGCCTAAGATAAAAATAGATAAACAAGAGCAGATTTGAAAACAAGCTAAAACTCTACAGGATGCTAAAGCAAATAGAAAAAGTTTATAAGATATCTAAATAAAAAATAAAAAATAAAAAAAAGGGTGGAAATTACCCGAGATTTTTTGATGTATTTAATACCAGCATTCAATGTATCACATCATCACATTAATTTATTATATTTTGATACAAAACCACTACTGGAATAAGTCTACTGAAGTACACTTCAGTATCCTAAGCAATATATTTTAATGCATTGCTGTTTTGTGTTCAGTTTAACAAGGAAACCTGAAGATCATCAGGATGGCAGAAAGCTTATAGTGAGACCGAAGCTATATGCTTGGCGTTATAACAACTAGACTATCTCATGGCATCTAAATTCTACCTGAAACAGTCTGATTAGTCATTAGTTTCAGAGCCTTTATGTTCTTGGACAACACAAGTTTTTGTTTTCCCTCGTTCAATTTTCGGTATGTATTCGTGCTGGATAAAGCAAATTCTTAGTGCTTCCTTTGCTGGGAACTAGCTAGTGGAAGTACATGCCCAAACTGGACGGAGCCAGAAGAAGAGCAGCAAATGTATTTAAGGAGTTGCATAGAGGAAGAAAAATGTGTGTATATATGGGGTAATTAATGTCTAAAAGTGAAGATAGAGTAACATAAATGCTATGAAATATGCAAACATATGAAAGGGAGAAGAATTGTTTGTCAGGGAACAAAGAGGTAAACCTCAGAGGAAAGGGATCAGAGTTGAAAAATGCTTGCTTAACCAACAGAGTATGAAAAGTTAAAGTAAAATTGAGTATTCTCTGAATTTTAATATCCTCACAAGGGGAAGTAGTAAAATCCCTATTTCTCGAGCTTCTTAGAAACGTAGACTAGCAAAGCCCTGGAAAAGCGTCAGGGACAATCATGAATTGGCAAGAGGATGCGCTAGTTGACCCTTTAGGCCCTTTCCATTTGTAGAGTCTGTGTTTCTTAGCGATAAATCAAGAATGAGTATAGCAGCTAATTGTTGCTGTTGTTTGTTGCTTAAGATCTTAATGAACTGCATTTCTCAATGCCACGACATCAGGGCCAACTCTTCCCTAAGGCCTCAGAGTTCATTCTGCAAAAGGATGGGAAACTGAACTATTATTAATACTACAAATACCCCATTTTTTTCAGATTAGTTGTGCTACTGCTTGGAATGCCTTACAGGCTTTTAAAGCATTTTAATCAAGCTTTCAGGGACTGGAAAAGCAGTGAGGTTTGGGGAGCCACCAGAAACCCCCTAAAAATCCCTCCCCATTTTGCCTGCTCTCCTAAGAGCAGCAACCTCTGTCTTGCACAGTTAAAAACCTTCAGCTCTAAGACTTTGAAACTTCATGTTCGTCTGTCTGGCAGCTTCTAATATTTATACAGTGGTCCCGCAAGAAAGTAGAGCAAAAGAAAAGATGTATAGAGCTTGCATGTGAGTACAAAATCTTAAAGCGTGTTCTCTGTCAAAGTGTTCTGCATATTTGTGTGGCTTCTTCCTGGCTGAACACACAGTAATAAATGGGGGTCTTTGGCAGTGTGGATTCCCACACGATATACATGCTGTAAATTGTTTTCCCACCCTAGAGATTTTTGGACTCTTCATAGTAAATATTAGGTGTTTGGAATATGGACTATCCATCAAAGTAGAAAATTTTCAAAACTGTTAAGAATAACAAGTGTTCATTATTCATGTATTCCTTATCATATATTTGAAATTCATCTGAGCTGCTTTAAGTACATTTAATCTCTGATCTCACTAATCTCATTAATTACTGTGGCACAGGTTACGAAATAATTTAAAAACAGTGTGTAATGAATTAATCTGACATTCTTCAATGCTGTTTATTGTAAGATGGCCATGATTTTTCCTTTCAACTACCATATTAAATAATGATATGAATTGCCTTAAGTCTTTACTAGCAAGGTCTAATTAAAAACATCTTTCTAAAATTATTTTTTTTAGGAAAATAAAATCTGTATTAGGATTTTTTCATCAGTTATTGTTTAAGAAAGACGACTGTGAGTTGCTTTATTCTTAAGTGCTTAAGTCACTCCTGAAGGACATCAGTTTTAACTGGTAAATTGAGATTTTTAAGCAATGCAGATACTTCCCACAACAGTGTTCTTTTGCAGCCTCCACGTAGTTTTAAAAGAAACGTCCAAACCACTTTTCAGAATTTCTGCATTAAAATTAAAAAACCTGACATTTGCAAAAGACAGTATATCTCTTTAGGAAGCTGCAATTCTGTGCGTCAGTCTCCTTTTTTCACACGCGTGACATTCTTCTCCCTCTCTGTTTCTCCCTTTCTCCTTTTCCCCTCCCTCCTTCGCTCTCTCTCTCTTTGCGTATGTGTAGTCTCCTCTAGAACTAAATTGTTTCATACTGAGCTAATGAAAATAGGGCTGTGGCAGTAGTTTGATCAGTCTGAAAAAAAAGCCATAATTACTACATCTTGAATTGTGGCAAAAGGTACACCGCCTTTGAAAAATGTAGCAGATGATAGATTATTGCTCAATAGATGATTAAGGATCTACTTAGACATTTTTGTTCCATATATTTGGGCTGCTTTCGTTGATTTTCAAAGAAACCTGCTCACCTACAGTGGATGAAACAGAATTAATACGGTATGTGCTGTATTAGAGTGGTAACACACAAGGGAGAACCTGGATAACAGAGTTTATTTTATTGTGTCTCCCTTTATCAACATCGACCTTCTCTTGAGATAATCAGTACAAGCTGGAGGAAGAATGAACGTTCGCGGAGTGACCTTTGAGGAAGCAAGTCACCCGGAAATGACCATAACTTGGCCAGTCAGCTTTCACATTTTTTCCTTTACACCTCCCCCCGGCTCCAGCTTTTGGTAACACTGACTTCCCCAGAACCTCCCGTTCAGGCACTAATCTTTCCTAATGCCTCTCAAACTTGTTATATTACTTTTTGAATAGGGTGTTTAGAAGTTAGAAAGGTAGCTCTGACAAAGTGTCATTAAGGTGCCTTAGTGTGAATTAACGCGGTTAATGGAGGTACTCCTGACTGACTCGTTGACCCAGTCCTAGGCTCTTGTGGAATTAATGGATGCCAGGGGATCAACCTTTTGGGAGGAAAAGAAAGAAAGAAAGAAAAAGAAATGGCAGCTTTAAAACCCTGAAGTGAATTATATTAGAAAAGTGAAAACGTCTGGGTTGGATTTGATTTCATTGGGAGGCCATAAAATGGTATACCCTTAGCAAAACATATTAAGCAGAAACGTCAGATTTGATGCAAGTGGTGTACAATTATGATAGTGTTAATAGTGGTCCTCTATCACCCCAAGACATATTTTTAAAGTTTAATTTCTCAGCAGCTTGGATTTGTCACAGGCTTGTAAATTAGAAAATGCATTTGGGGATGTTTTCTTATATGAAGACACAAGGCATATAATACTGTTAACTATACCTTGGGGTTTTAGTATAGCTATTAAAATAAACTAGAGATCACATTTACAGACGAGAAATGTCTGTTATAATATTCATTTTACCTTTTTTTTTACACCCCTCAGTAGCTTTACTGCATCGTTCTTCATCTGAGAGGAGCCAAGCTTCTCGGGCGGTTTGAAAGGTAGCTGACTATTAAATGATAGAAAGCTAACCTGTCTTATTAGAAGTGTGAATGAAAGGGAGCAGAGGAGGTTACCAGCTTGTGAAATGTCAAGGACAACTAGACAGAAATTACTGCAAATAGATTTAGATCACTAGAATCCCTATTTTTATTAACTCTTTGAACTCTAGATATTTATTGTGGTAAGAAATTACCCATGACAGGTTATGTAGTCGGAAAGATTTATTTAGAACCTTTGATATGTTTTGGCAAGAGCAAAGAAACCAATAAAATTTACTGAATTGTATCAGTTAATGCAAAATTCTATATCAGCGGAATGGTATACACTAACAGTATGCACCTAAAATGCTTAATTGGCCTGTGACTATTTTAAAAATATCAAGACTTTTAAAAAATATTGGTCTTCTGTGTCTTTTTTATTTTCATTCCCTCATTTTATGCCTGCAAACTGATGTAACTTCTGGGGAAGCTTTTTTATGTTGTTATTTTTGATGTTTTCCTTTATGTCTTGATTTACACTGGCTGACTCAATGTTTGTAGTAAAGGAAGAAAACATTTTGAGATTTGTCTTTCATGAACATTTGTGCTTGAATCATAAACTCCTCAAAATCATGGTAGCTTCAAACAAGCATTCCTTTGCATAGACCTGGCTTAGCATTGACCTTTTACCGCTAGTCCCACTGAAGGTGCAATAGGACTTTTAAGGATCCACTTATCGACTATTCCGTCTGTCAAGTGGAAAGCAGATTGGGAGACAGAAGGTTCTCTGTGTCCCATCCCCTGGTGTAAATACCATTCCTGAGATACGTTTCCCCCCCTGCTAATTTCTGAGTCTCCTTTTTCCTATCTTCAGGGTGAATTACGCAATGACCCTTCTAAAGTATGAAGCTGGTGATTTGTAAGAAGCTATGTTGCACGGCAAATTACGCCGTGCATAAAAATGAATGAAAAATAGCAGATCCTGTCAGAAAAGTATGCAATTTTAATCTCTGATCTGAAGACCACAGAGGTTGATAAAAACATTTATTTTGGCTTCTGTGTGATGAACATATGACAAAATATAATAAGGCCAAAGTATATATAGGAGTAAATTAAGTTATGCACTGTTCAGGAATAATTCTACTAGGGAATTTGGGGAGACTAAAAGAATATTTTACACATCTGTAACTAAAACTTAAACAATGTAGCAATGCGGAAGGTAAAATTATTGTCCTTTATTTGATCTTTTTGGAGCTGAAAGGCTATAAAGCAGGTAGAATAATGCTTTCCAAACGCAATAAACTATGCAAAGAGAAAACAGTAATTTGTTCTCTGTATCTGGGGTGGATTGATAGTTAGGACAAGGGAAAATAGGCTTAGATTGTGTAAGGTGAGTTTCAGGCCAGGTGTTAGGTAAAATTTCCTAAGGTGAAGAATACTGAAATCATTTGATGGAAGGATTGTGGAGCTGCTGTCACTCAAATTCTGGAACAACAGGGTAGACAGGTATCTGGCAGAAAAGAGGTTATAACTGAGCTTTTTCTGGAGTAGAGGAATGGGCAAGGTCACCTCTCCAAATGTGACCCTGAAACAGCTAGATATTTGAGGTATCTGTTCTCTATCCTTAACATGAAAAGCACAAAAAGAGCTGTCTCTCTCTAACCATAATCTTTGTTAGAATATGAACTGGCACTCACCCACTTATGAAACAGAGAAAATCCAAACTCTGGCTGAGAAAAATGTAAATAGGTTTGGAAAATAACTCTAGCCTTTGCTAGTGTTATCCTTTCCTTCATTCTTGTGTTCATTCTTTCAACTTTCAGTGGCTCCTTGGTTAAAGCAATTCTCTCTGGGCCCCAGTTGTCATCTTGCTGTCTCCGCTGAGGTTCATTCCTGTCTGGTCCTTCCTTTTCCCAGCAACCTCCCAGGCTCTGTCCTTGCTGCCCGCTCTGTCCTTGCTAATCCTTCCTCTCTCTGCTTCTCCCAGCTTCTACTTCTCCTAGCGAAGCATGCCCAGGGGCCCTGGGGAAGGGAGTGCTCGCCTTTCCATCCTCACCCGGCGCCTGCCGTTGGCATGAGGTAGAAGAGACAGCTTCTTCATTTTTTCACAGCAGAATAAACAGTGAACACAGAAAACCAAACCTTTCTATCATGCTTCTCTGGATTAGTTGTATTTTCTATGCTTTGAAGTAGCTGAGTGCACATTTTGAAGATTTTTCCAAATGTTAGCAAGTTCATACTTACAGGGTGCCACAAGATTTCATAATGGGTCTGTGTTTTAGTACATATTCATTCATTCCCCAGCACTGAGAAAGGGGTGGATTTATCTGAGCTATTTTTAAGTGTTGTGGTTTCTTAGTCTAGTCAGTAGCGGAGACAGCAAAATTGCAAGAGGAATATCAAATGCTACCAAAGAAAACTGAATGGTTAATGCAAAGTATGGGAAATATGTAAGTATCTGGGAAAGGTCACATGCGACACTGTTCATATCTCAAGAAAAGGTTCAATTCATGCTAAATAGTACTCAAATAAGCAAACAAAATTGTAGGCTGCACTAAAAATAACGTTGAAGAGAATTCTGAGACCATAACACAGTGGGTTTATTAATTTATTTTTTTTTAAATACTATGTTTAGTTTCATTACTTTGACTGAAAAAAAAAAAATACCAGGAGAAGTGTAACTGAAATGATTAGGGTTCTAGAGAGAGTGTTATTTGAAAAGGATTTAGAAGTCTGACACTGGTTAGTTTCCAGAGCGCAGGAATAAGACAGGTCAAACTAAACATATACAACACAGTAAATCTTAGGAAGAAAGTTAATCACACGCTTTCTATTTATTCTATTTCTATTTATGCTTTCTGCTGTACCCGACAAGGGAACATTAAATTACACTGAAAGCAAATAGCAACAAAGATAAAATTGCTAAGTGGAAGTACCTTTAAAAATATTCAGTGACCTAAATCCCTTTGTTTCAAGATACCCCCGAAGTCAGAAGGTTAGTAGACTTCAGTTAAACACTAGACGTGTCTCTGGGTAGCACAAATCTTTCAGATACGTTAGATGTAAAAGTTCACAATTAGATCCTAGGACATTTAAAACTGAAAAAGGAAATTTAAGAGCTTATCTTTGATAGAATCAAAAACTTCCTTGCTATTTGACGTTACATATTAGTACACCACCGTGTTGAGGAAAAAAAGGGTAATAATTAAAAACAGTAGTTTGTGTTTCACGGCTTTTTTACAGAATAGAAATAAACGTTGCTTACTTTTTTTCTTTAATAAATTTTGTTTCATTTTAATATTGACTTTTAATTTAATTTTGATTTAATCATATTTCATCACTTTGAGGTCCTTATGAATTTTTCCTGTCTTTAAGGCAATGCTCTTACTTTGTCAGTGATTTGTATGGTAGCACATGTTGGGTTGTGGCCAGCTCTTAGTCCCAAGTTAGAAGTAGTTTCTTGAGCTCTAGAAAGATTAATGTCTAATTTTCTCCAACTGCGAGGATCGTTCATTCTTCTTTGGGCTCCATTAGAGAAAACCAAAGGACTTCCTCAGATATCTCAGAGTTAGTGAATCCTGTTTAGGGGAAAGGGGGAAAATTTTCTTTTAGAAATGCTCTGAGTAAATTAGAAGTATATAATCAAACTTAAGATTGTCAGTAAAGTAATGTTTTTTCTTTTAACCTTATAGGATATTCAGGATTGCTTCTAGTTTGGCTTTGTTCTAGCTGCTCTTTTATTATTTACTGCATGTAATACTTTTAAATTTTTTTTGGCTTTTTGAAATTACAGCTCATTTCATAATGAGCTCTTCAAGCTCAGGCATGTCTCACTTGGTTAGTGTTTTGCACTGGTTAGGTATTGATTTGCACTGCATTTTAGTCTAATCTGAACTCAGGCTGTTTGTTGTATATTAAAAATGATGTAAAGAAGCAAGTAAATTGCTTCCCTAAACATACTTAAAATTGTAACATAAATATTCTCTTTTTTTTTCTTTCTTTAAATGAATAAATTTGAAAGGACCATCTATGCTTTAACTGCTCTATTCTCTATGGAGTTGCAGATCAGATTTAATTAGATAAGTTTGTGTCTGCAGTGATTTTTTTTTTTACGCTTCACATGTCTGCAGCCTTTGAAAGGACCACAAAGAGACTCAGGTTTCAGGTGCTGTGTCATCAGTTTTGATCATGTTACACAACTGAATGCCATAGTGCTTTTAACAATGTAATTCAGTGAATTTAATCTATATCTGGATATTAGTAAAGAGATAGTGGGCTTTAAAGCTTTTTTGTTATTGCAGTTCAATACTTACTGATAAAATAATAGAGAGCAACAAATGGTGATATTTATTATGTCAAATTGCATTTCTATTTAGCTATCCTGGAAATTGGGAAAAACTTCACACCCTAACTTATCTGTAATGTATTAATGCACTGCAGATGATCTTTGCTACCTGGTTATTGATTGTTCACAGTTTAAATATCATGTATTTCTGTTTTAAGGACATTTGTGGTACTGACATTTTTTTCTCTGTGTATTTTTAAATTTTTCTTACAGCAGAAAAATTAATTCACCCTGAATTCTTTTTCTTTATATAGGTAGTCAAATTGCCACCTTTTCTTATGCAATTAAAGAATATAGAGAAAGTAAAATCAAGACAGTGTTATATCAGCAACTTTTTTTCCCCCTCTTAAGTAGTTCAGTTAAATAGTGATTATAAAATCCAACATATTTATGGCATTAAAAGCTTAACATGCTGTTTCTTGTATGTGTTATTCTGAAGAGGTCTCCTTCATTGATATGCGCTGCTTTTCCAAAGTTATGCTTTTCATAAAAACCAGATATGGGAAAAACAAAGATTGACTATTCCATTATGAAAAATATGTTTGACTGTAAGACTGACAAGGAAACAGATTATAAAATTTCTTAAGCAAGTGCACAGAAACATAAATAAAACAGGAATGCTTTAATGTGTACCACAACAGAGCCTGATTCTGGCAGCATCATTTATCATCTCTGTATAAATATAAAGTCTCACT
The DNA here is from genome assembly GCF_963924245.1 of Chroicocephalus ridibundus. Lineage (NCBI taxonomy): Eukaryota > Metazoa > Chordata > Aves > Charadriiformes > Laridae > Chroicocephalus > Chroicocephalus ridibundus. Next base: position 28,955,266 of record NC_086284.1, read on the forward strand.
GTGTGATTTCTCCTTCCTAGGAGTTGATTCCAGAGTTTTACTACCTACCAGAGATGTTTGTCAACAGTAATGGCTATAATCTAGGAATCAGGGAAGATGAAGTTGTTGTGAATGATGTTGATCTCCCTCCATGGGCCAAGAAGCCTGAAGACTTTGTCCGTATCAACAGGATGGTAAGCTCCCTTTTAGTTTAGCCTAAGTAAGGAGTTCAAGCTAACCTAATACTGTTTTTAATCTCTTTAAAACTACATTTATAGGGTAAAAAAAAAAAAAAAAAAAAGTGAAGGAGAATTTGCATTCTGTCTTGCTTGACAGAACCCTTTATTTTACAATGGATTTTCCTTCCATGTGCCCAAATCATGGTAAATGAAATTCAGTTATTTACTCTCTCATGAGAAAGCATCAGATGGGCATGAGCTGGACAGCACAGGATAGCCTGAAAAGTTTAAGTCTGTTCCTCTTCACCACCTTCTACATCAAAAAACAAAGGTTATTACAAATGCTGATATCTTGCAAGTTATATTATATTCCTTACTCAACTGAAGGTATGCACTTCCTATTCATCAGAGATCGGAAGTGTAGAAACGTGAACATAAGTCAACAACTGCAGTCTCTGAAGAAATTTTGCAGAAGAATTGCTCTGATGTAAATCACCATGAAGTCTGCAGAATTTAAGCATGAAAAACATTTATCTATGCTGTATATTTTTTGCTTTAATTTGATAGATAATGATTTTATTAATGATAGAGTTAATATGTACGCATGCTTCTAGTCATTTGTAGGAAAAGCAAGGTGTATTCTGATGTTTTGGCCAGCAATAGTTCAATTACAGTTCTGTTCTGGAAATGGATCTTCCTTCAAATGCAGGTTGCTTGTCTTACTTATGGAGTCAGGACTGTACTTTCAATAAGCTACAGGTTTCCATACAGTCCACCTTGTGCGTTATTCCCTATAGTGCTTTTGTGGTAGCATTGTAAGTCTAGCAGTGTTCATTTTCTTTTAATTGGTTTGGCAATTTAGTTTCAAGAACTGCCTATTTAAAGGAACTTGTTCTCCAGGAGTCGATAGAAAAAATAGCCATGTGAAGTTCAAAGGAATAGAAGAATATTCTAAAAACAAACCTATTCCTAGATGTATATGATTTAGAAGTGTCCTCCATTTAGAGGAGTAAATGGTTTGACACATGTTCAGCAGTTTCCTAAGGAAGTGATGGCAATCTCATCACTTGAGACATATGAAATGCACTACAAAAAGCATGAGAAATGTGTTCCAGGGAGTAGTCCTTCATTGGCAGGGAGAAGCTGAGCAACATTTTCCTTCTTTTTCTTGGCTGATTTCTCTTATAGCTGCGTATATTGTAACATTCTTTCTAAAAACAAGTAATTGACACAGCTGGTGTCAATAAATTCAAGTGCAATTTTACTAGCAAAGAAGGAGGTGGCCTCAAAGGATCATGATGTTGCATTAGCATTCTCTAGTGTGGGATGCGCAATCACAGGTACCTGTCTCTGGAGTGGCATGTCACTGCACAGAGCCCTTTTTAGGATTGTGGTTGTGGCTAAACCTGACCTGGGCCCAGGATTAAGCACACTAAAGTTGACCAAGAGGTGTTAGTTTTGACGTCTGTAAGAACAGAAGTGTGATACCTTAGTGAAAAAGGATAAACAAGCTGCCATCCATTGGGGAATATAATGAGAGATGCATATTAATGACTCCCTTTGGGAAATTTTATAAAGAACGTTCCTTCTTGTATCCTAAATTGTGTTTTCTCCATCTTTCCTTTCCACAAAGATGGAATGATTAATAGGCAGATAAAAAGCAGTATGTGATAAGAGATCACTTCAAGAAAAGCTTTAGCTTTGGTTATTTGATTTCTCTTGTGCGACTTCTGCTTTTTTAGAAAATAGCATAGGAGCTCTCTACAGAGAACTTTTGTGCTGTTGAAGAAAACAGCTGCTTGCATGAATTTAGAGTATAGCATTTACGCCCCTTCAGGACTATACTTTCAAGAAAGAAAGGCTGATAGTTAAAAGCTGGAAATACCTTTTAAATATTCAGCTGTAATAGCACTAAGGACTGATTCCCTACACGTGTAAGTGTGCTCAGACTGCCGAGAGACAGACAAACCGATGTTAAGATTAGAGTGGGTTTAGATTTACAGGCTTCAACTAGTTGAGCACTTTGCAGATTTCTAAAATCAGAAATGATCTCACTTAGGTATCATACCCTTCCTATACTGTCTTCCACCCCTGTCCCCACAGATGTCAGCAGCACGCCGTTATTATGCAGTTTTGCCTGGAGGCAGTTTCTGCATGGTCTTTATTCATCCCAGCATCTACTTTTAGGAAGAGCATGATCAGTAGTTAAAATTCAGTTCTACACAGATACATGCTATCTTCAAGTGAGCAGTCTGATGAAGTTCACAAATGATAGTAAAGTTGGGAATTGCCTAGAAAACAGGAGAAAGAGGCATAGATTTATTTGAATTGAATGCAGAAACTACACTGGAAATCACCTTGGGAGGAAAGAATTAAAGACATTGAATAGGAAGCAGAAGTCTGGAAATAAAAATGGTACCAAAAATAGAGCAGTAGCGAGGGAAGGGTGACAATGAGCAGCAATTAGATTAGATAAAACTCTGTAATTCTATATTCACCACAAGTAAGTGTATTTTGATGCCATTTATGGAGAATCATTGCATCACAGAGGATGTAAACAGTTTTACCTGTCTATCGTCCTTTTGAGACTGCACCTGGAATATTGGATTCACTTCTGGGTGACTAGATGGCAGAGGAAGTATTCACATTTGGATGGAGTTCAGAGACTAGAAACAAAGTGAATATCTTTGGGATGTTTAAAGAGCATGATGTATGCATAGTTTTTTATAAAGCTTATTATAAAGTAGCAAGTAGCTAAAGAAGGATAATCCCTTTCATGAAAATGCAGACAGAATGTGTAGTAAGAAGTAATGGAATTAAATTTTGAAAATGTAATAATTTGAATGTGCCGTAATTTTTCAGTAAAACTTTTTCATACAGCAAACTGCCAGTATGGTCTCTTTTTGGTCTCTAGAACTAGGCTGGCTAAAGTAAGGAACAAATATAAAGGGATTGGAAAGTTCGACATTCCCTACCTAACGTCTGATTCCATGTTTTGAACCAGCCAGCAGATGTATTATTCAGTTAGGTCATCCCCAGGACAAGCTTTGGCTGTTATACAAGAATCTATCTGGAGGAAAAAAAAATAGCCTGGGTGTGGTGCTGACGTGTAAAATACAGCAAGCCTGTGCAAGCCTGGAATTTCTACAACTTAGCAAAGCGAGTAGAGTACATGTTTACAGGAAAGCCACAGAAAACTGAGGCGTATTTTGAGTAAGTGTTATCCTGATCCCTTGTCTAATGAAATCAGCAGTAGTCATTTCATTTCAGTGGAAAGGATCCTGTGTGATACTGTGTAACGTATAGCGGGATCTTGTTTATCCCTAGCTGACAATATTTTCTTCTGTTCATACTTATTTTTTGCTTGCTGCAGGCATATACAATATATAATTTTATGTGGGAGTAAATACAAATCCTTATATACAATCTACTTGCACATTTATGAATGTAAACTTTTTCCTTTAAGTAACAGCAAGAATTTCAGCATTTTATCCTGATACTTACCAAAGCAAGTAGAGAACAGCCTGGAAAACATCCCAGAGGCACAGTGAAAAAAATCAACATAATGTAATCAATTGGTTAAGCTTTGCTAAAATTCAGTGCAAATTAATAAACGGCAGGCAGGGTTTTAGTGTTGTTTTATTTGACTGTTCAGCTGGGTGTTTTACACTTCTAACTAAACACAGAAATGGAAGTGGAAATGGTTTTCCATCAAAAGAGATTCCTTTAAACTTGTGAAAATTAGACTTATTACAAAGAGCAGAAAAGACATTCAGTCAAGTTACTTTTAAGACCTATTACAGTAGCTTCTAAAGCACTCAGTGTATACGTCAGGGATTGTTGTAGCAGTTTTATTTATCCATACAAAGCCAGACTGATTACTACGGAGTCACTCATGAAACATTAATAAAGCACTATGTTCAATGCTAACATGATTATGGTCTGACCTCGGCAGTGGCACAAAGGACAGAGGCAGAAAGTGTCCCCGATAACATTACCCTAATGCTGGGCTCATCAATCATAATCTCCCAGTTTACCAGGAAAAAAAAAACAACCCACGCATAAAACCTTCCACAGATGTGCATCTGTAGTCCTACTCAGCCTCTCAATCCCCACAGACTTAGAGCGGTCCTGAGAGCCAGAAATAGAACAGATTCAGTCAGGAAGTCAAGCATGTTAAATCAAGGCAGGGAACACCACTGCGAAACACTGAAGCAGAGCTTTTATAATAAGCGTTCTTTAGTTTTGAAACAGAAGATGCAAGATTGTGTAATTCAAAGTTAATTATAATGATATTTTCATTAAGGTTTATGCACATATTAAATTACAAATTACAGCGTTGAGTAAAACGCATTTACTATAAATTATATTTTTGAGAGACTAAACGGTGTCCTGGTTTTGTTATACATATTCTGTTCCTGTTACATAACTGTTACTAAGATTGAATTTTCTTTCTGTCTTTGAAATGATTTATTTGCGCTATTCTGTTGCCGATTACATTTTTGTACAGTTCTCTGGCTATTCCGAAGCATGCATAGTATTTCATAATTAAAAAGCTTCTTGAATAGTCATTAGAAACATCTATTATGAAATCTCTGTGCTAGGAGGATCTGGAAGATTTATCTTTTCTCCTCACCATTCAGCAGCAGTTGACATTCCTTTTGTACCAGACAAGCGGTAGATAAGATTTGATATTACTTCCTTAGTAGTAGCTTTGATTTTATTTTGTGTATTGCCAAGGTTTGTTCTCAATGCAATTAAAACTCATTCAGCTAACGGGTTTCAATCTAATTTGGAAATGGCAGTGATTTTTTATTTTTTCTAAACTTTCTATATTGCTGAAGAATTGTATTTGCATCTCGAAGGCATTCACATAAAGGATCAGTTTCTGGGCAGACATCCCTGAATAACCTGAATCTGTAGAAGGCACTTCTGTGTCATTTTTAATAAAATATTACTTTGTTTAAATGAACATAACTGATTCCAGATAATAGTCTTGCCTATTTTATGACAAAAGTCGAAGATTTTACTCCAATAATCAGTACAAGAAATGGTAAATGAGGCAGAGGAATATTAGGTGGAGAGAATCTGTATATTCAATGGCTGCAGAGGAGCGCGGATGGAAGGGGGGAGAAGACAAATCCAGCCCAGAGGCTGAAACAGCCAATGGCCTGTTATTGAGCAGATCTACAAAACTGAAGTGTCTCAGAGTAGTTTTAAGGAAATATTTTTAAATATACTGAATAAGAAGTTAATAGCAAGATACTGTGGTAGGAGTTCTTGGAGAGACAGACAGCATATAGCTATGGGGGCAGGGGGGGAAACAAGGCAGGAACTGCAGAAACAGGAGGGGCAGGTGCACTGTGGTCCAGACGAGGGCCAGAATCAGGGCTTTCCTCTTCTCTAGTGACACAAAAGACCCAGGTAACACAAACACTGTGTTAAAACGAGGTTGGAATAGCAAGTTTTATAAATCCAGAACTCCTGATTCTTTGCACAGCACATAGCATGCATTAAAGTAAAACCCAGTGTCTCCTACTGGAGTATCTGTAAAAAAATAATTTTAACATCAAATTAGGATGAACGGAGAGGAAAGCATGCGGCGTTCATACTGCACAAAGAGAAGAGCTGTGGTGCTTGATCCCACTAAGCAGTAGCTTGCCTTATATTAACTTTATTTAGTTTATACATAAACATAAACTTACTAATACCTATTTATATTTTATGACAGCTACAGGTCAGATTTTCAGCCTGTAGAACATGCGTACACATGCATACACATGCATACACATGCATACACTTGCCTGCAAACACACAATAAACACAGTACTTTTACTTCAAAATATGTGTGCACTAGATGGATAATAATGCTTGTGATTTACCTATTAGCAATAAAAGCCACTCTATTGAAAACAGTGATGTGAGAGACTCCTTCCTCAAAACAAAACCCAAGAAAAAATCCTGACTGGTCTGCTGCTATTTGAAAATGAAGCCCTAGGAACAGTGCTCCAAACAAATTCAGTTTGAGAGTGCCTGAATAAGACTCAGTTTTCTGTACATTTTAATTATAATAGAAGACAAGCTGGATATTAGTTCATTTCTGTTTAACAGTAAGAATCCTTAAAAAAAACATAAATAATATTATATAATTATATAAGTAATAATTATTATTGCTTTTCTAAAAAAAAATGAAATCGTTTCCTTATATTTCATATTGAAAATATGCTCAAAAAATTAAAGCCCCCCAAATGCTTTAAAGCCAAAATATTCTTGAAAAATGCTCTTCTTTAGGGCCATCACCAGCCTATTTTAAGGATATTATTGTTACCCTTTTTCTGTATGTTGTTCCTACTATACCTACAAATTATTTTTTACGCAGAAGATTCCCTCGCCCTACTCCCTACTGAGCATTGCATATTCTTGAGAAACCAAACGCTGTACTGTTGACAGTGAACAGCTCATAAATTTTCAGGAGGCACTTGCATGGAGGGGGAGCAGCCTGTGCATTAGAGCAAATTAGGGAGAGGATTCTGCAGGCATCGCATGAGTAGCATTGCAGAAGCACTTGGGAGAAACACCAGCAAATCAGGTCAGACCTGGCATCAGAAGCTTTCCCCTGACTAAAAGGAATCTAGGTTAAAAAGCACAGATCAGGAGCCTTGTCCCCACTGAGGGTCAGGTAGGACTTTGTAGCCTTTTGGTGGCCCGTTCTTGAGTGCACCCTGCCTATTGCTCATGCCTAGTGCCCTAACCCACACAACACCCTAATGGAAAGGACATGAACATCATCCAGCACCCATCACATTCCACAGCTGGAGGCTGTGCGGTGCTAAGGCCCATGCAGAGCTGCTCCTCTTCGCCACTCTGGCTCATCTCTCCACCTTCTAGTCTGGTCTCTGCCCCAAATCCCACCACCACACTGATCTTCCACCACCCAGGACTGTTAGTCCCCTTGCCACCACCAACTGCCTCGTATCCCTGACAGCAATTCTTCTGACTTCCAAATTTCTGTGGAGTTCTTAAATTTATAGTTCAAAATCATTAAATTCCCTCCTTATGAATTTCCGCATATCTTGTCCTGCATTTCAGCATATAGACCTTTAAAGAACCATTAAACCTATAAACATAGTACAATAAATCAGCTAAAAGAGTTGGAGACAGAAGACATGACATGCTGCTGTTAAGAAGTAGCTCATTTATTTAATAAGTTATTAAAGAACCGTTCACCCATGTGGAATAGAAGTTCTCCAAACCTGCCAGGGTCAGTAAGACCTTCTCTGGAATGACAAGCTGCTGAGTAAGGGCTGGTCATGCGAGTAGAAACTGCCTCAGGGAAACATGACATAGGCATTCAACTCTCCTAACACCAGGGAGAGGATATGAGTGGGGATAATGGGTGAAATACGCTCATTTGACCCAAGCATTTGTTTGGGTTTTTTTAAATTTACTCTCCCACCTTTAAATAGCCACAAGTTTTGCCATTTTCCTGAAATGCTCCCCATATTCTAGAAATAACAATGCTATTTTTGACCAAAGCAAATGCCTAACAATTTTGTTTCATTAATCACTTTTTAATAAATAAATAATAGATACAGATGCAAAAGAAACTTATAAATATGCAGAGTTCGGAGAAGGAAGAGAACAGTTAGGCTGCTCACTGTAAGTTGGTCGGAGATGGATGCTGGAAAGACAACAGGCTTTAAATTCTATTTTAAATTTTATTACATACAAAGGAACATTAAAAATTGAGCATTTAAAAGGTAGGAAATGCTTATTTATGGCTACTCTGGCATACTTAATTTTATCCTCGCATGCTAACGTCCTGCATGCTAAATGAGGCAAAAGTCCTATGAAAAAGATTATATGGGATGATGTAGTTGCTGACTGCATCATTGTGCACGCACACAATAAAATATAATTAAGGATCTGGCATTTCTTAATTATTTATTGGGAGACATGCTTTGAAACCAAATAGTATTAGTTTAATAGTATTTAGCATTAAGTAGTATTAATGCTATTTAAATAATATTACTCGCAATTTGCGTATGATGGCTTCTGATTTTGAAAAGGAAACAACAAATTTTTATATAGTTCCCTGCAAAATTTTCTTATAGCTTCTTATGGTATGCTGCACTTCAGCCCTTGGAAACAGCTGCGTGTCAGCTATTACGCCTGAGCCTTCCCATCCGTGTTCCTCCGAAATAACAGTCACTGGTTTCGACAGAAAAGGCTCCAGTTTTCCACCAAAGCACAGCTCTTCCCCGTGGAGCGTTACGGGGAGAACGCTTGCGGGAGGATTGTGTGATGACCCAAAGGGCCAGACCCCTGTGGCTTGTCCTGTTTGTGGCTGTTCCTGCACGTGGGGTGGTGGGCAGGGGGCTGCTGCTGGTGGGCGGTGCGTGGCACCTTACCGCAATGTCCGATGATTATTTCTGAAGCAGCCTGCTTTTGATGTAAATGAATAAAATGCAAACACATTTTTATCCAAAGTTTAGCCCCCTGTCAAATTTGAACTTTCCTGGGGAAGACATGAAACTCTGTCCTAGCTGGAAAGCGTTTGTGCTGAGTAGTGGCACTGTGCTAGAAACAATGGAGGAATTAGGATTTCTCAGTGGAAGGGAAAAAAAAAAAAGCCACAATCTTTGAGAATGCAAAGTATTAGATAATGTAATATAGAGGGTTGCTGCCAGCTCTGCCTGTATGCTGAGTAGTAGTAAGCTTGACATAGCAGTTTACATAATAAATGGTATTAAGGCTGGTAATTTTTTTTCAGAGCGAGCCAGGCTCTTTTCAGTGATGCCCAGTGACAGGACCAGAGGCAAGGGTCACAAACTGAAACACAGGAGGTTCCCTCTGGACCTCAGGAAACACTGTTTTACTGTGAGGGTGACCAAGCGCTGGCACAGGTCACCCAGAGAGGTTGTGGAGTCTCTGTCCTCGGAGATATTCAAAGGCCGTCTGGGTACAGTCCTGGGCAGCCTGCTCTAGGTGGCCCTGCTTCAGCAGAGGGGTTGGACCAGGTCATTTCTAGAGGTCCCTTCCAAACTCAGCCATTCTGTGATTCTGTAATTTTTTTCTTGATAAATTACCTAAATATTTGACAAGGCCAAAAATTTATAACTAAAGCCCTTGCAGCTAGGAGAAACCCAGTAGCTGAGACAAAATTTGGCATGATATAAAGCTGAAGGAAAGAAGGATTTCTTTTTAGTGTTTCTCTCAACATAATTACTTCTGTTTTTTAATGTTTCAAGGATTTAAAATACATGAAATAAGGCTGTTCTGGAAATATAATGATACCCATTGTGTTTCCTCAGTTAATAGGAAAAGGTAGGATGTAATTTAAGTATGAAACTGCAAGATGGAATTTATTTCCTAACTCCACATTTCACTTGCAGGCCCTGGAAAGCGAGTTTGTATCATGTCAGCTTCATCAGTGGATTGACCTTATATTTGGCTACAAGCAACGAGGACCAGAAGCAGTGCGTGCACTCAATGTTTTCCACTACCTAACATATGAAGGCTCTGTGAACCTGGACAGTATCACTGATCCTGTCCTCAGGGAGGTAGGTGTTTACTGCCATTTCATTCTAAAAACTGCTGTCAGCTCACAAGAAATGGTGCTTTTGCCATCTTTCAGTGCTGGAGAAAATTGTTGTGCGTGGCTTTGAATCAGAACCTAGGCCCTAGGCGACTTCAGAAGCAAGTATTAATAAACTAGCAATAAAATAGATGTCCCAAAGTATTTTGTTTGCTTGAAGTTGCCGCTATATTTAATGGTCAGTTATGATATGAGAAATTATAATATAATGTATATTCTGTAATATATATTGTACTACTTTTTATAATTTATTTTTAAGTTCACTTAATAGAACTGAAAATCGGAAAGAAAAAGCTTCATTATAGTCACAGGGAAAAAAAATCTAACCTTTTCAGTCAGATAATGTTGGTGAGAATATATTTGCTAGAGTGACAGTAGCAATTATTCAGATTAATTTGGTGTTAATCACGTAAAGTACAATCAAATTTTTACCAAAATAGAAAATGTTTTCTGTTTGTTGTGCGTGCAAGTGTTTATGTTTGTATATATGTATGCGTGAAACATATATATATATGCGCGCATATATACGAGTGAGCATTTTAAATTTATCAGTAAACTGAAAAAAAATTGTACGCGCTATCCTGATACATGTTTCCTTCCAGTGACTGTATTTGGTTTTAGTAAGACTATTCATTTGAATGATCGTTTTCTGATATCATCCATTCGTTGGCTAAAACAATTGAAATTTGGTGAAAAGTGTGAAGAAGCAACAGCTGCTAGATGAGTACCGCTGTGATGAAGCTGTACACACAATCTTCCATTCCCCCAGATAGCTGCCATCTGCTGTATGCAAAACAGTAATAATTTATACATTGCCAGGCGATGGGTTTTTGTTTGTTTGTTTATTTGTTTGTTTTCCAATCTTGGAGACAGGAATCTACAGATTTCAGGAAGAAAGAGATTCTAGAAAGCATTCATGTTCAGCTAAATATTGGGGTTTGGCATGGTGTTTTTTAGTAGTGCATTGCTGCATCTTGTTACATTTGGTGCTTTTTGAGGAGCAGAACTAAGAAAAACGTTCAGACCCTTAGCTTCCTAGAGCTGGCTTTTCACACCATGCCCTGTGAAGCTTATATTTTGTAAACAGTTAGTATTCGCTTAGTTTTAAGAATGGCCAGAATTGCTTTGGTCCTGCTGCCTGAAATATTTAATGTTAACGTCTACATGATGGTTTTCTGGATTTAAAACTTTGAGCATGAGAAGAGTCAATAGGGCACAAAACTGGAGATAACGCAGGAGCAATGCTTTTTAAAGTATAAAACAGGTGTCAAGCACCATGAATACAAGGGATTTGCATGGCTTAAGGTCCTGATTTGCATGGGCAGACTCCTATGTCTTGACTTTAAGGGTCTACTCCCACAGGGCAGCTTGTAGAATTGAGGTCTCTCTGTCTGTCTGTGCACCTTATTTAACATCTTATGACATGATGAGACTCTTCAGCTCTCCTGTGGCTCTACTTACATGCATAACTTGTCATCAGAAATTTCAAGAAATTCATGGAGATGTTTTTGTTCACTCACTTGTACATCTAACCCATGCCCTGTCAGTCAATAGCATATAAACCTCTTCTTAGGCTACTTATGCCACGTAAACTTCTAAAAGCAGAACTTTACCTTCATTGCCACAAGCTAGATTCGTAAATAAAATTCATCGATAGCAATGAGAAGGCAGCATGTCTAGAAGAAATGAATCCTCCCAATTTTTGTTATATAGCGATACATAAAGTTGTATGCAAGCATTTAAAAATAGTATACTTTCTCCTCCAAGAGATCTTAGACATTGGTTATTTGTGGTTTGTTATAAAAAGGTTAAAAATACTTTTTATTAATCTTTAATCAGAAATTACAATGCACGTGTAAATACAGAGAGATTTAGAGTCTTCTTCTGTTTCCCTGAGCTCTATTTATGAAACTAGCAGACATTCTTTCGCCAGTAACAAGCATTTGACATTGTGATGATCTAGTAGGTCAGGTATTTGGATATCATGTTTCTGTTACAAGTACGTGTGTTCTATATAAATTGTTTTGTTGGCTTTTTTTTTTTTACTGTATTTTGAAATTTGCTAGATATTCCATGAAATAAATTAGAAACTAAAGTCTTTGAATACCACTTATAAATACAGAAATGTAACAATAGGAGCACTGGTGCCTTTAAAAATAGTGATAACAATTGTTTAGTATGTTTTACAGTGGCAGGTGGTGGTGTCTTGCATCTTAACTTAGAAACTCTGTGATTTCGAATCAATTGAGCTTTGCAGTTATCCAAGAAAGTGCATATCTTGGTATCCAAATGCTCTTAATGTTTATTTTCTAAATAAACTGAAACATTTGTGTCCTGTCACACAGAAGACGGTGAATGTTCTCGATAACTGGCTGTGAAATAACCCAATCAATACAACCTTATTGGCAGGAGCCATTACCAGACCAATGGACTCAAATACGGTGGTAGCCTCCTCATACTGTGGTTACAGCTAATTTTGTATTGAGCTGAGTCCCAGCAGAACCTGTCCAGTGAAATAAGGCTCCAAATAAAAACACCTCCCATTTAGTTCTGAGCTGATTGAAAGACATAATTTAAAAAGGCAGATTCTGGTGAGCTGTTCATTCTATGCCTTGGCCCTTGCACCCTTTGCTTGAGCACCTCGCTTAAACGCTGAGGAATAGGTTGGTTTTAGCTATCTGTGAAGAATGGTAAAGGAGTCACTTCAGTAGCCTTCTCGCTGGAGCAAAAAGATATTCAATGGTGGGATAACTCACGCCTGCCGTTCCTTACGTCTTTTTCACATGTACGGGGGAGCCCTCTAAGAATTCACTGCTGTTTAACACTGGAAAAATGGCCATCCTCTACTTTTTTTCTGTTTGGACCTATTTAGTGGAAGATTCTCCATCTGGCTTGCTTTCTTCGTTTTCTGTTTTGCAAATTCACAATGGGTGAAACCAGAATGCTGGGATAGCATTAAGTTTCAGATTACTAAAGTCTATGAAATCTCATATGTCTGCACCTGTAATAACTCTTTGGCAACTTAAGATCCGCCCTGGATGGATAGAATATACTGATTTCATTTAAACATACTGATTTTGATTTTTCAAACAACTTCTTAATTTTCTGATACCACAAACAATATTTGATTACTATAGTTTATTTTAGGTAGTGATGAGGACGACATGAAATTCCTGACTTAAATGCTCCACAGAAGTTATAAAGTTGAATTTTGTTGTTTAGATCCTTTATGATTAGAAATTGGGAAATTCTCCAGTTCTATCAGTTCTAATGGTCTCTTTTATTCCGCACATTGCAAAATTTTCATTTTGTAATAAGGAGGAGAAAAAATATGTAACAAAATAAGCATTTTCAAGCCCCCAAATTATTCTTTTGTTTCCTTTTTTTTATTGCAGCTTTTTGTATTCTATTCGTATTTTTTTTCCTTTTTTAAAGTAAAAGCAGTGAGGTAAAAGCTAAAACTTGAAGAACAGCTTAAGGATATTGATTCATTCTTACTTGACAGGTGAAATCATGGTTGCAGCACTAACCACAGCAATTACAGCATTAAAATGTCAAGAAATTAGAGGTCAGAATAGCAGATAATTTTCTTCCTTTTGTCAGATTAAAAATTGACATTCTTTGACAGCACAGGATCTCTGGCTGAGAAAATTATGACAGCTTAACTCATCTTGTACTTGTAAAGCAGTAATTGATAATGAACTTTACCATGACAGTCTTCTCCTGTGGAGAAACATGACAGGACATCCCTGGTACAAAGCCTGTATCTCTTTTTAATATGTAAACAGTAGTTATATTGGACATTAGATGTTATTTGGAATTGTCTTTACTGTTAGTTTACATCATAATCCAAATCCTTTCCACTGGATAGATTTGGCTGACTTCAGGGGCTTGATGCTGAGGATGCTTATGTATAAAGGACAATATTGGAAATACAGTTTACTTCTGGTCCTTTGAAGTTATCAGTTCACTTCTTTAGGAAAATATAGTTCTTCCTCTGGTGTCTCCCGAAATGTCTATAGATTTTGTGAGCTTCATTTTTGCCAAACACCTGTAAATTTGGACACTCAAAAATCAATAGAGTTTTTCTTTTTTTCAGGTTAGGAACTTGTTTCTACATGACGCAAAGTATTGTGAAAGGGAACAGCACAGTTATACCGATCCTTAAAAAATGCAACACAAGAGATAAAATTATTTTCAGTACTACCTTGTAGATTAAACACAAAATAATTAAGTGGGCATGTTCAGTTAGTGCGTAATAGATTAGCGACATGTAGTACTGAAAGCTCCTCTAGTGTGCAGAAAAGTACTATTTCAGGTTTTCTGTTTATTTGTTTAAAATCATGGCCAGGTCTCTAATTAGTTTGGGTTTTTTTAAGACATTCAGCTTGTTTGTGATTAGAACCGTTTTGAAAAATCAAGTGAAACATTATATTACATGGCCATTGGTTTGCGCTAGACTTCAGGCTGACTTTGTGTCATCCTTGTGTTGGATGGGAGTCGCAAATAGGGCTGAGCAGTGCAGCGCGGTGACTTTCCTGCGACTGCTGCATCGTCACCCAACGCTTGTGTCCCCCCACCTCCAACAAGAATCACAAGTGCGTAGGAAAGCAAGGAGGTGAGGTGTCAAGCTACTGGACTCAGATATTTGTTCCGAGCAGCCACCTGTCAAAATACCTGAGCGTACTCGCAACTCACACAGCAAATTGAGAAATGATTAAAATTGCTAGTGTTTGACAGGCAGTTGCTGCGCCCGTAAACTAATCCTGGTAGGACAGTTTTGCTGGCAGCTAACAGAGCATATGGCCTATGCAATATTTATTCCTTTGGTGGTGACTAGATATTTAGCATATTTAAATAATTTGAAAAGTCATAATGATGCGGTAGTCTCGCAGTGCTTTTCAGTTACCCTAATTTCTCGGTTTTATTTTTCCTCTTATATTTTCTTCTGTTATCTCTTTCTTTGATCTGACAGGAATAACAAAGCATCCCTCTGGATCTGCTGTGATGAAATATGCCCACAGGAAGCAGAGTAGATCACATCAGTTTTCACTTCTTGTTTTTTTTCTTTCTTTCCTTTTTTTCGCCCTCCTTGCTGAAACACTCTTATGCTACTACAGAGGGCTGACATGATAGGGCTGTCAAGACTCAGCAAGATAGATATATCTTTAACAAAGGGAGCTGGAATGCTAGCCTTTCCCTGGTGGCTGAACCTGGCAAATTTATGAGGAAAAAATTAACACACTATTCTAATAGCACTATATAATGCTTTCAAGGTAATGCCAGCCCTTGCAACCATGTGCTTGTTCTTGCTTTTGCTTGGAGTTATTCTTATTTATTCTGATTTCAGTTTTAACTTGTTAGATCTTTTTCTTCTGGGCGCCGTTTCTTTGATGTGACAAGAATATCAAAACCACCCCTATTGATCTGCTTGATTGAATTGTACCCACAGCACTGGCCACTTCCATGTTCAGTTGTGCTTAATTGCCTCCATACAAGGGATGGTCTTTGCTTCCTTTCTAGGAGCAGTCCTGCTTAGGCATGAATACAGATAGTGGTGAAATAAGTAGGAAGCTGCAAGTAGTATCAGTATCCACTTCTTTCAAAATTAATTGAAGGAGTCTGTTTAACAAGAACAGTTATTGAGTAAAAACCATCATCAAAGTGGAAATAATTTTCTTATATGCTAAGGGCTCTGTTCTTCTCTGAGAAATGTGTACTTGCATCCTTTGGGTTTTTGTCAAGAAGTCTACATCTCCTTCACTCCCAAATACTGTGTTTCGCAGGCATACAAACCAGGTGTCTTTCCCCAAATTATGCTCCATTTTTGGGAAAAAAAACCTTGATTACTTTTTATTTTTCTTTGCTTGTGAATCTGTTCTGTTTGTGTGAAGAGATTATAAACAGAAAACTAAATGGATGTTTATATTTCACTCTGGGAGCATCTGTGGGTATAATGATTTTTATGTCTTTCCAGTGAGTTTGTGAGCTCAGCATCCTCTTCTGTAAATGGGAAAGGAAGAGTCTTTACTTGCTGTCACTTTGTTTTGCTAGCCCTCTGTAGATCAAGAAGAAAAATACAGGGATTTTTGAGGATGTTTATTTCTGCAGTTAAAGATTCCTGTAGAAGACACTGAATACAGGAGGAGACACCTTCAATCAGAACATTCAATAAGAAATTAGTGTAAATTGCATGAGGTCATTTACCACACAGTAAATGAAAGCCCAATGTATAGGCTTTTATTTTTAAATTAAATTAAAGTGTGTTCTTTTTCTTGTTTCTTGGTCAGGGAAAAAAGCTTTCTGAAGGTGTTTGCTGCAGAACAGCTGAATCATTTTAACTATGAAATAACTTTTTGTGAGCACCTAGCCTAAGCAATGCAAGCCATTTATGACAAGGGGTCAGAAATCGTAATCTGATCTAGAGAATTCCAAATGAAAAACATCCTTCAACCATTACTAAAAAAAATATCTACAGTTAGATTAATGATCGATTATATCTCTAGTTAATGTATTAGAGATGACCGGATAATCAATATTTTAATGAATCTGTGCTGATCTGAGTTCCTGACGATACCTGGGTCGGTGCTGTTATATGTTTATGGGAATTCAGAATCTTTTAATAGTCAAAAAAATACACAGTTCCTGGAAGTAAAGGGAATCGTGGTGTACAGGTGGTTTTGGGACCAGAACAGCATTCTAGAAGATTTGGGTTTTGTTTAGTGTTCATTGCGCTTGTGATTAAAAAGCTCAGCATCCAGACGGAGACAAACACTGCCACTCCACGTACGTCACCAACCATTCAAACTGAAGAACTGCTGATAACTTATGTAGCTGATGAGACTTCAACCAACCTATTTGATAAATATTGCAGCTAATTCATTCATCGAAGGAATACTAGGGTGAGTTTATAAATAACTCATAGCCCAGAATAATGTCTCTGTCTACTTTAAATATTATTTGGAATAAATCGTTTGGCCAGTTCTCGTCTACATTAGAAATTTCATATGCATTTTTGTCAGAACACCCTGGAGTCTTACCCAAACTGAGTTTAATGTTTTGTCAGTATGAAAAGAACATCATTAACCGCAATTGCTCTCTTTTATTGCCGAAGTACATGTACATGAAAAATACTTGTACATGAAAATTTCTTCTTTATTGTCTGGTTATTTTGTTTTTCTCCATATGGATGACAGGTACCAATTATTGATTTTTAAAATTAGCAACAAGCATTTTAACATGCACTTAAAGTAATATTTTATGTGAGAGAGACACAAAGAGAGAGAGATAGGGTGAAAATTACTGCAGCTGATTGTAACAGAAATAGCTGGAAGGGGCTTCTTTTTTCCTATTAGCACAGATTTCAGTTATATTACGCTGTCATTACCTCAGCATAAATTAACTATTATTCAAAACATTTCACATACAGCAGTTTATTGGAACAGATATTACTCAGTCTAAGTATCTCGTCACTCACTTAGAAAGACGCAAAGCCGAGCTTTCTAAATGTTTTAAACATATTGATAATGTGCCTCTTTAATGCCATTTTGAAGCCTGTGTACAGTATATCTATATTATTGTTTTCAATTTATGTCAAGAACAAAGTGAAGTTTTGAAGAATGCATTCTGGGAAATAATCCAAGCAGAATTATTTCTTTATAAGCTAAACCCTGAAAATAACTGAGAACATTTATTTTGAATGTAGCAGCATAACCTGTTTCCAAAAACTGAAATTCTAATATACACTGAAGCTTCATGAATACTATATGCGACACCTTTCAGCATGTATGTTTTACCTACTTCCCTGTCAGGCCTTTTTCAGCTGTTAGTTTTGAAGGTTTGCCTGTTCTCTGAGACAGTTCTTGTGTCCTGCAGTGGATAAATTGAAGGCTGGCAGATGGTTGCGGCCTCATCATAACCACAATTTGTAGTGACGAGCATGTACTTCGCAAATCTCAGAGCACCTTCTTAAGGTGGGAACAAGGCAGAAGATTTGTGAGAGAAAGATGAAGCTGAGAGCAAAGAGATAAACCAGCATTTACTTTCCGCTCAGATAAAAAAGAAAACCCCTAACCTTATATTATCACATTCTTAACTTAATGCATTTTATTTCATTAACAAGGAAAGATTTTACTCATGAGTTTCGCTATTTTTTTTGATCAAGCAGAAGTAGAACCTGAAGTCACACTTCTAATTTTGTATAGTTTTATATTTATAAAACAAGAACAAAATACATATGCTAGATACTTTGTTTTACTGAGTCTGTTCTGCGTTCCAAACATTAAAAAATATCTTCGGTGGCCATGTTTTATTTCAATAATAAACCAGAAGAAAAAAAGTAACAGCTAAAGTGCATTCTCTAATGATTAAGTACCCTGTCCTCTTTTATTACTGCAAGCTTTCAGAAGGCCTGTTCTGTTGTTTGCTTCCCTGTTTTCCTCATTTTCTTTTGTGTTTTCCTACAGGGGATGTTCTTAATTGTAAAATAAGTAGAAATAAATATGATGTGTATGTTTGTGTAATGGCTTTTTGAAATATGTGTAAGCTATCATTCTGGCAGTAAAGATCACTCGTTACTTGAGCGATCAATAACATTTATTTTCCACTACTATGATATTCTCTGGACTTGATCCTATACCTTCATTTATTTACTTCTACATCAAATGATGTCACTGTTCCACTAGTTCAAAAGAGGACCTGCTTATGATCATCTGAATTCTTGTCAACTACTGGCCAAATTGCCATGGGGTATGAACTGTCGCTACTAGAACCCCTTTCTCTCACGTTTTAGTTGAACCCCCTCATGAGCATGGTGTGTTATTCTCTATGCTGGCTTACCAGAAAGATTTGAGAGAATTCAGAGAAGAGCATGCCAGTGATGAGAGGACAGAGAAGACTGATTTATGAACAGGATTTCAAGAGCTTGACAGAAAATAAGAGAGTGAAAGGGGACGTGTAGCAGAAAGGCAGGAATACGGAGAGTTTCTCATGCCAGCCGAGACAGGGATATTACTTGGTCCGATGCCAGATTAACTAGAAGCTACAGGATCAAATTCAGACAGGAAAGTTCAGGCTTAATGGCAGAAGTTTCCTAAGGTCTATAGGCTGTAGTTCGACAGTACAAATCTCATAAGAGAAACCATAAAAGCCTCATTAAATGGTTCATTTCGAACTAGAATGGGCAAACAATGTAAAAATGCATTGTTAGGAAGAAAGTACACTATGGGCAGATAGAAAAATAGGGACTTTTTAATCTCTATCTTTTATTCTGTTATGTTCTGTTATTGTGATCCCTGTAAGCATAACGTGAACACAACTACTATCAGTAACTGCATTAGTCTGTGCCTCTTATGGTTGCATTAACTTCCATCATAAGTCATTGCATCTTTTTTAACTCAGGATGGTCTTTATAAGTTTTTAATTTTTGACAAATTAGTGGTTAATGTAAAAATTACTTTTTAAAATTGCTACATTATGTGTGGAAATTTTTCAAGACAGTCAGTTTAGCTCTTTGGAGTTCATTGTTCATCTGAGGGGTTGGTCCTTTGCTGACTCACATAGACTAAAGTAAACGGGTTGAAAAAATGTGGTGAGTAGATGTCCTGAGCACCTACCAGCTAGAGATTGCTCTCCAGAGTCATAGTTTACTACACTTCCTACAACCAAAGCCAGTTGCACATAATTTATACCAAGTCACAGAAATAAAATACTGTCCTAAATATTCACATTCCCTTTTCTTATTTCTTATATTGCCAATTTCATCACAAAGTTACACAAAATGTATAAATGTGTAGTAGTTTTACAGAATACAATGCGAGTGTATGAGCATTTCTTAAGAGAGAAAGAGGGCTTTATTGAGGAGGGAAATTGAAGTGAAAGAAGAGTAGGGAAATAACCTGAAACATTTTTGTTAAAAGGTGAATAAATTCAGTTGAAGGACAGAAAAATAATGAAAGAAGTGTGTGAATTTAAGAATTTCTGTTCTTTAAAAAATCATTCCCTCCTGAAATAAACTTGTCATGCAGAAACTTTACATACATTTATTGTTGATTTTAAAAAGTTTAACTGTGAATTTTTAAAGCTCACAATTTAGCTTTTAAAATAAAAAGCATAGTTAAAACCAGCTGTTAGCATGCACTGTTAAAGCTCTTAGTCACGAAGAAAAAAAAAATTAATTAGAAAAGAGTGGATGAAGTTTGAAACCTCCTGCTGATATTACTGTTGCTTTTTTATGGATAGATGCCTATGCTTAAAGGCCTCTGTGCTCCTAAAAACGACAATTAAAAACACACACGGTGCCTTAAACAAAACCAAAGGCAAGGAGAGCTAATAAATAGTATTAAACCTGATGTGGTCCCCAAGAAATTCTCCCTTCTAATGGCATAGAATAAATATTTGCTATGTGTAAGAGGCAGAGCACTCTTCAGATGACATCAGTCTCCCTTGAAACCATGGGAAGTAGCCCAATGTTACTTCCTTGGCTCCACTCCCAATTACTCCCCAAAACACTTAACAAATCTAGGGTATTTGTATTTTATTCTGATCCCAGTTAGTTTTTCCCTTTTTTCCGGCAGCTGTGTGGGTACCATCAAAGCCAGGCTCTTTCCGCTTCTGTGGCCTTTCCTGGATAGCAGAATTCACAAGCCATTTGGTCACCAACCTTGAAAGACGAGGGTCCTTCAGAAATATTCTCTCTCCCAGTTTACTCAAAAATACCACTGCTTTTGTCACTTGATGCATTGACCTGTTGAGTGCTGTGAGTGGAGGCCAGGTTGACCACTTCTGCTTTCCAGACCAGGCTGTGGAATAAAGACAGAGATGCTCAGTTTTGCTGTTTTGTCCAGACTAGAGATTGCTAAACAGAATAAGTAGCTTCCATTTTCAGCTCAGCATTCTTGTTAGTATAAATGGTGATGTGTGAGTTTGAATATTTTTTTAAATTCTATTTAAATAATAGGGAAACCAAAGCTACCTTCAATTTTTTGCCCGGAATAAAGTCCTGCGTGTGCTTTAGGGTTTAACTGAGCAGCTTCTCTTCATGTCTGAAGAAAAGAAAAAGGAAGGATGAAGGAGGGGAAATGGAATTGCGTGGGAAGATGGGCATTACACAACTCCTGTGTTCTTAAGGGAGGGAGAGAGAGGCCAAGGTACAGTGGGAGCATGAGAAGCCAGGTGAACAGCAAAGAGGGGAAAAGGCCAGAAAGGATATTTGGAGCTCTTGATGCAGAAGAGGAGGAAGGGAAAGGGTTAGGAAGGCACTCTTTGGGAACCTTACAGAAGCAGTGAAGGAATTACCATAGGAACAGAGAGCTCTTGGTATGGTTGTTAATGCAGAGAAATTATGTTTGCAGCCTCCCCAGAGGTTTATGGGATTTTTAATCTTGACCTTTGGGACTTCTTTTTTCATTAGTGAATTCACTGAGATATTGCATAATATAACCTAGTTAGGCATTTCTAAACAAAAAAGACCTTAAGTACTTTTGACTTGTAAAATTTAGCAGGTTTCTAAATGCAGTTGACGGTGTTTTGAAAAATACTACTGGCAATTTTTATCCTAGCACGACTGAAACTTCAGGCTTTCTGGCTGTTACTCACCACTTTTCACATGTGGAAACAATTGTAGCATCCCAGACAGCAGCAGTGTTTTTTTAAAATGCCTGTAAATTTTAGTGACTGCCAACTAAGGGATGCTAATGACAGTTTTCATATGATTTTTTTATTCCTTTACTTCCTTTTTTGTAGACTTTGAAAATCTGTAGTGGTTCCAGTCAGAAGAGAAGCTACATTTAAAAATTCAGAGGATTTTTTATTTCTCACTCAAGGAAACATAACAAATTTATATGTGCTTTAGAAAAGCCTTGAAATAACTTTCCATTATTGGAGATAATATGCTTGGAATCCTGGAAGCCTTTTCAGAAAAGAACGTTTGTGTCATAAGTTTGCACTGTTTCAAAAAAAAAAAAAAAAAATCCATCCCAAAGATCTAAAACCATATATTAAGATTTCAGCACCCTGGCTTGTGTTTCCTATGCAAAAGAGGAAAATAAATTAGTTAAAGGATGATGTAAGGGAGAGGAAAGGAAATACTTGGCTTAAAAGGAAAAACTCCTGAGTAAGAGTGTCAAGAAGTAAGAGGCATGACAAACCTAAGACGGTAAAGGTAGATTTAATAAAAAAAAAAAAAAAGAAGAAAACAGAAAGCTGCAGGCAAGGATAGCATCAAGAGGAGTTTTGGTCATAACAAGAATTTGAATTTCTTGAAACTTGAAAGTAGCAATACAAACTGAAGAAGAAAGAAACAGCTTGGCCAGAAGAGAAGATGATGTTCTGAGCAAGATCTTGGTAAGACCTAAGAGTGAGGACTCTCTCTCGGTAACAGGATTTATACAACAGGAGGCACATTGAGGCAACAGAGTGGGTTTGGTTTGGTTTGCAAATACTAGCTAGGACACATCTGCAATTCTGCATGTTGTGATGCTTTGATTACCATCACATAAAGGAGTAATACAAAGGAGTAGTATCAACACGGAAATTCGATGTTGCAGGTGTACATTTTAGTAATTTGCATTGCAGGATCAAGATGTCAAAGAGAAGCTGGTTCCATAGGCCTAAACACCAGATGGGAAAGATCATCTAGATTGGCCTCTCACCCGACAAATCACATAGAGCTTTTGTCCATGTCAACTTCTGAATGTAACCATGAGTGTTCGTGTCTGAATAACGAGGATATGGAAGTGTTTCCTTATATAGGCAGATTTTAGGTGATGAGAAATTATTTCACTCAGTCACCTTACATATTTATCATCCAAAAACAGCAACAAAAATTCCTGTTTTAAAAGAAATGAGGTAATGTCTTAAGAAAAGAAAAATTTCTTGTCAGATTGAGAGGAATCCTTGTTTCTGAGGTTGGCCGTGATGTAACAATAGAAAAATTATTTCAGGGCAATTATCAGTCATCTAAAATTAAAAAAATCCTGATTGCCCAGGTTTCAAAACCTTAACTATTTAAGGCATGAAGTTACATATTTAATGAATTATTGTATCCTGATATTACATCTCTCACAAAAGTAACTTAGCAGTAAGATCTTTTCTAATGTGTTGTACTCAGTAACTTAATGATCAAAGAGAGCAACGTTTTCTTTTATAAACTTAATACAGATTTTGGAGAATGATGACAGAGCAATGATTTCATTTGGCATGACATCAATGAGCACACAAGAGTTTCAGTAATTGTTACCAATCTGTATTGAACAGGAATTATTACAGACATGAACATAAGAAATACAATAGTTCAACTGAAGAAAATAATGGCATGAAATGAGAATATAGAGAATTATAAAGGATTGTCTTTATATGAGCGGCGACCTCATTGCTCTCTGCAGCTTCCTGAGGAGGGGAAGTGGAGAGGGAGGCGCTGATCTGTTCTCTCTGGTATCCAGGGATAGGATGCGTGGGAATGGTTCCAAGCTGCATTAGAGAAGGTTCGGACATGACATTAGGAAACACTTCTTTATTGTCAGAGTGGTCAAACACTGGAACAGGCTTCTTAGAGAGGTGGTTGATGCCCCAAGGCTGTCGGTGTTTAAGAGCCATTTGGACAATGCCCCTAATATCATGCTTTAACTTTTGGTCGTGCCCGAATTGGTCGTGCAGTTGGACTAGATTATTGTTGTAGGTCCCTCCCAACTAAAATATTCTATTCTATTCTAATCTGTTCCATTCTGTTCTGTTCTGTTCTATTCTATACGAAAGAGAAAAAAATTTTTGGGGGAATGTAATTGTAAACAAAACTATAAATAAATGTATGACTTTCTTCAGTTCCAGCCTATGTTTAGACTTTTTCACAGCACTGACTCTAGAAGCAAAGGGTTGCTCCCTGTCTGCCTTGTATGCAGGCAAACAGCAGGGAAGAAAAGGCAGCAAAATTGCCGTGGGCTGGGAGCAAACCCCACAGTTTTAAAAATTATCACAACTATAAAAAGAAAGTGATGAACTGAGCAGCATGGCCTGAGGAGCCCCTATAATAATATAGACCTTGTCAGAGGAATTGGGAGTTAAAACTATTTGCTTTAGAGCATAATGGAGTTTGCTGTAGTTTTTAGTGTAATTTAATGAGAGAATTTCATTATATCAGTGGTAAACTCTCTTGTTCTGGGCAGAGTTGGAAGAAAACAAGAAAGAGAAAAACTACAGAAAATTGAGATTTTTTTTTCCTTCTGGTATAGTTAGGAAGGGAAGGGAGCATTTCACTCCTTGACATCAGTCCTTTTCAGTGTAAGGAAGTTTTTCCATGATTTTCAGGGGAATGTGCAACTGCTAGAGAATAAAAGGAAGTATTTGTGCTCAGGCACACAGGAACCTCGCACATAAGAGTACACCTCAAAGAGTAAGAGACAGTCTCGGTTAAACCTGCCCTGGCTGCAGAATATCCATCTTTACGCCATTTTTGCTTTACCTTCTCTGTTTGTGTTTGTGTTGAATTTACTTCCCGTTTGCAGTGTATTAACCAAATACAGCTTAAGCTGGCAGAGTGTTTGAAATATTTTTGTGTCATGAGAGGCATATTGGACTACCAGGGGCAAGAATGGGAGAACCATAAAGATGAAAGAGGGAAGAATTAGGCGTCACTTACTGAGGTAAATGTGAAAGCTTAAAGGCAGTGCTCCCTGACACAGATAAGGTCACTGGTGTAACTCATGCCTGTAAAGAGAATGGGAGATTTTACCTTTCACATTCTCATTCCTTTCGTAGTACTATTTCCTTTCACAGGGGAGCGAGGAAGAAGTTCAGGGGTGGACCAACTCCGGGAGGAGGCTGAAGGTCAGCTCTGAGCTATTGGTCTTCTGCTGGGGAGCCATTTAATTGCGCACTGGATCCAATGAGATACCTCCCATGAGGGGAAGGAGCTTAAGGCTGCCCCTTCTCCATTGTTAAATTAATAAAGTAGTGACCTGCAGAGAAAATCCATTTCTGTGCCCATCTTTCAGTCCCTTGAGTATCCTGATTAAATAACTGACTGTATCAAAGCCTCCAGACTAGTTGAGTCATTGCTTGTATTTAAACTACAGCACTTCTTTCCTCCAAATGTACAATAATAAAATGGAAATCAATACTCTTAACCTAACTTATCAAAAGTCCTGAAGATATTGACGCTGTTTAACAGCTGTAGATGCAAATAAAAAAGCAGTGTCTCACACCACTTGTACAAAACAATAACATTTTCAAGCTGCTTATTCTACCCACCAAAGGGCTGTCAATCACGTTTGCTCTGAAGAAGATGGTGCTTTGGGTCTGTTGATCGTGCTGGCTGCACGGGCGGGAGAGCACATAAAGGATTTCTCTGTTCACTTGGATGCAAAAAATGAAATAAGCTTTCAGGACAGGCAGAGTTGGATGACTATTGTTGTGGTGCTTCTTTTTCAAATGCCTACAGAGTCTGGCTCTTCACTGGGCTCAGTCCTCACGCACAGGGGAAAATGGATTGTAGAAAAACCTGAGTGTGGTACACAGGAGGAGCAAGACACAGCAGGATTATGGGAACCAGTAATAAAAAGACTGAATATTTTAAAAAGTAATAAAAACATAGAGAAGCTCAGATAATGCATATTTTAGAAAGTTTGACTGGTTATGGTAGTAATCTGAAGATTGATGAAACAAGGCCGTTTCCCATAAGAATAAAGCCAGTGTCTTAATATTTGCAATGCAGTCTGGTTTTAGGAATTTCTTTCTTCCCTCCATGATTCAAAGTAAAGTTTCTCACACTTTTGTATTTCTTGTGTTATGTAGTCAGCAGGCATGTCTCAGCAAAGGGGAGTTTGCAAATGAGATGCGCCATTAATATCTGCCTTGGTGATTTTACCTGTATTTCTAAAGAACATTTTTAGAGAAAAAAAAATGTTAAAAATGAACTGCTTCATGGCAAACAGCAAAGAAAGCCTTCAATTTTGTGCTGTTTTGGTTGAGCCACTTCTAGCATTTTCATTTAGATTAGGACTGTGCTTCTGAAACGCGTCTGCCCTTCATCCCTGTTTGCCATGCTTTCGTTCACACTGCAGAGCAGCTCTGGAGCGTCTGAAGTGGCTTCTAAGCCACAGAAGCAGCGTGGTCCCGGGGTGCAGCTAGCAGAGCTCAGACACTGATGGGGTATAAAGCCAACACTGGAGCCAGCCTGGTGGGAAAACCCTGCAGTGGGCACGGTTTCAGCACAGGTTCCTCAAGAGGATGGTGGTGCTGATCTCTCCTCCCTTGTATCCAGTGATAGGAAGTGTGGGAATGGTTCAAAGCTGCACCAGGGGAGGTTTAGACAGGACATTAGGAAGCTTTTATTTAGCGAGAGAGTGGTCAAACACTGGAACAGGTTTCCTAGAGAGGTGGTTGATGCCCCAAGGCTGTCAGTGTTAAAGAGGCATTTGGACAATGCTCCTAATAACATGCTTTAACTTCTGGTCAGCCATCAGGCAGTTGGACTAGATGATAATTGTAGGTCCCTTGCAACTGAAAAAAAATATCCTATTCTGTTCTAATACCAACTCTTTTGCTCTGCAGCTCTGCTCCTTTGGAGTTACGTTGCTTGCTGTTGGAGGCATTGCCTTTGACCACTGAAACAGTTCTTACCCCTTAGGAAACAGATTGCTTGGATTATTTAATGCAGATTTGTGTTTCTTTCAAGAATTAAGAAATAAACCCCAAATACTTTGGTAGACTGCATAATGAGCAGAGCAGATGTATTGAACTCTTTATTCCACAGGAAGCTGACCCTAAGGACTGATCCTCCAGGTTACAGAGCAGCAGCATCCTTGTGAATGTACAACTTGCCTTTAAGCATAAGAATCGGAATATCCAATAGTTTATTTCCTTTGAGCAAAATACATTGAGGATATCGCTCATTGTATCTAAGATTCGTATAATTCATAAGATTGGATGGTTTTATATATTGATTTCTTGACCAAAATACATGTAAAAATACAACATAGATCTCTCTATTGTTGTTAAATGGCCAATACTAAGCACCATGAAGTTGTGTTTTGCTTGATGGCATAAATAAGGATGTGTGCGATTAAGTCATTTTAACCTTTGAATTGCTAGCAAGTTTGCAGATATTTTTTCTTTCCTTGTTCTGACCTGTGATTATCAAGAAATAGGCTAAGACCCATTTTATCTTTCTGCAATACGCGATCATATCCTAGCACGTACTCCCTGAAGTGTCTGGAGTACAAATCTCATTTTATGTGTATTAAAAACAGTGGGGAATCTCAAATCAGCTCACTAAATAGCTTTTCTGCAACACCTTATTAAGAAAGTG
Source organism: Chroicocephalus ridibundus (assembly GCF_963924245.1). Taxonomy (NCBI): domain Eukaryota; kingdom Metazoa; phylum Chordata; class Aves; order Charadriiformes; family Laridae; genus Chroicocephalus; species Chroicocephalus ridibundus. Next base: position 28,982,324 of record NC_086284.1, read on the forward strand.
AAAACTAATGTAATTGCCATTTTGCTGTTCCAAAAGCGTTAAATCTGGCAGCCGCTGAATTCCAAGCTGATATTATTTCTACATGAAGGGCATTTGAAGGTGAAATGAGAATAAACTTTATTTTATTAAAATTCATATTAAATTGACTAGAATGTGTGTCTCAGGGAGAGGTATAGCACTTTGCACACAATACTCAAGATCTGATGGGAGAAAATGAATTGATTAATTAGAATGAAATGTTTAAGACCATTAAATAAATCTAAAGTTTGATGATTTACAGTTCAAGAAAAACTGCTGTGTGTACTTACCGGTTTTCAGATTAATTTCAGATACAGCCAGAGTTCTCTTGTAAACAAATCAATGTATTACATTATTATTCACAGATCTGTTCTGTACCTGCTTTTCATTTTGTGTCAAGTGATCTGATAGGAGGCAGCATTAGGAATACCCTTGGGCCAGTCACTTTATCTCTGTATGCTTATGTTTATCTTCTGTGTTAAGTTTTGACAAGGTTTTTCTGTCCTTTTTAATTGTTGTGAGCTCCAGAGAGGAATGCCAGTTGTAGCTGCGCGCAGCTGTGGTGTTGTGCAGACTATGGTCTCAGTGCAGTAGTTGAAAATTACGGGTATTTTTTAAGAAACATTGTTGAGTTTCTTTAATGCTGCTAAGAGTTGTCAGTTTTACAAATGGTATTTTTGAAAGAAAAGGATAATGTTACTATCCATGGGGTGGGGGAGAGAGGCCTGTCTTGTAAGTGCAAGCCAGCAAAAATATTCCATATTCCCTGAGTATCAAGGTCTTGATTCTGCATTTTTTCTGGTTACAGAAGGACTTGGCATTAACTTAAATGTTTTAAAATATGAGCGCGTGAAGTATGTAAGTGAGTATTTACCAGGACATCCTCAGCTGTAAAATAATAGTTGCTTTTGACAGTTATAAGTGTTTATTCCTCATAGTCTGAAAAATTCATGCTGGTTTATTATTGTATTCTGCTTCTCTTTCTCTTCCTCTGTTACTATCATAAATCTACCTGAACTGGGTGGTGAAGCCAGCAAAGTTTATGTGTGCATAATTTACAGCCAAACAAGCAGAATTTGCCAAGACTGGACAACATGAAAGTAAACATGTAAATTAGAATTGGGCTGCACTGAAATAAAATTTAATAATTCATTTCAATGTGCCTGTGAGAGAACAGAAGTATTATTTAAGGGATCACTATAAAGGGTGGGAGAGGATCTAGTTTTTGTTCAGTATTGCTGCCAAATACAATTCACACTCTTAGTTCAACACAGAATTCTTTCAAAAATTAAAATTAAATTAACCTTGATAATTATTTGAAAAAAAAAGAAAAATGGAAATTACTTTTCTGAAAATGTTATTGACTGATCTGCATGGAAGCATATATCACACAGTGCCTGGTATTGTTAATGTTAGTCTTTGTCATTCTGAAAATGAAATTCGCAAACAAGTATCATCCTCTTCCCTCCTCCCCACCAGGCAAATCAGTTCTAGAGTACTGAATGTAATAGAAAAGACTACCTTTGATTTGACTTGAAGTGAATTTTATATTCCTGTATAAAAAGTATCTGCATGAGTAAAGATATCTACATGGTGTGTAAAGAGATACTACTTGTATGGTAAACACATACACATATGCCCACACAAATGCCTTGGTTTTGCATAAAATTACTCTATGATTTTAAATTAATTCATCATTAAATGATGTTAATAAAATCCAAGATGTTCACCACTTCCCAAGAAACACTCTGTGCCTTGGACACTGAAGTTCACTGCATTAGTCAACAAACAAGAAATCACCTGTACCGGGATAATTACAGCATCAAATGCACTAGGGCTACAATCCATTGAAAGTCCTTCAGCTGCTTGACTGGATTTTGCATTAAGTTTCTTCTTCGGCAACCGTTTGTTTGTGGTATTCCATTATATACCTGTCAATCTAGGGCATCAAGAGTGGTAGATATTAGTGACCTGTTAGGAAATCTCTCTCTAACAGCTGTTCTTGCATCTATGCTGTGAAGCAGAGGAAAACAGATTGGCTTGTAGGAATTACAAAATATGTAGATTAAAAGGATTCTTCTGTACCGTGAAGTATTTATTGTGCTTCTTAACATTTTATGTCTGAATGAAATAATGTAATTTACCAAGATAGTAATGTTTTAGGGTTTTTTTTCATGTTCCTTGTGTGGTAGCGAATGAAAAATTCATAAAGCTCGCAAGGAAAATATTAAGGGTCACTAGTGCAGGGTACAGTACATATATAGGTACATAATGCACAGCGCATTTCAAAATCTGCCAGTTTAGTTTTCTATGAACGCTTTAGTCTCAATTTCACAAGGTCAAATAAAATAGTACCCGTCTGAAAAATGAGGAGTGTTCTTTAACAGTATTGCTTTTACAAGCGGCAATCTTTTGCCAAAGTTTATAAGAATATATCTTAAATATATTTTTGTTTGAATGAACCGTTTGAGTAGTGGAAGCATCTCAGTATATGGGCTGTATTCTACTCCCTATTGAATTACTCCAGATTTATTCTGAAAGTCAATTTAAGTCTTGAAGAGTGCATTGAAATTGCGAAGTTTTCATTTTGAACCTGTGAAGCCTGAAAGCCCATGAAAAAATGCAATAAAATTAAGCATGAAATAAATACTCAATGAATGTATGCAACTTGGAAAGATTTTTACATTAGCCTGAATGTGCCTTGGCAAGATTTGTTTCTGGCATTTTTTTTTGTTTTAACCTACTAATGTTGTTGTTGAAATAGTAATTAGTTTGGTTTTATTTTAGTTTATACGTGAATTTTGTTTCTCAGTTTGCTTTTCTTTCCCCCCATTTAAGATTCCAGAGGCTTATTTTATTAGAGATCCTCATACTTTCCTCCTTACAAAGGACTTTATTAAGGTATATATGTTCTTTTTAGTGCAAAAAAAAAAGCTCTCTCAAGACCTGAACTGCATGTCCTCACAGGTTAACATTTTCACATGTAACGCCAGTTGCTGGAAATGAGAATGGTTAGTTGGTTAACTGAAGCATGCTTGAAAGGAGAAGCAAAGCTTGTCTACAAAATACTAACACTTGGATGAGTCTGCAGCCTGGGAGGAGAGCACCGGGTGAATTTTCTGGACTTTTTTCATGGCTGACTTGGGATATGCCTGCATTGTCACACAGTGTGTTGACCTCTCTCCTTGACGCATATTGCTCATGACAGTCCCTCTCCCTTGCCCGCAGGCCATGGAGGCGCAGATACAGAACTTTGGACAGACGCCATCGCAGTTGCTCATTGAGCCCCATCCACCTCGGAGCTCCGCCATGCACCTGGTGAGACATAACTGCTGGCCGGCAATGCATTCCCTTTGAACCTGAGGATCCTTTCTAGGTCATAAAGTACCCATGAGGCAACACTTTCAATGCCCTCTGTGGCCCATGCAGCCCTACTTCCTTTGCGGTGCTCTAGCAGGGCAAGGTGGAGGTTTGAATAGCTTTAGCTGCCTCCAGTCCTGGCTTCTCCTGTCTAATAGTGTATAAAAAGGCCCTATCTTCATAAATATACACTTGATAAATACGTATTTACATTCTTATTTTTGCAAGTAGTGGGAATGACTGCAGGCTTTTCTTAGAGTGAGCATGTTGTTTTGTTTTGTTTTGTTTTAAAGGATGCATTGTTAGGGGCTGTTTTATGAACAATGCCTGCTTGACAAAAATGAAGTATTGGAGTTCAAATCGTGCCGGAATCCTCCTGTCTGTTCCGCTGGGAAAATACAATGTATATTTTGAATTTCAATTTGAACTCCAAAATTCATTCCCAACGCATTTGTCTCTGCTTCTTGCAAAGAATTATATGAAATAGCCAGACTGAACGAGACAGATCTCTGTGCCCCTCAGTGCCTTTGTTTAAATGCTTAGGGCTAGAAATCATCTTTTAAGTTTTGTAAATCGACAGTAATACGTGCAGTAGTTTCAATCATTTTATCTGTCTACAAGGAAATCACTCTATCTAGTTGTACGCTGCAAAAGTGGGAATTGATTTGGAAGTGTTAGCGGTGTTATTTTAATAAAGTGTGTCAAACATACATAATATTTATTTTATATTCCTAAGATATGGATAATATATTTTTAATAATAATTTAAACTGATAAGTAGAAAGGTTTATTTGAACTTCTAGAAATAATTCTATTTGTTATGACAGTGGTTGAAATAAATAACATTAAAAACAGTACTTAATAACAGTATTATTGTCGATGTACAAAAAAGTGTGTCACTTGTAGAATCATCAAATGGGTTTAGAATTACTTACAGACTCCCTCATAAGTATTTACTCTACATAGAATTAAATTGTCTATGTTTGGAAGTGCTGTATTTCATATGAAGATTAAGAAAATTTTTCAATTAAGAAAAACTAAATATCTGTAAGTTTTTGAGTCCCTCTTAAAATTTCTTTTTTCAACCGTTGTAGTTTATAGCAGTTATATTTATGATGTATTAATTGATTAAATCTTTTATTTGATTCATATCTCTATTGTATGAGTATTAACTGCTGTATAGCTTTATATTTTAGTGTGTATTAATTAATGCTAATGGTGATTTTGCACCCCGTAATGATAACCCTTACCATACCTATTCTCTACTTGTCCTCGTGTAATGCTCCAATAATAGCTTCTGATCTTGCTCTCCTCCATCACTAGTGTAGACGCGCAGGTAGCGTTGTTTTCCCTGTATGTGCACATGCTTGCCTGCTCTTGTTTAACCTCATTTTCCCTCAGACCTCCTCACTAATTGTGTTATCCCTTCTGTTTTCTTCTGCTCTCTTCTCCTTTCTACTCAACAGTGTTTCCTTCCACAGAGCCCCCTCATGTTTAAAGATCAGATGCAGCAGGATGTCATCATGGTGCTGAAGTTCCCATCAAATTCCCCCGTCACACACGTGGCAGCCAACACGCTGCCCCACCTGACCATTCCCGCTGTGGTGACCGTCACTTGCAGCAGGCTGTTTGCAGTCAATCGGTGGCACAACACAGTAGGTACGTGTCACAGGCACGTTTCATTCAAATTTGAAGACCTTAACAGTGCAGCTTTAATTTTGAGTGCAATTTAGCTAGATGTGGGTCAATCTCACTCACCTGCCGGTGCACAAAAATTTAACGTTTTCTCCAGTTTATGTCAAATAATCAAAGCTTGTGTTTTCTCTGGTGTCATTCCTAGAAACACTCTCCCTGACAGCAGCACATCACCATGGCAGCCAATCGATTTGTGGTTACATCAGGATCAGCCTTTGATATAATGATTTTCGGGAGAGCGCTGCTGTTGTTGACACAGCCGATATTAATATGTCCCAGGTTTCAGAAGTACATACTGGCATGCTAGAGAGGATACATCACTCTCTGCTGCTTGACAGAGATTTCAGGTCTGTCCAGGAGCTTGTCATAAGCCTTCCCTTGGGTCACCATTAGGTAATGTGGGACCCTAAGCAGCCAGAAACCAAACCATTCCGAAGAGAGATTTCCTCATGCCCTCCCAAATGTTTTGTTTGGGAGCCCATACAACGCCCATACAACGAAGTCATCCCAAATTTCCCTTCCAGCCCTTCTTACAACCTCTCCATATTGCCACTAGGACCGTCCTGTCTCCTCACCTGGACGGGTAGGTGCTGAGGTTGTCCCAGGCATTGCTAAATAAGTGGTGGGCCCATGGGGCCATGAGGTATGAACAAGTCACATTTTCTAAGGTAGCTTCCTGCTGTGGTAGCCCTTATGCTGCAGTATCTGGAAATTTTTGAAGGTTTCTTACCACCTGGTAAAAATGAGAAGGTATCTGGTATGTGAGAGTGTAACTCAGTAGCTGGCTCAGGAACTTTGTAGGGACTAGGCCAAAAAAGAAAAATCCTCCACTCTTTATGCACAGGAGAAACCCCTGGACAGAAGTAGTTCCTCCTGGAGAGGGATTTGTGATATTTAGGTTAGATGTCTACCAGCACTAGATATACAGGCATTCCGGATTACCTAGGGATTTCACTGGCTTAAATGTAAACATCTCCTCAGTGAATAATTCAAGTCAGGTGAAATAGATCCCACCTCTGGGATCTCACCTCTAGATCCCACCTCTGGCCAAAGACCGGTGTTACAAGAAATAATTAGAGGAATGAATGGGAATTCCCTTATAGGCATGCATTAGAGGAACTCTCAGAGCAAGTAAATATCACTCTGAATTCTTGAATAGTAATATAAGGTTTAATATCACTTTTATTCTGAACATTTAAATAATGTTAGCATGAATATTAAATTCTGCATGTATTCAGAATGTACCTGTTCTCTGTTTACAAATTTTGCATGGTGGTTTAGAGAGTCCGACAGGAACAGAACAGGATCTAATTGCCTTTCACAAATCCATGCATTTATGATACTCCATCAGGTGCAACTGCATTAGAAGTAAACATGTTTTGCCCATGTCTGAAGGGAAAAATTTAGAGGGAAAAAAACCCAAACAAAACATTTTTTAAAAATATTTTTGTGATAGTGTCCTCAATGGAAAAGCCCAATGTCAGAAATGATTCAGAGGTACAGAACTGTCCCCTGGTATTTTAAAACTCCTTTGACTAACAATGGTTGACTAATTCCTAATTAATTCCCCTGGCTTTTTCAGGGACATTGCCCAAGTACTCCGTACTCAACATCATTCACGTCTTCTCCATTTGAGAAGGCTTATTTAGTACATGAGTACCCCTTTCTCATCCAGATCGCCAAGTGAGGGAAAGCCAAAATTCCTACCCATACTTTACTGTGAAGAAGTCAAGGTGACTAATATTGCAGTATCCTGGATTTCAAGCATTTTTTAACAAATGTTATTTCGAGTCATCTAGTTTAGTAGAAGTTGTGTTGACTTTTATGATGCATGTGACTGTTAGGTTTATTTTTTCTTATATACTCTTGTAAAACATAAGTCATGTTGAAAGCATGCAGAATTTACGTCATGAACCAACCATGAACTAATTTTCACACCATTTGAAAACCTCTGGTGTAAATTTCAGAGAGAGGAATACTTTCTCAATATATTATAAGAGGAAGAGACAGGAAAACAAAACTGTTTGGAGAATCAGAACTCCTTCTAATGATGTTCTAAACTTTTTCATCCAGCCTGGCAGTGTCTTTTGTTTTGCAAAAGGCTAATCCAGGACAGGATATCAATTTCCTACTATTACCATAATATTATTTTAATAAATCACAACTCCAGTATAAAGGATAGGTTCATCTACAGACCACTTCAGCTGCTGTGGGATGTATGTAGATCTTTAGAGTTTATACATAGTAGTATGCATTTACATAGCCATCTCACAATAAAAGCAAATGAATCTAAGTTAATACTAGTAAAGATCTGTCCCAAAGTGGTTTGGTTTTGAAAGAAGAGAGAGAAAGGAGGGAAGGAGAGGTTCTCAGAGCAGTGCTTTTCAGAAGCTGTAGACCCTGTTTTCTTGTGCCTCCTCTGTTTGCCTATTGCAGTAGTAGAAATTGGAGTTTATTCTCCAGACTCTGTATCTCCTCTTATGGAGGATACACTTGTGAAACATGGTAATTCCTGACAAAAAATTTATTTTCAGTTGTGATCATTCTGATTTATATGCTAGGGAAGGTGTTCAGAAGAGTCAAAACAATGCTATCCATGCATGAGAGCAGATAACACTAAATATGCAGTCCCTGATGCACATTTGAACAGCTTAAGGATTTCTCAGGATAGAACTAGTAGGAATAATTGTGGCAAATCCCCTGTAGCCAACAATTTCCCAGTTAAAAGTTCTAGATAAAACCATGAGAAGATCCAAGTTTCTGTCGCTTACAGGTTTCCATATGTAAGAAACTCATAACAATGTTCAATCCAATTATTTTTCTTTTCTGCGCTATTATAAGATCTCACCCAGTGCTCAAATATATATAAAAATAAATCTCTCTTACACTATTTTAAAGGAGTTATTAAGTGAATGTTTGTGGCTGCAAAAATTGTGATGAAATTAGTGCTCATACGTTTATAGTTACTTTTACATAACTGAAGAATTAACAAATGCATATTTGTGTAGCACAGAACCAGGAATCTTAAAAGATTCATGGGACAAGTAATGCTAAGAAGTTACTTTTTATATATAATCATCCAATAATGCAGTTCTGACCTAGAAAAATTGTATAAAAATTTAGACAACAAGGTTCCTATACGTTTTATTTTTCTTTTCATGTGTAGGCCTTCGGGGAGCCCCAGGATATTCTTTGGATCAAGCCCATCATCTTCCAATCGAAATGGATCCATTGATTGGTATGTCAAGATGAAAATGTAGCAATATATTTGAAAACGGCATTTTCAAGAATTATTGATTAAGCTATATTTGTATATTATGCTTCGTTTAACACAGCAGATAGGAAAATATTTATTCTTGTCAGTCCTGGAGTACTAAAAGCATTAGCTATCAATGCTGAATGAATTACAAGAGTGCTATTTGTTATTAACATCACCACCAATTGGTATTTATGAAATAACCAATTAAGTCAGTTACGTTGTCAGCCCACTCTTTAATTCTGTTCTTTTATCAGGTCACATTATTAAAATAAAATGTGAGGGTCTGGTAGGGTTCACATATTTCATTTCTTAGAGCCAGCACTGTGTATATCAGTGCAGATGCAGATCCATTTCTTTTCATTCAATTTATGATTTGGATTGTTTTAGTTGGCATTACTAAATTAATAAAGAAAAGACTGGATTTTAAATTGATGCATGACTGTATTTTTTAAATGCAAAAAATATTGGAGAAAGTGAAGTATTTTGAGAAATAGCATCTGCTAAAACTGTTAGAGAGATTGCAGGGGTTGTATTCCTAACGATCATTATTTCTCTGTAATTGCAACTGTTTGCTTTGTGGTTGGTTGTTTATTTTTTTGCAGTAGGCATATTTTTGAGACAGACATTGGGGATAGGGAAGGTTCTTAGAGACAAATTTGCAGCATTGGTGAGGAAAAAATGCATTTTTAAACATCTCCAGATGAAAAGTTCCTTTTTCATCGGTGTCAATATTTGCAGTTGAAAGATTTATATACAAGTACCTCAGGAGAGTAAGCTTTCTCATTCTGTATGCTTCATTTGCTCAAATAATGACAAAGGTTTCCTCTTCAGATTTTCCTCTCAAAAGCTAGGGCACAACTATTGTGTCCACCTGTTCTGGAAATCTGAGTAATTTGTTATTCATTATCTTTCAGAGGATGGACATAGAGGGTCTGGTAATTTAAATATGTGTTCTTGGAATGTATATAAACCTGTTATTAACTTTTACAAGCAAATTTAAAATAGGAGTTGGGTTGTTGGTTTTGTTGCTTTTTTTTTTCGGTTGAGTCTCTTCTTTCATGCAGTTTTGAGCAATTTCAGTAGAATAACCAAAAATAGGGCAAAAGAAATTTCATAATATTATCTGCATTAAGTTGTGCTCCTATGTTAGGAGAAACATGTCTCTCAGAGTGAGTTTTATCTCATCTAACTTCAATTAGCTGAAGTTAGTTGTCAAGATTCCCTCCGTAGCTACTTAGAAAGAGAAACCATCCTCTGGCACTTGGACAGCTATTACAGCGTGAGATGACTTGCCATGTGAAACGATGTCTCCAGTGAGTATAGAGGGAGTGTAGATCATTAACTTAGATTATATACTGAACTTTTAGAAAGTTAATATTAGGTGAGAGGGAACATACCTTTATTGTATTGCCAAATCCTGTCTGTTGCATCAGAGGAAGTAAAGAGCGCATTACCTGGTGACTCACAGTCCTTCCTAACAGCTCCATTTGACAGTTGGGGTGGTGGGATTCTGCACAAACCATTTCTTTTCCCTCCGTCTGGGGGAATTTCCAGGTGGCATCGCCACTCTTAACAGTACTGCCCACGGCCTGGCTCCCTGCTTGAGGAGTAGGTGTTAAAACAGTGCTGAAAAAGCACATTAGATCTGAATAGCTTCATTGGATCAATCTTTATGTCTTGGATGTGGTTAAGCGTCTGGAGGTATGGGGGATGTCAAGGTCACACAATATAAGCTGGGATATTTTCTGTAGGAGAGATACCAACCAGCACGAATTTACTTTCTGCAGTTATGTTAGCATTGACTTGGTATTTTAAATGGACTTCCATCACTTTCCCCTAGTTCAGTCTGGTTTTGGAGGGTACTTCAGCAGAGCACTTAAAATATTACCACATATTATGCAGTGCATCAGGCAGTTTATAAGAAATTGTCATCTCCTGTAAAATCTTTTGTCTTATTCAAAGGGAAACCAGAAATCTCACAATAATTTTGTGTTTCTGACACCCGTATAGACAGCTCTAATGTTCATATTCAAAATGCTTACTCAACAACAAATTCACAGTTCATTGAAAGTTAAATGTATTCATTTTCTCCTGTAAGTGGATGACAGGAAGGTGTTGGAATGGCTTACTTGTAAAATGTGTTTTGCATTTCGTTACAGCCAATAACTCTGGTGTGAACAAACGGCAGATCACAGACCTTGTGGATCAGAGCATCCAGATCAATGCGCATTGCTTCGTGGTCACAGCAGATAATCGCTACATTCTTATCTGTGGTTTCTGGGACAAGAGCTTTCGAGTTTATTCTACGGAAACAGGTGACCCTCAATACAACCACCTGTTTCTTTGTAGGTCACAAAGTGAATGGTTGTCTCAATACTCCCATATCCAACACCTGTGCTTACCCCTCAATAAGTGTTAAAGGGCAGTTTATAAAATCCTTGTTTGAGCATAATAGCTTTAAGATGCTTTTTTTTGTGGAAGATAAAGGGCGTAAAAGGAAACAGAAAGGCATGAATTTTGTTAGTGGTAACTTTTGAAAAACCATAGTTATATTCAGGGAATCGATCATATCAAAAGGATCAACCAAAATTTTTGTTACAATATTTTCATGGCTGTATTGTTTCTATCTCTGTTTATTTCGTGTAATAAGGAAGTAGGTTGCATAGCCTGCTACCAGGAGCCAGTATTTTTTTTGTCTGGTTGCTTAGCCTAATATCATGCAGTATATTGCTATAAACTGACCGCAATAATAGAAAGAAGGAGGTGATGATCATAATAAACCTTAGTTTGACATTAACATAGAACAAATATACAATTTTAATATAATAATGTAGCACCATTATGGAAGAGTTCATGTGCTGTCTTACGCATATCATTCATGAAATTCACAAATAACGTTCTAACACTATTGCATAAATACTGATGGAGCAGTAACTCCACTTAATATTCAGTGACTGCAGCACTGACTTGATTTTCAGAGATAAGGGTTAGGCTACGGATTGACATAGAGCACAGCCCTCAACAGGAAAATGAAAAGAGAAAAAAAAAAAAAGCTTTATCTTTGTGATTTTTTAACCTTGTTGTAGCATGTAGTGAACTCTAATTAAGGTACATGAGGCAAAAATTACATTTGAACAGATTATTTATTAGTGATTTAGATAATGATTTCTAAATGATGCAAGTATTTTAAAAAACCTGAATTTGTATTGCTTTGCACTCCCACCAGGAAAATTAACTCAGATTGTGTTTGGCCACTGGGATGTTGTGACTTGCCTTGCCAGATCAGAGTCTTATATCGGCGGTGACTGCTACATCGTGTCTGGGTCTCGTGACGCTACACTGCTGCTTTGGTACTGGAGTGGCCGACATCATATTATAGGTGACAATCCAAATAGCAGTAAGTATATCCTGTAAAAAACACCCTCCTGAGAGGTCCTCCGTCACCCCTATTCATTTTCAGCATTCCTTCTGTCAGCTTTAGAAGGTATTACCAAATATATCGATTACTTCACTTACAGGTTGAAAGTTGGTATAAGAAGAGCACAACATGCTAAGCAGTTCATTGAGTCCTAGTCAAAAAGTGTTTAAACAGGCTGTGCGTGGTAACAGGTAATAGTATGGGAGTAATTCTTAAATTCATAATTGCCTTTATCACTTACAGCATCATGTCATCATAAACTAGAACAAGATGGCTATGGCCTTTAAGTGACAGGATGTATATCACTATATTTTGACTTTCCTTTCCCCAGAAATATTTTTTGGCATTTTAACTTACTCCTTTTGTGCTACAGCATGCTATATCAGCTGCTTGCCTTTTCAAAAAGGGAACGTCTCACATGCCATGGAATTAAATGAGTGTCTTTGAGAAAGGTCTTTCTATAGCAAGCAAATCTTTGGAGAAGCAATGTGACCGAATAAAAATAGAAAAAGCTAAAATGTCAGGAAGAGTTTACATTTCATTTGTAGGGGACTAACTGTCAGTGCTTTGCAGAGTGAAGGGGACACAATAATAATAATAATAATATTAATTTAGGTAAGAGGGCACTTAATAGTGCACTACTAATTTACAAGGCCCCTGCACGCAGGCTAGGAATGTGACTGCAGCTAAAGACAAGAGCAACTTTTATCCAAATACTAGACCTGTTTTGCACAACACTAAACCCATTTCATTTAAAGAAGTTTCTGAATTCTGATGATTATTTTCAGCGCAAGGATATTGCCTCTTTAGATAAACATGGAAGAATCCATCACTATCAGTTTTGATCTCTGGCTGAAGGCAGTTGTAGACCTGTCAGTTACAGACATCTAAGTGAAGGTATTTCTTCAACTGAATGCCTGGTAGAAAAGTGTTTTATTTGTTGCAAGGTAAATATTTTGTTAATTTTGCAGCAGCAGATTTTTTACTGTGTTTTAATTTTCTTCCTTTTGTCTGTAAGCAGAGGAAAGGGGAGACAGGTAAAAGCCTCACATTCTCACCTGACTTTCTTTTGCTTTTATAACAGAGAGAATGGAGAGGGGGGGAACAAAATTGTGTCACCATAAAAAATTTCTCTAATTTTTATGTATATTCCGGGGCTTTTTAGCATTTAGTTCTCAGATAGGGAGAAATTCCGTCTGGAGAGGAATTTCGTGTCAGGGCACTGTGTTTAGCGTGATGCCATTTTGCTTCTTGAGTGCCTTTGTGATTCATATAAAGTATGAATAATTTCTATGCTAAGAGTCAGAAATAAATAAGAGCTTGCTCCTTTCATTAAAGAAAAAATATAAGACTTATCCTTACTTCTTTTGATAATAGCAGGGCTTGGACAGCCCTGCCATTAGCATCTCCTTACTGGCTGATACAAACCGCTCCAATGCTTTTGCAGATAGATTTATTTTAGTTCTAATACCTTTTTGTCATCATGAACATATATGAATGCAAGAAGGTGGTACTTTTTGGAACCTCGGGTTTAATCTCTAGCTGTGTAACTTCAAAAGTGTCTGCCTTGGAGATCTTTAATTTTATGAAAAGAAAGGATATCAGTAGGCTCACAGAAATCAATGAAAACAAAACCAAATTGTATGATTTGCTCTCTGTCTCTAACTCTATATGAATAAGGGGCCGTTTTGCCGAAGAAAAGGCCTTATAGTCAGATTAATGGGAAACTGCTGCAGATAGTCATGTCCAGGCAAATGTAATCTCGCAAGCACGGGGAGCAGAACTCAGGAAGATTAAATACCTAAGTCCGCTGTGGTAGCTTCGAAATATATTGATCGGATTTCTTACTACTCATGTTGAAGACATGCTGAAGACTCATGTTGAGGAGGAGTGATGTCATCAATATTATTCCTGTCTCTGGATCTCTACTGGATGAAAGTTACCATGAGTATGCTAATTATGTACTAGTACTGTACTATAACCACAACTTCATGTGTTGTAAACATACCCTTATTAACAGCTGCTTTGACTTTTCATGAACATACACCAGTAAGGATAGATCACAAGTGATTATATGCCTGTAGGACCTTCTGCCTTTTAAAGCTTCTACAATTACTAAGTCTTTCTGCTGAAGTAATGACTACTAGATTCTGTTTCCTACCATGAACAGACGCGATGGTTGTTGTATAACTGATTCCCTGTATACTAATTTTCAGGAGCGAAGCATTCTCAACAATCCTTATGAAAAATATGCTTGAAGCATAGTTAAAGCCACTGAAGTAGTAAAGGAGTATTTCCTGATCTACTCTTCTTCTATACTTACTGGTAGAAGATTAGGATTTACCTTGCAGGAAAAATGAAAGTGAGATGTTCACTGTAGGTCAAATCCAATTAGTTAACATCTTTAGAATGAATTTCCAGAAAGACGTAGATGATATTTTCAGGGGGAAAAAAGGGGGATTAGTTTTTTAAAAGCTGTCATCTGGAGACACAGATAAGGTATTTTACACCACAGACTGTAAGAAGGTGAAGAATTCAAAGAAAAATGTCAGGTATAGTAATTATCTAGGTTAGATGCTTGACTTTATAATGATCTTTTAAGCTGAAAGACAGTTAATTATCAATTTCAACTTCAATGCATCCAATTACCAAAAGGAACTTCAGTTGTTTCAGGAAATGTTAAGGGAGGGGGGGAAGCAAGCCCTCAGTCCTAAGCACTTCATGTAATTTAACACTTGTATAGAAAAATGTAGATACTGTTTCATTAGAAAACAGCGATCACCATCATTTATTGTGAAACAGTCTGGGGCAAAAGATTGTCAGAACAAACTCCTGACCAATTCTGCTAAAATTCCATATTCCGGAATCCATGAGTTTAGATAAAATCTTTACTAAACAACTTGTATGTCAATAACCCATCCTGTCAGCCTTGTGTAGAGCCTTCTGCTGAAATACCTGTGCGGGCATGTGCTCAGAGGGTGACCTCAGCTGTGTCTGTGGGAAATACAGAACCAGCTGGAGTTTAAAGAGGAGAATGGAGAAAATTTGTGTCTCGGATAAGATTCTTGCAAGTCACTGCTCCAGCTCAGCAGTTGCAAACTTGCGTGTGAGAGCATGGTGAGCTTCATTTTATAATTTTAAAATAATTTTTCTAATCAATGCATTTATTAAGTTATCACTTTTATTCTACAATAAGTACCAAAAAGGAGTTTCTGGTTCAGTTTGCACTTGTCACGGTTTCTTCATGCTTCTCACAATTGCTGTGAGAAGACTGAAGTTTTACCAGGTTTTAGATACAATTTTTTTCCATGGATTAGCTTTCAAAAATATCTTGTAAAAAAAAACGCTTCTGGTTAAAATGTTTGTCCAGGAAGTGGGAGACTAAGTTCTTGGCCTGCAGAGACTGGGGGAATTCAAACCCTCATTCCCACGTTCACAAGCGTATGCTGGCTATCAGGCTATAAATTAATGTGGGAGGGGCTCCCTGTGAACCTCCAGCTTTGGTGGAAAGCAAAGTTTTTTTCTCTGCTCTTGTTTATGGATCTTATGTGAGATGATGATTGGATAGAAATAGAGATAAATCAGGAAATTGGGAACTAAAACCGCGTACCTTCAACAGCAGTATGTAGGGCAAATCTCCCTACTTCTAATTTCTCAAACAAAAATTGTTTTCATGGCTATGCGAGGGCCAAGCTCCAATAATGGTGATAGAAAATGTCCTTTTCGAACCTGGACTAGAGGCTGGTGCCTGAGGATACTCCTGGAAAGTGGTAGATGTGGCATGAATCCCTTTAGGTTGAAGGGCCGTTGAATGAAAGTTTTTATGTACCTTTGAGCCCCGCTTATTTCTTTATCCTTGCTTGGATAACTACCACCTTTGGGTGAATGACGCTCAGTCATCTTGCCAGGGTCAGATACCTATTTTCTACGCCAAAATTGCCCATCTGAAATAGGTAATCTGAATCTGCACCTTATTAAATTGATGACCGCATTATATAAATCTGGTGCAGTTGAGAGAAGAGTGAAAGGAATCTGTTTTCTCTTAGGAAGACACAGCACATGCAAAGGACATAGTTTGCTTCTTTTAATTCTTTGAAGTGATCTGGCAAATGTAAATCTTTGCAGTTCTAAGAGATTGAATAGAAAAATTATTGTGATGGAGTTTGACAATTTGTGTTTTGATTTTTTTGTCTTATGAAATATAGGGATTTGTTTTAGCTGAGCACTCATTTGTATACAAATTTCTTCTCACATAGCAACTGTATTAGTCATCACAAAAAGGAGCAAAGAGAGTACATGATATGCCCTGGAGTTCAACATGTATCGTTATAGTTGTTTTATTTTTACATTTTATGATTGCTTTATTGAATGTCTCTTTCAAACAAGTGACTTTGAAAATGAGAATTATCTCCAAGTCTTTGAACAGATACCAAAGTGGATGATAGAATTGCAGGAAAGTGAGGGACAGATGCTCTCATCTGAAACAGACACAAATTCAGAAACTAATTTGGAAGTGATAAAAATTAATTTGCACACTTTAATTGGAATCAGACTCCTGCATGAAAGAAAGGAAGGGTAGGCAGCTTGTGCTAAAAGCTGATTGAATTTTTTGTCAGGTAAGTATGTTGGACTTGGCCGCTTATCCTCTTGAGCCTTTCTGTGCAATATATTGCATTCACCCTCTGACTGGTGTTCTTTAAAAGGATCAATGCTATTCCTGTTTTGTCCCTGGAGCCTGAAATTTCATTGATCTTGGGACTTGACATTTCTCATTACCTATTTTAGCTTCCAAGAGGATGGTCACAAGAGGTGTGAGAGTTAACCCTGATTTTTCTAACGGGATCCGTGCTGACCACTGGAAAATATTGTGTCTATCAGCCCTAAGCTGGATTTGTTTAACATTATAACATAATCCTGAGAGGTGCAAACAATCCATCCTATCTGAGTGAATGTATTCTGTATTTACTTGAAAGGGAGGGTAAGCGCTACCATAAAGGATCTTCGCCAAGTTAACCTGCACTTTTTTTTTAAGACTGTCACAAAGTATACTTTTATGTGTTCATTTTACATAACGTATTTTTGAAACAATTTAAAATTGTGAACATTGCAGGTTTTGTGAGTTTGTATCTTGAAAGAGTAGTTATTCTGAACTCAGGATATTCAATTATTCTTTTATATCCCTCTATAGGGTGCCCTAGTTTAATCTTGAAAGGGCAGCAGTTTAAAAAAAGCCCCCGGTGTGTTCTGTACCAAGTGGACTGGATGACTGTCTGAAGGTCCTTCTCAAGTACATTGGCACACATGCAATCTGCTTTGCCTGTTTAAAGAATTATTATGGTACTTGTATGTTTGTACAATTTAGGTATTAATTTTTAAAATACAGTATCTAAGCACTGTTCTGCCAGAGTAGAAGCTCTTTGAAAACCAGTGTGTAATTTTTACTGGCACCATCTCTCCTCTGGTAGCCAAAGACATCTCTCTCCTAAGATTGCTATGCAAAGGTAAATGAGCCAGACACCTAAAGTAATGCAGTTATATCTAGAATTTTATCAGAAGATACCTGTGCCCGTGCTTTGCTGCATACCCTGTGGGAGCTGTACAGTGCAGGGTGGTTCAGCAACTTGCCAAAGTTCTCGAAGCAATTAAGTGGAAGAAATAGGAAGAGAAGCTGCAAATCCTTACTCTCCTCTCCTCTGCTGTATTTTTCCTTTTGCGGTCTGGATAGGTGCAAGGTACATGAAAGTCCATTCACCTGGGTGAATTGTTTGTAGATATATACAATGCTGCTCACATTCCTCAGCAAATAAACCCGTTCTGCCAGAGGTGAGAATATTTTGAATATATGAATATTTTTCTGTCAACAGTTTTTCTTTTACAACCACTTCTCCCTCATGTTGTGGACATTGTTATTGGCTATTTCCTATTTTGAAATATTATTATTTATTGGTCGTAGCCTTATCTTTTCATCAAACTCCAAGATGTTTTTTTTCTGACAGTAAAAATTCAAGAAGGCTATTACATTTTCACTTCCATGAAAGTCATAGTATTTTCTAAGATTCTTTTTTTTCTGATAAATGTCACCTCAGAAGTGCCAATAGTAAAGTAAATAGTAAACTAAATTATTTTCAACAAATAATTCAGCTATAGCCTTGTGCTTGCTTCCGTCAAAGTCAGAGATGAAATGGAAGCTGGAATTTGCTGTCTGCTCTCATGTTTCTTTATACAGAAGACTCCTAGATATGTCCCCATAGCAATCTGGAAAAGGACAATATGAGACAAATAGTAACACTGTCTCTTCTCTTTCTTTTCTTCTTCTTTTTTTCCCTTACCATGTGAGAGCACCATTTGTTCCAGAAGAACCTTACAATAGCATTAAGCATTATATTTTTCAGAGAGAAGGGAAGATCTATTTTATTTTAGACTTTGTAGAAGAACTTAGTTGTTTGGAAATGCAACACAGATTATGGTTTTTTTTTCCTTCTGCCCTTCAGTAATTCGGTTCAAAGGTGCTCCTTTGGGGAAATTACAGGGGAGTTTACAGTGATGGTATCTCAGTTCATAGGTAGGATATTTTCACCTGCAATTCCCTCAGAGCTGCAGCCTTTGACCTCTGGCTGCATCTATCAGTGGTGATGTGACAGTGACAGAATATTTTGCTAGATTTTGAATGATTCCTGGAGTTCACAACTTCTGTCCTTAGCAATAAAATGTAATATGACTGAGGTTCTCTTCCCCATGCCACAGCTTTTCCTTTAGAAAGTATCACTGAATAATTTTTCTTCAAGCCCTAAGGGGAAAAATCCCATTTTCAATTACTGTTGGACTGTTACTCCTAATAATGAGATTCCTTTATTAATTTGTATTTACTGAAAAACAGGACTCAAAGATCTATGTTTCAGGGCAGTTGTTTCTTATAAGCATTTTCCTTTATAAATCAAGAATTCGATGAAATAAGCTCATTTTTCATATTCTGACATTTTACAGTTTCGTGATCTTACAGTGTTTTCCTAGAAAACACTGATGAAAATGTCCTTTTGAAAATCACATTATTTCTTTTCCCTTAAAAAATTTCTAACCATCTAATAATTTCAGTCATTCACCCTTGCAGTCTGATGACACTACTGTATACAACATCTGTAATCAGACCTTAAGCCAAGATGACCCTTGAGCGTAATTCCTCTTTTTTTCTGGGAGGACATACAGAAGAAAAAAAAAAACTGGAAAATTCTGAATATAGTTGAATTGCAGTTTTTTTTCACTTTTCTGTTATGCATTTGGAGAAAAGAAAACCTCAAAAGGAGATGGAGTTCTCAGCAGCCACGTTGATGGGGAAATTATAAAAATTTAAATCTCAAAATGTAGCTAATCTTTGATGAGATCATAGAATCATAGAACGTGTTGGGTTGGAAGGGAACTTTCAAGGTCATCTAGTCCAACCCCCCTGCAGTAAGCAGGGACATCTACAACTAGATCAGGTTGCTCAGAGCCTCATCAAGCCTGGCCTTGAGTGTCTCCAGGAATGGGGCCTCCACCACCCCTTTGGGCAACCTGTGCCAGTGTCTCATCACCCTCATTGTAAAGAACTTCATCCTAATGTCTGATCTAAACCTACCCTGCTCTAATTTAAGACCGTTGCCCCTCATGCTATCACTACATGCCCTCACAAACAGCTCCTCCCCAGCTTTCTTGTAGGCCCCCTTCAGGTACTGGAAGGCTGCTACAAGATCCACAAAGCATCTTTCTCTGTTTCTTCCAACATCCATCCTTCCCTAGCAGTAAAGCCCAGTTTTCAGTTCACATCTTCAGTTTCCAGACTAGAAAGATTCTTTTCTTGCAGGCTAGATTAAATACTGGAAAAGTGGGATTTATTGGGGTAGCTGCTTTCATTAGAGATAGGAAAGTGTTAACATGTCTGTACAATGCAATGATAAAACCAGGTAGGTTGACTCACCCTGTACTATTGGGTCCAAAACTGAAGTCCGTAAATCCATGGTTGTGAGTTCTCAGCTTGTTCAGAAAGACAGTAAAATATATGGAATTGTTCTTGAAATTTTGGTGCGTGAGACATTAAGGTTTGTCAAGAAATACTGTAGATTCACGCAAAATTTTCAAGAACTATTGGACCTCGCTGTGCCATTAGCTGCAAGATAAATTTCTGGGCTACGGGAGATCTTTTATGCCTGTGACTCCCAGCCACAGCAGTCACGTCACTGCTTTGCTGCCTGTGCAGTGAAGAGAGAAAACACTTTAAACACTGTGCAGCCTCCTGTCTTATTCTCTATATCAGTTGTAGGTCCCTACTTTAAGCTCACCTCTGTAAATGCAGGTAAGAGACTTTAATCTTTGTGGTCTACAGTGGCAAGATAGTTCTTGACTCCTGTTTGCCATTCTGGGGTATTGCACTGAAAGTTAATGTTGAGGGAGTTTTTCTTTCTGGCTCCATAAATCCTTCTCTGTCTCACTCCCTTCCAAAATAGCATCTTCTGTGCTGTGAGCAGAGCTTGTGCTCCAGGAGCGTCAGCCTTCCACCTGGCCGCATAAAACACATTTTGCTGCCTTTTTTATTTAACTAGGCAATGCAGAGAATGTTGTAATAGTGACTTTCTCTCTTCGTTATACAGTTGCCCATGAATCTTTGTATCAGTTTTATATCCAACCGTATCTTCCCAGCAAAGATTTTATATTCTCCTGTAGATAACATTATTGGTTAGTATTCAATCAAGAACCAATTCCCAGCTCCAAATTGGACACCTTAATTTCCAGTATCCTAATATGTAGCTCATAGTAGATACCTTTCTATGGACATAAGACCTGTCATTGAACCAGCTTTTGTGGCGTCCATGTTGTCCACAGTTCCATATAAAACAGGTTTAAATCAAAGCTTTGTATTACTAAGACAAATATTTTGTAAAAGAAACCATGGAGGCCATTATGACATGGCCATCTTTATGAACTGTACCTGTCATCCTGTCAAAAACCGATAAGAAGGTTGTATGACAAGAGTCCCATTCCAGTATAGCACGGTGACTGGCATTAATGAGATTTTTGCTTCAAATTCTTTATTGACAGAACTGTGGATTAACCATTTTGTTATTTTGCATAGGATTAATGTTACGGTAATTCATCTGTAGTTCCCTAGGTAATTTCTTTTATCCATTTTAAGTATTCGAACTACACTGGCAGAGCTCCAGTCCTTTGGAATTTCCCGATTTTCTATATTACATTTGTACAAAGTAAATATAACTGGCTGAAATCTGTGTTATCTAGCATGTTGCTAATTTTTTATTACTAACTTTCTTTGCCTGGCAAAGCAATATCAAATACTGAGCAATTCCTTGCTGGATATAGGACTTTCACTTTTAAGATGTCAGCATCTGTTATTATTAGAAACAACAGAAATGTTGCTATTTGTCATATAAACACTCCATAAATGCCCACTTGTTTGAACCCAAAATAAAATACATTTCCCTCCTGACTATAAAAAATAAATATTTAGTGAGTAGTCTATCCTACTCTTTATTAAATTAAATGTGATAAAAATGGTATAGGTATCCATAGTGATATATATAAAATGATGTATACTCATAACCATTTTTAGGTACACTTTTAATCTATAAGCATTCAATGTGTCTCTGAATCAATGTCTATACAACAGTGTTATCTTTCTAGTACAGTGCTATTCCTCCCCTTTTATTTTCCTACCTCTGGTTTCATGAAACAAGTTATGATTGTTAATATAGGTACATTGTCAATTCATGCTACTCTTTAGGTTCCTAGCAGAAGTGTAGAGACATATATGTTCAATAGCAGACCTTTATACTACAGCTGCTTTTAAGGCCACTGCAATTTGTATTATCTGAAATATACATTTTCAGTGTTTTTAGGTCATAAAACAGTGATGTATAGTTATCATTTGTTTGTTGTAAACAACATGCCATCCATAATTTCTAAACCAAAGAACTTTGCTTTTTTGTTAGTGTATTAATTAATGCATTGCGAAGCGGTGCTTGTGAAACCTTATGGTATATGAATGTATTTTGCCCCAAAACCTAAGTATGAGATATGTAAGCATACTGCAACTGTCTGATGCTTACAGATTTAAGGCAAATCACAGTAACGTTCTTTTGTTGATAAAACAGGCCTGGTTTGGCATTCCTCTGTTGTTCCCTTCTTCTGTTTTTCTTCTTGGTTTTTTTGTTGTTTTTTTTTTTTTCTTAACAGGTGATTATCCTGCTCCCCGCGCTGTTCTAACTGGTCACGACCACGAAGTTGTCTGCGTGTCGGTCTGTGCAGAGCTGGGACTTGTTATCAGTGGTGCTAAAGGTCAGAAATGTTTTTATGATTTAAGTCTTAACATTTTTAGAGCCTTTTTTAGTGGTACTTAGTCTTCCCTCAAGCCACATATACTTTAATTATCCAAAGTCTCCTCTACTAAGATGTGTTGTAATTCTGGGGGAATCTGCAGAAACTTACCCTGAATGTTATTACTATCTGGACTTACAAGGTTTAGACACAAGTTATGTTGATTGCTCCTTCCAAACATCAGGCTGTGCTGCTATTCCCCCCACATCTGGAAGAGTAGTTGATAAAAAATAATACAATAATTCACAATGACATCTGATGATTTTGAAGAAACAACTGCTAGTACAAATGTTCAGAATACCTTTCCAAACCTGCAGCAGTCTCCTGTATAACTGGTAATCAGCGTAAATAAAGCATCTGCCTCAATGAGCGTTTGCTTCATTTTTACTTATTCTGTTTCTCCTTCATTTGTTCCAGTTCACTTGTTCTGCCCACCTTGTCTTTTTCCCCTTAATTCCATGTCCACTTTTCTTCCCCCACTGCCCTCGTTCAGCTTCTTAATTTGGCAAACTGCATGTCTTTTTCTCTTTTCCGTTGCTATTTTCCTCCCCCTCCTCCCCCTTCTCTCTTACTTTCTTTTCTGCTACGTTATCTCTTCTCCCTTCTTATTTCCTTTCTTTACATTACCCTTGTCCTTCCGTAAGGTTCTTCTTTATATATCTTTCATTCTCATTTACAGTCCACACCTACATCCACATCCAGCAACTTGCTTTCTCTGTGTACAGCGATGCCTGTTTTATTCATCGCCATGGATATCCTTATACTCCTTTTTTAAAAGTTTGCTGCTCCTGAGGGCAATAAGGGTGTGATGCTTGTTCTGCCCGCTTTTGCTCACAGCTGAGCTCCTGGGTTATCATCTTTTGTACTGCCTCGGAGCTCAACATTTATTTTCAAAGCTGTGTGAAACTTTTGAGTAAAGGCATTTTTAACAGGAAATCCTAATGGGTCATTAACTCGCATAATGACATACTACATAACAGTCATAGGCAAAGTCGAGTAATTTATGAAAAAAATGTACGGTGATGCTGAACCTAAAGTTTTTTTCTTGCAGCACTGCTATTTCTTATGTTTTAAGGCCACTTTATACACTCTTACTGCTGTAAAAGCGTACCCTTTCCAACTATCTTTTTGCAAATTTCTTCTTCTTTAAATAGCTGGAATCTGTACTCAGTTATCTTCTGCTTCATTAAGGATATGATGCTTGTGTAACTTACATATTTTTAGAGGTAAAGACTGCTGGAGGACCAAAGACTTTTGCATCAAATCCAGAATATGTTTGTAATTGATCAAGAGAAATGGAGGGCCAGTCTGTCCCCTGAGTTACTCTTCTTGTGTTCTTCCCTTTCTTTGAATCTAATTCTCTAATCCATATATAAATGCAAAGAGAAAAATCCCGTTTTTTATTTCTGGTTTCCAGCAGATGCCTGTTTTAAAGCTTCTTCTTCAGCTTCCATCCTTTCCAGTCTCCCTTTCCAGTTTCTTAGATTGCTTTTCCCAGTAATGTTGTGTTTCTCTGCCCTCCTGCCTCAGCTCCCTCATGGGGAGACTGTCCCTCCGGAGCTGGCTGTGTCACTGTGATAACGTGTGCAACACTCGAGAACCTGCCGAGGCAGGGACGCAGCGCATATAGGACTCCTCTGAGAAAAATCCTGTGCTTCAGGTTGATGTTTGCACACTCTTATGCAACAACCCCAAAAAAGAGTGGTCAGTGTGTATGTCTTTAGAGTAGCATCCTAAATCAGATTTTCTTTGTGCCTTTCATGTCCGTGACCACTCAGCTATGAAGGTATTACATTTTTCATTTGAAAAATGAAAGTATTAGGTTTTTCATTTGAAAAATCTAATATGGTAATTATTCTAAAGGTGGAGGCATCACTTATAACATTCTGGCACTTCAGTATTTCCAAAGCTGAAACTCGGCTATTTGAGAAAATAAATTCATTCCATTGCAGTCGTATCCCATGGAGCCAGTCAGGCTTGAGGTATCTCTGCGTAAAGCTTTATGCAAACACGGATGAAAACCTGCACCAGAGGCCTCACAGACAATGCACTGATGCTGTGATTCATTCTACCTGGGCAAACCCAGCTGCTGTGTGAATTTCAGAAAAGTTAGAAGGGCTTAACGTGAGGTGGCTGAGTCTGCCAGTATGAATTTACTGTCAGGGTCATAAGCCAGTTGTATAAGGAAGAGATTACTGTGCTGTCCAGGAGTATCCTGTGATTCATACAAGAAAACATTTAGTATTTACCATGACTCATTATATTTATCACAGAAGAGACTCTCTTTCTCAGTAGGAGTACAGATCTCACTTTCAAAAGAGCTTTTTTTCATAAATCTCTACATGGAAATAGCCTAGTGTTGCATCTTAAAATGTGCATTGTAGATTTTGTCGCTGTTTTTTTTAATTCCTCAGCAGTAATAAAAAGACATTAAAATCTCATATTAAAATCTCAATGTAAATGCAGTTACAGTGTGGTCTCCTAAAAGCCCTTATAGTTCAGATATCATAGTAACTCTGTTGGCTGTCAGATGACTCCCAGTGTTGAAACAATTCAGGATGGAAATCTATGCATGTAGCATATTCACTGGGGGAGAGGGCCTACAGGAACTGCCATTGTCTATAGGTGAAATATGCAGCGATACGATTATATGCCCTCTGGGAGTTGCTCCTACTAGTCACTGATAGGGCCCCATCTGTTTAATGTGAATGGGCAGGCTAAAGAGAGTTCATGTTGTTGGAGGAAAGCAGTAAGACTGGGGCTTCTGAATGCTTGGGAAGAGGAAAGAATATTTTAGAAGACAGATTAATGAAAACTCCTACCAGTTTAAGTAAATAATAAACTACCACTTCTAGGCATGCTGGATCTTTTTTCTTAATATGCTAGCTCTTGCATTTCCTTTCCTGGTTTGTATTTTAAATTCTTTAAGCAAACATTGCATCTTCTTATATCTATGCAGGACTACTGTGATAGAAATGTGTATTATGCATTGCCTTTGTGCACAGTGTATATAGTTTGTATAAGCAGCAAATGTATGATGTATTATGTTTTCATATACAGAAGGTCCTTGTCTGGTACACACAATTACTGGAGATTTGCTGAGAGCCCTGGAAGGAACAGAAAACTGCTTGTATCCTCGCTTAATTTCGGTATCTAGTGAAGGTCACTGCATCATCTACTATGAACGAGGACGGTTCAGCAATTTCAGCATTAATGGCAAACTCTTAGCTCAGATGGAGATCAATGATTCAACCAGGGTAAATCTAAATGCAAACAAACATTTGTTGTCTTGCCTTTATTTATTAAAATTAACTGAATTTATTTGCTGCGTCATTTAAAGGAAACCACCGCCTCCTGCTTAAGTCATATTCAAACAGAGATCCTCTTGTCTCCATCTCCGAATGCAAAAATGCACTTGAGTTTTTCCAGAATAAATAAGGACAAATTGTTTATGATCCCCATGATTCCTGGAATTTTTGTTTGGCATTAAATTTCAGTGGGAAATGCATCTTTAAAACAAAATGCTCTGAAAAGAGTCCATTCTTCATTTATTAGCCAAGACGTGAATTCGTGCCTTCAGGGCTCTGCTCTGTCACTAGCACTTGAAGCAGCATTAGGAATGCAGATCACTGCTCTGCTGTAGGTGTTAGTGATGGCACCGAGTATTGTAGGACAAACATCGAAATGTTATGTGCTGAACTCAGGTTTTGGCAGATTCAGTTAAAGAGCTTTTTGATTACGTATCAGGTTCAAAGCCACACGGTTGTTTTATTTAAAATTTGGAGATCCAAAATTTGATGGTTTGTTTTTTAATCGGGGAGAAAGAGGAGTGTGAGCCTTTTTCTTCACTTTTAAAGTGGGCAGAGCAAAAGAAGTGCTTATAAGTTGATTAAATTTCTGTAATACTGACCCGTTTCCAATAAAGCTAACTGTGTGCTTGGGTTTTGTCTTTTTCTCCTGAAGGCCATCCTCTTGAGCAGCGATGGGCAGAACCTGGTGACAGGGGGAGACAACGGTGTAGTGGAAGTATGGCAGGCCTGTGACTTCAAGCAGCTCTATATTTACCCTGGCTGTGATGCTGGCATAAGAGCTATGGATCTGTCTCATGATCAGAGGTGAGTTTGTCGTTAACATTTGTATGTGAATAGTAAAATTGCATAAAGTATACCTAGAATCATAGACTCATATAATGGTTTGTTTGGAAAGGACCTTTAAAGGTCACCTAGTCCAACCTCCCCTGCAATGAGCAGGGACATCTTCAACTAGATGAGGTTGCTCAGAGCCCTGTCCAGGCTGACCTTGAATGTTTCCAGGGATGGGGCATCTACCACCTCTCTGGGCAACCTGTGCCAGTGTTTCACCACCCTCATTGTAAAAAATTCTTCCTTGTACCTATTCTAAGTCTTCCCTTTTTTAGTTTAAAACCATTACCCTTTGCCCTATTGCAGCAGGCCCTGCTAAGAAGTTTGTCCCCATCTTTCCTGTAGGCCCACTTTAAGCGTTGACAGGCTGCAATAATGTCTTCCCGGAGCTTTCTCTTCTCCAGGCTGAACAACCCCAACTCTCTCAGCCTGTCTTCATAGGAGAGGTGTTCCATCCCTCTGATTATCTCTGTGTCCCTCCTCTGCACCTACTCCAAAAGGTCCATGTCCTTTTTGTGCTGAGGGCTCCAAAGCTGGACACAGTACTCCAGGTGGGGTCTCACTGGAGCAGAGCAGAGGGGCAGAATCACCTCCCTCGACCAGCTGGCCACGCTTCTGTTGATGCAGCCCAGTATACAGTTGGCCTTCTGGGCTGCGAGCGCATATTGTCAGCCTATGTCCAGCTTTTCATCCACCGGTACCCTCAAGTCCTTCTCGGCAGGGCTGCTCTCAATCCTTTCATCCCCCACCATGTATTGATACTGGGGGTTGCCCTGACCCAGGTGCAGGACACTGCACTTAGCCTTGTTGAGCCTCATGAGGTTCACACAGGCCCATTTCTCAAGCCTGTCCAAATCCCGCTGGATGAATACCTCTCCATGCAATTTAAGGCATGAATTTATGGTATGTAGTCATTAACAGGATGCGATACAAAACCATTACCCCAGTTGTTATCTTGTTGATTTATCTGACTCAGCATTTTTTCTGATCCTTGAGTCTCATAGCACAAGCACTTAACTTTACGGTGAGGTCTTATATCATTGAAGTCAGTAAACCAGAGACTCAGCTAGCAATATAAGAGCAAAATTACATTAACTTGAGAACATAAGAATAGTCAGACTGGAACAGAGTATAGTAGTGCCTGTTAACCAATGCCTTAAAACCAATTACAAAAGTTTGTGGTACATTTCTGATTTTCAGCTATGTAGAGCTTGAGAACTTCTTGGGGTTGCATCTAGCCTATAATGTGTAATATTATCAGTGGATCTGTCGACAAGGAGTGAGTGTAGTCCTTTCCTTTGGCCTTCTTGAGCCATGGAGATGCAGTGTACAAGCCTAGATATTTGCAGTCACTGTTGTGGCACTAAAATGCACACTGTAAATATAAAAGATATATAAATGTGGTCCCTCGGTCTTCTATTGTAATGTGATTATAATGTAATGTTGCATTTATGCAGGGTTATGAGTGGATTTACTGTTTACATCATGCATCAGTCTTGTATTTCTTATTAATATACAAACTCATGACATGCAAAGAACTTACAGGTTATTAGAAAAATCATACAGCATTCATTTCAGTTTATTTTTCTTACATTTTTCAGCATTCCTATGCTATGTACCCATTTTGTAAAGCAACAAAAACACCTATAAACAAAATACGTACCTAATTTACGCATGTATGAGTAGATGACTTGAAACAAGTTTTTTCTCTCAAACTTAGTCTAATTGAAACTAACTTACTGGAAGAGACCTATTTGCTTCTGGAGCTTTGCCAGTTTATGCATACAGTACTGTGCTCTGTTCGAAGAGATTTATTTACACCGCAGGAAATTTCAGCTACCCTGTTTTCTCTATCCGTTATTGTAATACCGGGCTGGGACGCCCAGTGCAAAGTGCTTTAAGTACCTGCTTAGCTTTAGTCACATAATTAAGCAGAGAATGGCTTTTGTATGGTTTGATAAAAGCGGTGATAGATATCAAATCCAATTTTAAAACTCAGCTACCAGAATCAGAGGATATGTGATAACTGGAAAATCACCTCAACTATTGCCACCAGAACGACGTAAATAGGGGCTACATTTCAATATGAAGCTTTTTAGGAGTACCAAGGTGTGATCAGCTTATGATTAAGGGATGAGTTCAGTTGTATACACAGAGGCATCTCATTCTGTCTGGGAGGCCCTAGGATACCCAGCTAATCCCAGCTGCAGCTCAAAGTGCAAAGCGCTCCACAGGTCCTGTGTCCCAACTGCCAGGCAGCATAGACATATCGGCCATGCTGGGGCACCTCCAGTGGCACAAGGTGCTTAAAATTAGGCAGCTGCGTTCTAAAACACCTGAATGAAGGTGTTTTGGCATAGGTGTCTTCATGTGCGCTACAGCAATAAGTTCCTGTAATAACTGTGGTGGTTTACTTGCTACAGCTTATGGAGTCTAGAGGACAATTAAGCTCACCCTAAAGTACATGTCCAGTGACCTGTAGAGAGTTGGTCTCAGGCTGCACTGAGGGTACTGATTAGGGCCTAATTTGGTTGCCTGCCTAATTTGGTTGCCTACCCATAGCCAGTCAGTACTGTTTGAGATACCTGAGAGGTCTGAGGTACGTACTTGGGGTGGCACTTATGACAAAGGACCTAGTGAAGACCCACAGCCTTCTAGAGAGGCATCTGGAGGCAAGGCAGGATATGCGAGAGCATCTCAAATGGCATGATGCTTTTACCTATGTGAAAGTGACTGAACAGACCTCTAGGTCTCCCTGGACCATAATGCGAACATGGAAATTTGGCTCATATGTCATAACCTAAATGTATCATCTCCATCACAAACCGAGTCCCACCCATGAGCTTAATCTTCAGACAGCCTTGCGAAAAGTGCCTCGTTCTTTTATCTTTTTCGCTGTTTATGGTAAGCCATTTCTGGAGAAGCTAAAAGAGGATTAACAGGACCATCTCTTCTACCTTTTTCAGAACTCTGATTACTGGCATGGCTTCTGGCAGCATCGTAGCTTTTAATATAGATTTTAACCGGTGGCATTATGAACATCAGAACAGATACTGAAGCGGAATGAAGAACTGAAAGCCCAGGTAAAGCTGAGAGCACAAGTGCTGCAATGAAAGGTGTAGTCTCTGGTGGAAAACCACGTCTGCATTGACCTCCGTTGTACATTCCATTACACCCAGCAATAGCTGTACATTGTAGTCAGCAACCATTTTACTTTGTGTGTTTTTTCACAACTGAACACCAGCTGCTGAAAAGCAAGCTTGTATCATGTAAATTATATGAATTAGGAGATGTTTTGGTAATTATTTCATATATCTTTGTTTATTGAGAAAAGGTAGTAGGATGCGCCACAAGAGACTTTTGAAAATTCTGGGGAACCTCGTGTCCAGTTATTTCAATGTTTAGGCTTTGAACCTAACATGCATCCCATCTCCAGCCTCTTTTCAAGCTGAGATAAAAAAAAAATACGTTTGATACTTTGTACATCAGATGCACATCTTAACTTTAAAGGGATACTTTTGTAAAAGTAAAACCTTGTATAAAGAACAAAACTGTTTCTTAATTTTATTGTGGAGTTACAACTTGCATGTACTTTAAACCTGATGTCTTGAAGGAACAGGTGCATTCACACAAATCAAACTGGAGATCTGTCTGAGGGTACAGCTTGTGTTAAAGGGTTGAATTGGGGCGCAAACAGTAATTTTGACATTTCCACCAACACATGTTTTTCACTTTTTGAATCTAAACTTTACCCCTCTTCAGTGGAGTTCTGCTCATGAAGCATTTGGATAAAAAGCCATCATTTGCCATATTTATACTTAATACAATAGAAATTAAATTCCTCCCTTTTAAATTCAAAGACTAGGCAGAAAGGGGGCAAAGAGGGAAGTTCAGTTTAATGCTTTGTAATGCTTAATGACTCCCAATACAGACAAAGTGCTATACTTCTGGATTATTAGCATTTGGCATACAAATCATGGGCAAGATTTTTTCCCTTATTTTTCCTCTGAGCAGCTCGGTTTATTTGACAGCCTTAGCTTCATTGTAAAGGTGACTGAGATTATTCTTTTTGGTTCTTCTGAAAATCTCACCTGAAGCCACTCAGACTAAGGCACTTCATGTTTTACAATACTGTAATGATAACTATCGGAATAATTTTCTGCACATTGTACTGATCAAATTACACACCCAGGGGTATATACACTTTAATTCATGTTTCTTCTTTGTATATTTGGTGACTGTATTGTCATAGATGTACATATTGTGTCGGTAGGGCTATGAGGCATGTAACAGGAATGTAATTTTCTCAGAATTTACACTCACTTGCAGTCATTTATTTAAAAAGATAATGGATTCTTTGTATTGGCACTTTGCACCAGAAACATATCATTATTTATTGATGTGATTAATTATTTGTTCTCCACCTTGTATTAGTAAGTTTAGCACTGAATTTCCTTCTTCATTGTTGTTTGTATTTATAAGATTCGGAAATCATGGGGATCAACGTAATGATTAAGTTATTCATCACCCGTCTGTAAGCAATATCTTGAGTTTGTAGCTTAGAATTGGGAGACTATTGAACATCTGGAAGACAAGTTCATTTCATCTTGAGATCATGGTGAAATATTTTGGATATATAAATTCCTTAAGCTATTGTAACCATGTTTTATTGCAAAGATGTAAAATATGCCAGATGTGTGTGAGTTGGAAATCAAAAAGAAAAATAAAATATGCAAAGAATTCAGTGATTGTTTTTCATTTCAATGAACTTTTCATCAAAACATTCACATTATCATTAGGAACAAACAATTATTTTAAGAAATCCTCTCTTATATGCTATGTGTACGCCAAAAATTATGCATGCCTGGGTGGTCGTATTTCCTGGGGTCTCAAGAAATAAAACAGAGGTTATAGAGTGTGTTTTGCAACTCTTTTGATTGCCAGTACATGAAGAGAAGCTACTAAAGATACTTTGATCAGCAGAAGTGAAAAATCAAAGCCTTTAAGCAATATTTAGGATCTTTGTGAACAGGCAATAATCCCTTATAATAGACCTTGCAGAAAGCAAAAGTCTGATGAGAGCCATTTTGGGTATCTCTCAATATCTGATAAGATGGAACTAATTTCATCATATTTTGGACATTGAACATTAAATATCTACACTTCCTGCATAACAGAACAAAAAAAAAAGTGGGATAAATAGCTTTTTGGAAATGCTGAGGTCCCTAAAAAGTTTACAGCAAATAAGTGGAGACAGATAGTTATCTAAATGTCGAAGTCTAGTGTAAGATACCAATGGTAAGCCAAATATTTTCTTCATAATTAGAAAACTCACAATTGACTAAAAAGCAGAATAACAGCCAACACTTCAATTTGTTGCCCCACTCATTGCCTTTCCATTTAGAAGGATTGTTCCTTATTAGAATACAGTATACATCTTAGCAGATATCTATTTGTATCAATCAGCTTTTGAGGTCGATAACAGAACTTCATTGGTTTGGGCCTGGAGGAGAGATGGGGATGGAGATGAGAGGACTGGTATGTTAATAGTAGCATGTGAAACAGTTTGTTGGTAAGTCGCAACCTCCATTCCATTATTATACAAGTATCACTCCTAATTTCATATTTTATTCAACAAATTGATTTAAAAAAATGCACCATTGCAGTTAAACCAAAAATGAGTATTACTATTATCTTAATTGATACTGTTGTTTGCATGCACTCAGCATTATGTGAAGTACAGTTTATTCACAAATTAGAAGTTTTTTCTGCCCAAGCAAACCTTTTTATGGGAAGTTGGCCATGGGTTACAAAAAGAAAAATCCTACTGTGTTGCATTCAGAGGTAGGGGAACCCAAACAAGTCAGGCTCGTAACAGTAGTAGTAGTAGTAGTAGTAATAGTAGTAGTAGCAATAATAATAATAATAATGATGAGCCATCTCCATTATGCTTTAAGTTATAAAAATGGAGTTTCCACAAAGGCACAGGACAAGGAGAATGTATTAACAGACTGGTATAGTCACATAGACCAGCTTAATAAAGTTTATGCGGTGAAAGACTACTGTTGCCTTTTACTCTCTATTTAATTTCTATTTTTTTAAGAAAAAAAAAAAGTTATGGTTGTGCCAGGGTATTTAAATTCCTTTGTTTTTATTGATTTGTGTTAATTACACTAGTATACACCTACCTGTTGCAGGGTCCCTTACTGTAAAAAGACAGTATACACAGATCTCCAGTTTATATCACAAGACTTCTCCAAATATTCAGCTGTCCCATTTCTGTCACACAGCAAAGCTGGGCTGACTTGCCTTTTTTCTCTATAGAAATGAGAGTTACTGATTCCAGGAAGTCTCTGAAAGCTGGCTGTGGAATGTGAAGCAGCTTTGATCAAACCAGTTAAACGTGACCAATCTCTCAGCCAAGGGAGATGCAGCATTAAGGATACAAATGTGCAACCAAGATACACCTACAATGAAAATAACGCACAGTTATTGGCTGTGTTCCTGCCAGATAGTCCTAGGTTAAGAACTGGACTATAAACCAATGCCATACTGGGAAGACGATGCAAAAACTATGAGGCTTACTCCTTGTCCTGATCCTACCACTGTTGAGGAGGATGCTGCTTTCTCTACAAGAGCAACAATAAAAGAAAGGCCGCTGTGTTTTACCTCAAAGAAAGACTAGTTAGGCTCAATTTGCTGGAATGGCCTTGGATAAATAATGATTACATTGATAGAGAATCTCATGGTTGTGCTTGTAGAGCTAAAAATGCTGCCTGTGGACAAGAGTTGTGGTGAAGGCTTGTTATAGTGCATCAACCCTGCTGACACGCAAGCGGGATGTTTGAAGCAAGCCTCGTGCTGCCAGGGATAAAAGCATTTGAAGCAGACACAGGGAGTGAAGGGCTGACTTCTGATAACAGCAGGAGACCCACCTCGTGATACAAGACGTCTATTTAATTTCTAAATATTTCATTTGGAGACTTCTAGCTGCAGTTTATGCTCACATTTTCCAAGGGTTTAATTGTGGACTGGTTTTATTAGGCTTTTGTGTGTGTGTGTGTTACTTGCAAACACTAAAAATGAATGGACTAAAACTTAAACTGGTATTTAGAGAAGGAAAGAAGTACTGGAAATTTATATGCCTATGCAATACAGTACAGTTTATAGACTCTGTAATCCCTGTGATTAGTTTTGCAACATCCACAGTTAAGTTTCAAGATCCGCAATCGACAAGAAAAACAAGTCTGGAGATTGCTTTCTTGTAAAATTTATAAACTGTGGCCATATAATTAGTTTACAGAGGGATTTGCATAGATGAAAATCTGCCAAACAGCTGGCTCGGTTTATGGGTCCCTCTATGGTGACATCATGCCTAAACAGCACTACAGCTCTGCATCGTTCGTGAGAAGTAAGTCCTGTCTCAGTTGCACCCCATTTGCACTAACAAGGGCCTGGTCCCTACACACAGAATTCAGAGCCTGGAGTGCTTTTTATTCATGAAAGGATTGGCATAAGGGCTCCGTGTGCCTAAGGGTGCCACAATGCCAAGCTACCTTCAGCCCAGCGGTCCTAACATCAAGCAGAGAATATGCTTTTATGTACAAAAGCAGATAGGGAGAAAAATAATCTCCTCTGGTGCCAGAAGATTACAGACAGCTAAAAGCTATCAGCGCCAGTGGATTTCGCTTAAAAGTTTCATGTCTGTTTATACTTTGAAGGGACTTCATCTTGGCAGGATGCTGCAATGACCAAGCCCTGTGGCAAAGCTAATCCTAGTATCATAGCTGTGCAAATTTAAGAATGATGCACTTAGTTTCCCTCACTGTGTAGCAGAATGAGTGATTGCCAGAAAAGGCAGCAGAACAATTGAAAGTGGACTTTCAGTCTTGCTGTACAGCTATACATATAAATCCAGTGCCCGTGGCTGTTCAGATACATTAGTTTGTACAGAGCTATCAAGCAGGAAATAAAATAGTGCCTGGTGGCCACTGTCCCTGCATGCACATCTTTTCAAATAATAGTAATAGAAAAAAAGAGTCTGCTTCAGTAGGAAAGCAGCAGGACTCTGGGAAGGGGCCAGGGGCTTGGAGAAACGTCAGAGAGGTACAGATTTCCTCTACAACAAAACACTTGATCCATTTCTTCCAAGTAGGCCCGAACAGATTGTCCCAGCTCTTCTCCTGCAATGTCCCATCCCTCTCTCTCTCTCCTCTACTAAACCCTTCTGTCCTCTTTGTTTTAACTTGTCATGAAGACCAGGCTGTAAGTTGGGTTCTCTCTCCCCTGCAACCATGTTTCTCCTGATATCCATCATATTTCCTCATTCCCCCTGACTGCCAGGGAGAACTAAAGCAGATTCAGCACAAAACACACACATCTGAGGCTCCAGAAGGCCCATACAAATCTCTTCACCAAGCCCCTTGCAGTCCCAGTGTGAGTTACAGGAGGAAAAAATCTGAAATGAAAAGGGTATCCTATCTTTCAGCTGTCTATTCGAGCAGAACCAGCAGTCATGTGGGAGTATTATTCTCCTAGTAATTAACACAGGTCAGGGCCCTTCTCTGACCCGAAAGCAAGTGACATGACAGCCTCTAGCCATGCTGCCAGACTCCCTGGGACCAGCCCTTAGCCCATCCTAGCCCCTGCACATTGCAGGACGTTGTTTAGAGGGTGACATTACAGGCATGCCAGTTGCACTGAGTAGGTGAGCACAGCACAGTGCCCAAGCCTCCACCTTCCATTGCTCAAGTTGCTAGATGTAGCCAAGGCACTTACAAGGAGTCCCTTGGGCTCCATGACCATCAGCCTATCAACCATATCACACAGTCACGACAGACAGGGCTTGGGACCCAGCAATAACTCCCAGCAACAAGTTTATGCACAAGATTGCTCTATCCCGTTTGAGCACTGCACCCTAAGACTACAGCTTTTGGATCACTGACTACAACTATTGCAATAACTTACACGAAAGGTGTTCAGCTCATTAAGACCTTAGTGCTTTTTGGCATGCTCAGACTCACATTCCCCTTGCATGCTGACTTATGTATACCTTCACATGAGGGAACATCAATATTGACTAGAAAGAACTTCTGCTCACTCTGTAGACCTCAAGAGGTATGTGATCAGGGCTCCTCCTTGGCCATTCCTCCATGAAGCTCCTTGACACCAGCTTCAGATCCATGAAACTGAATACCTTGGAAAGATGTAATAAGCTCCCATCACCATTGCTATAGCTTTCTCTGTTGTCAGAGCCTCATTGCAGAGGCTTATGCCCTAACTCGATAAGTCCCTCAATGGTGAGAAGTTATCTTGTGGGAGATAAGCCTGCTAGCCAGACACCTACTGCAGCACTTATGAATGTCAGGTGGGAAGGATTCGTCTGGGACATAAAAATCCAGACATGTAATGAAAGAATACAGATCCTGTGCAGGAGCTGGCTACTGATAGCGTCCTCACGTACACCTCATTCCATGTAGGCTGGGATTAGTGTCCCGAGGGGTGCTGATCCTTCTTCAGTGATGGATGATCTGGCCAGTACACTAGTCAGGAATACCTTCTGAGTTCCACATCAGTCCATAATGAATGTGATGAGGCAACACATACACAACTTTTCTCCAAAGTGCAATCTGTTAATTGAGGGAGGGGTGAAGGGATGGGTTTTGGATAAGGGTAAAAGCTTGAAAAAAAGATTGCTTACCTGAAACTTTTCTTCAAGGTAACTTGCTTATAGGCACATTTTCAACCTACCATTCAACCCCTCTCTCACAAGCCTCTCTCTTTTTCTGGGGTTTCTGGGATCCCCTTTGTCACCATGTGTTTGCTTTGGGGAGGGAAGAGACCACCGTGCCTTTCAGAGGCACTCACAGCACAAGTATGTGTGCCTGCGAGTGTGTGTGCAAGGCAGCTCAGCTATGGATCAGTCTTTTTGCTACTTAGGGAACTTCTAGCAAAAACTAGGCCAAAACAAAACAATCATTAAATTCCAAGTTTAGATGGTACCAAGGAGGAGAAAGGAAACAATGGAAATTCCGGTCAGGGAATCTGGCAGGACCTGGGCTCAGGCCAAAACTAGGAACCCAAGACCAAGTCCAGTTTTTGTACCTAAGGCAAAAAGAAATAAGGCATCTCCACTAACAACCCCAGAATAGGCTGGGGATGTGCGTAGGAATCTTTCCAGATTAACAGATGCAGCCATTCCCCAACCAGGGTTTGAAGGGTAAAACACTTGTATTTATATCGCTACTATTTAAATTATACTCAAATCTTGTTTTAAGAATCTAATATGTCTCTATATCTGTCCTGTAGACAATCATATTATGGGACTGTAACTCCTGGAAATATCAATTTCTAGGCATTTAATGTGGATCTACTTATGAGTGCATAAAACCTCCAGTCCTACTTGAAAGCCGTTTTTCTTTTTAGACATCAGTGTTTGCAGTAATTTCTTTTGAGCATATGTTCAGTGAAAGCCCTCTTCCTCCTCCTTAATAATGCTCTTTTCCACAACACTTAGCTGAAAATATTTTTGTACTTTCCATAAAAATTAGAACTCAAATGCAAACTATGCATGTTTCAAAGGATAAAAGGCTAAGAGAACAGGGAAACTTTCAGCAAGTAACTGCAAAGTAGACCCACCGAAAGGCTTTTCCAAAAGAAAATGTTTGAAATCCCAAATCAACAAGAAATTTATGAACTCAGAAAGAAATCCTTTTTGGACAGATAAAATTAAAAAATGGGATTCTGCCTTGGGAAAATGTGAAACAATCAGTGTCCACTTGCTCTATCCTCCGGTGCTTTTAGCCTTTGGAAGGAGGTTTCTAATGGAAAAATGTTTCTGCAGAGATCCAGCAGAAACAACTACACTTTGGACCTTGGAAACAACTACGTTTTGAGATACTGACATGGATGTGACTGTTATTTCTTCATCAAAATGTTACGCAATATTAGCTAAATGCCTTTCATGAGACCATTGTTATTCCTTTTAACACATTTGGAATCTCATCAAAACTATATCAGTCTGTCTACTTTTCACAAATTATTGTGATAGCAAATTATCTCATTATTTTAACTCATCTGTAAATTCCTTATTAACTACTGTTTTCCATGGGCTCCTGTCAGGATGACAGGCCTGTCATAATTTGATTCATTTTTCCTTTTAATATATTGGCAAGGATTTTTGTGGTTTAATCAGTTTATAAAAAAATCCCAGAGCAAAAATCAATAATTGAAAGACACCTCATCCAAGCCCTTTAAACTGTTAGAGGTAAGTTACAGAATACACCGCCTTGAGTCACCTTACGTTAGCAGAATGTTTAATGTCAAACGTGGAAATTAAGTAGCACCTATTATTGAATTTACAATTTTCACTGAGAAACAAGTGACTACAAACCAATATGATATTTTCATTAAGAACTCCTAGAACGATATAGTACCACATTTACAGGTCATTTCTTTGCCTTGTATAACATCCCCAGACAGAGGAATTTCTAAAAGAAGTCCTCAGCTCCCTCATTGTTCCAGAGGACCAAAACGCCACCAGCCAGTGGGGAGAACAGACCCACTTTGTCCTGGAGTTGAAGCACTGATGTCTTTCTCTGGTGTGGAAAATTTGCGCGTGGATGGGACTTAGCTTGACTGATTCATGAAACCATTGTGAGACTTTCGAACATGGCATTGGAGGGAAAAAAGGTGAATGCCTTGGATATTAGCTGAGGTAGGATTTTCTCCCATAGAGAAGTCTCTGTTCCAATTAAGCCTTTCACTACATTTCCTGAACTAAAGAAATGGGTGAAAACGATGTTGGAAAGAAATCTGTTCTTACAAAAAGGGGCAGAGGTGGCAACCAGGACGACACCAAATGACACTGTATCTTGAGGGAATAATGCTACACAGGACCTTCTCTGTATTCTGACACCCCATGTTTTGTTTCTATGCTTCGTTGATACAACGTGGAAAAGAAGAGTTGCTAAAATCAAAGGAAAGCACCTTCTCCTCCTCAGAGACTGTGGCTGATTACACCAATTCCTGTCAATCTACAGTGTAGAGACATCCAGAGCAGTTAACTTCTGCTAGAAAACCTGAAGATGACCTGTGTCTCTGAGATGTCCCTCATCATGACAGTGTGATAAAAGGGTTTTTTAAAAAATCTGGGGAAGGATTACTTGCAGAGCCAAATGCCTATTTTACTAAACCAAAGGCAAGAATATACAAATTTTGGATGAGAGGAGACAAAGATTTATATCCAACAGGCTAGAAGTCCAGAAAACGTTGACAAACATGTTACAAGGACTGATTTCACATTTGTGTCCCAAACAGGCTCAGTTTCCAGGATTCCAGTTACCGACTCCGTCCCAGGCTCCGTGCCTCACGCATCAGGTCAAACCACCTTCCACATCGCCAATAACAACAGTGCCGCGGGGCCAAATTAGGTGCTCAGTTACACCTGTGCTCCCCGAGGCTGCAGATTAGGCTGGTGGTGATAGGGGTGTAATCCCTGGGCGGTGGTGGGGCCGGGCGGGTGTCGCTGCCTGAACTCATTACGCGATTATGTTGATGACGTGTGAGAAGCACCAGCTGCTCCCCAACGAGGTGCGGCACCGGCGGCCCTCGCACGCAGTGGCTGCAGCAACAAGGTGTGGAGCCAAAACACCTGAGCTAAATCAAATTACTTTATTGACACTCTCTCTGCTGCTTCCTTTCCATCCGGTTATTAATCCTGTAGCTCTTTCAAGCCAACTGCGTGAAAGAGTAGCGGAAGAAGAGCCAGGCCTTCAAATCCCTCCTCCGAGGGAGCCACATGCCCGGTCAAGGCAGGAAGAGAACAGTAATTTTGAGCATACGGTGGGGAAATTTCATATAAAAAAGTGTTTTCCTTGTGCTTTGGACACTTCCTGGGGCTGCCAGGGTTGGGTGTGGGACAACACCCACAGTCCCCCTAATTCTTCATTTGGAGCTGGCCCACTCCCTTGTTGGACTGAAGCAGTTACACATGTTATGGTACAGGCTGGCCTTTCAACCACATATGACGATAAATAAGAAAAAGCAGGTTTCATGGATTTACAGGCAACTAGCTAACTCTTGTAATAAAAAAGAAAGGACTCAGGAACATACTTGGTGGTTGACCGGAAAGTAAACGACTGGAGAGAAAACCACCAAGATATAATCCTATAAATGTCACTGCAGATGAATATACAGCAACATTTTAGACAGAAGAATTGTTACTCCAAAAAAAGAAGATATCTTGCAGCTTAATGAGTGTCATAAGTGCCAGCGATGATGTATACTGACTGGAGATCTTTTGCATGTGTTCTGGGATTGTCCAGAGTAACACGCAATTGGCAACCGACACTGATAAGCAAATGCATACGATCCCTTTGCAGCCTGAAGTAAAACTACTCATTTGCAAGACTGGTTCAGGAGGCACTATGGTCACTCCTGCCTAACACTTTCCTCTCGGTGAACTTGAGACCACAACACCTTTAGTTCTGCAGTCTGATATTGATCTCAATATCTTTTGACGTTTGGAAGGAAGAGACTTTATATAAAACCTGGATTTTGAAATACATCTAATACAACGTTAAATAATGAGATTAACATAATGTGGTAATAAGTGTAGCAAATGTTATTTTCTGTAATAAAGGGGATCTCCTATAAGCCTGAAAAAAAAATTTTTAATGTAAAAAATTTGTTTACATATAAATTCATTTCTGAGAAGACTGTATGGAACTTAGGGGGGATTTTATAGAAATATCCACCACTCATGTACAGACAACAGCTAAATAAAGATTAGAGTGACAACTGCAAAAAAACAGAGTTCATTAGCAACTATTTTTTACCATTTACCACTTACCTATTCATCTGCTGTCTAGAATTCTTGTGTTACTCAGGTCTATTATTACATCAAATACTGCAAAATTTTCATGGAGCTTTTTTGTACAATCTTTTGAAATTATTTTCTGCTGCTGGTGGTGATGGACTGGACAAATAAGAGGAGCAATTTATCAACAAACTACTCGGCAAGGATTGCCAGGCAGCAGGCAGATAGTTTATACAGCTCTGATTTCCAACAGACATTTCCCGAGAAGCCTAGGTGTGCCAACAGGAGCTGGGCTGAGCAGCGTTAGGTCACATCAGACAGAAAACAAAAACTCACACCCTGGCACAGCTTTCCAAAGCTTTGCTAAAAGCACCATATTGTCCTCTTTTCAAAGCAGAGATCATAGAAAACACTGCTGTTCAAGATGTTGTTCCCTGAAGTAGGAATATCCAGATGAAAGTAACTGGGAGCAGCACCACCATCGTCTGAGTAACACAAGTGCCCCCAGCTTCTTAACAAGTAAAGCCATGTTGCTGACAAGCACCCTATTAGCTCTGTCTTTCAAAGCCTTATCTGGGGAGACTGCTGTGAAACCAGGGAAGGAAATAAGAATACAGCTGTCATAACACCCTGAGCGAATCACCTGAGTGAACTCTCTATCTTCAGAAGCCAGTCACTGTAACCGCAGAGCGGAGCTGGAGAGCCCACCTTCCTGCCGGCTCCAGCTGATAAGTAGAAAGTGACACTTGGTAATGTTAGGCTAAACGCTTCTCAGAAAGTCCATATCAGAATTAAGGAAAGACTAGATGCATTCCTTGATTTCACTAACAAGTTCACTTTTCCTTATCTATCCACTACACTAAAAATCAATGCGTAATTGAGAACGCGGAGGCTAAAGGGACTCAAGACACTTATTACACAAGACACTTAAGTTCAGTGCTATTGCAGTAGAAAACTACACTTGCCTACAAGTTCGCTGTGTGAAAAAGTTTTTTGAAATTTTAAAATTGTTTCATACATTTAAAAAATTATAATCACACAGATCTCATGCAAAAGAAGACTGAAGGTATCTAGATACAGAAGGAAGACATTTTGAATTAACTTTACCACTACTAAATCTAGGTAACAGTGACATACTGGCCTACAGGCCTGGTTAAATTCCAAAGAAACACACTTCATGGCAACATTTATCTGTATATCACACTTGACACTTAATTTATCATAGTTTTCTCTGTGTCTTCCAGAGGAGAAGAGAACTAGACTGAAGTCTGAATTTCTAACAAAAGTCTGGTGTGACCCCCTGAATTAAATATCTGATTCATTAGCATTTGAAGTGTAACATCTTGTAAAAACGTCTCCTGAAGACTGAGAGTCAAAGCTTACCGATTCTAGTCTAGTGTGTCCCCAAATGAACTGAATCCCACTGAGGCAAGACAAGTAAGGAGTCTGTACATACATTTGTGTCATTTAGCTATTTACCAATACACAGATGGGTGTCGAGTCCATTGGTCGGGACATGCTCAGCATGGAAATGCACCCACTAAACCCAGGATTTGTTTCACCCAATGCTTCAGCTGTCTAAGATCCAAATCCGTACGTGTCACCCCAGGATGCCCTTATCGTCAATGGAAAAATGTAAACAGGCACTTGTGGAGAGAAAGTCATTTGAACTATTGAGACACCTGTCTTAGGTATCTAGGGTACCTAATGAGAGAAGTCTTCCTGTGGTAATACATACTTATTTCTCTCCACTGGTAGCAAATGCACCCTGGGGTGACTGGCTCAGATGTAAATACCTCACATCTATACAAGTTAAGGCATTTCAAACCAGTGTCGGCCATCCAGCCCCTCCTTTCCCTTTGGTCCAACTGAACGTGGACTCTCCCCACCCTGCAGGCATGGCTTCTTCTCCCATCTGCCAGGTAAAGAGGGTCAGGATGCGGATCAGGCTGGAAAGAGATACCTTCTCCCTCTTCTTTTTTATTCCTCACTGGCTTCATTCTTGGCTAGATCAGTTCTTTGGATGGATTAAAGCTTAGCCACACTGTCCAACCATCGCCTCACTGAGCTGTGTTATAGGTATCCCTGGAATAAGGTCAAAGGAGGTCATGTGTAGAGAGGGGGGAAGTGAAAGGGAGGAGGAATACAAAGTACCCCAGCAGAGGGATGAGCTATAAAACCTGGCTGCTCTGCCATGAGCATGCTGTCCCTGGGGAGCACAGCCTGAGGAGCAGGTTGCGTAGAAAGAAATACATCGGGGAAGCATCTATTGCAAGTCAGGCAAATACAAGAAGAGGGAGTTTTCCGGTTGGATCTTGGTGGCAGTAGTTTCAGCACAATTTTCTTTCTCCTGTGTTTCTTTCTAAGTACCTGTAACTGTGATTTCTGTTAGCATGTTGTAAATGAATACATGGATTTGTATTTTAATGTATCCTGAGTTAAATTAAGGATGACTTCATGCAACCTGCTTACAACATAGAATTCCTTACACAGGATACAGTAAACCTAAACCACAAGGTCAGGGCTATAGGAATAAGTGCCAAATAATTCACCAAAGCCCTGCTTGAAGGTATTCAAAGAAGAGCTCAGCACACCTCTGTAAAAGGTGCACAAGCCAGACTAAGATCCGGGGATCAGTAAAGAATTTTCTCCTAGATACCAGTAATAGTCAGAAAAATTCTCCACTGTTTCTAGTGTGTTTCATGCTTGGACCTAGAGGTATGTCCTTAGCTTGTGAGATTTCTGACAATCCAAAGCATTCATTTAAGGGAATGTCTTTATTAACAGACAGGGGATTTCTGTGTCCACAGCAGGAGTTTGCACCAGACCCGTCATCTGGGCAGAGGAAGGGAAACGTGGACAGGAGAGAAGCCTCGGCATGCTCCAACAGGTCTCTGATCTAAAGACAGCAGGCATATCGAAGGACAAAAATGAAACCTACAGCATCGTGCCCTAATGAGCAGTCAGAAAATAACTGGTATTCTATGTATTTTCTGTCTGCTTTTTAATCTCAATTGGGTAATGAAGCATACAGCTCCAACACTATCCCATTTTCTCTTCCTGGAGATGGAGCACAGATGCAGCAGTTAGAAACAAAGCAGAATTAATTTGTTAAATAATTTAACTAAGCAGGGTGAGTGAAGTAGGTTCCCACAAAACGAAATTTGTTACAGCAAGAAGGCCTTGCTGATAGCACAAACACCTGCCTGAAATACCTGGAGAAACTCCACAGAGAAAATTTCAAAATCTCCCATGAAACTGTAAAAATTGTCATGTGTAAACTGTTGTGCATTTTACATTTTATTTGTTATAGTGAATTTATTTTATTGTTGGGGAGGAAGAAAACTGGTTATTAAAAACATTTGATTTCCGTCCAACATTTTCTATAATTTTATTTTGTCAACAGATGGGGGGATATCTACTGAGCATATAATGGGTTTATCACTTTTCAAATGCAACTGCTGCCAAATCTCTAAGGTTAGAGTCTTCTCTCAACTATAACATTGTGAAATCCACAATAACTGTATTGAAATTCACAAATATTTCTTTACGATGTTTTAAATAAAACTAAATTACGTAATATTAGTATACTTGTGTTATTGTGTAGGTGTCACCTGGTAATTAACAAGTATTACCATCAAAGCAGAATGGTTTGGTGATAATATTCATTGGGCAGAATGAGCTCCTGAATGGCTGTCGACCTTTTTTCTTAGCTAGTGCTGATACCAAAGTGTATAAATGACCAAACGCAATATATCACAATTTCTAAGGTCAGTTTGAATTATACTACTGACATTTTATTATATATATTGGGCTGGCCAGCTTTTAAAATTTTATGTAGTGTTTGTTTTGGAATGGAGGTCATTTCTGTGGTTATGGATTAGTAGTGCAGCTTGTCTTTTCCCACTGCCTGTTACCTCAGGCTACAGCCAGAAAATATTTTTTGTTTGATATTGCCGACTTAGAATTTATAGGTGCACAGCTCACACCACCAGTTGCCAGAGGCACTCATAAACCCTTCTTCCTAGCACAAACTATCAATATATATCCTGATCAGGAGCACACACTGAAAGTAACGGCTCTTTGTTTTCCTCTGGCTGCAAAGTGCCGTTGCTGGCCACGCAGGATTTGGATAAGAGGAAAGCAGTGAAAGTTACTGTACTCCAACAGATGCCTCAGCAATTTTAACCTGCTGATATACAATATAATGAAATAGCCCTACTTGGAGCTCTGTAGAGAGAAAATCAGGCCAGAACTCATATTTGGTCTGAATGAGACCAGAAGGACTCGGTGCCTAACACAGAGCTCAGAAGAGGAGGAGAGGTCAATGTGAAGGTTCTTCTCTTCCTCCTCCTCTTTCTCCTCTGCTTAATCGCAACATTACTGGCAAAGTGGAATTTCTTCTACAAATCACACTTTTTCAGAAATCTGAGCAGTCTAGAAGAAACATCTTATCAAGTAGAGACTTTACCAGAGAAAGTAAGCCCAGAGTTGTGTCTGTAAGGTGCTGATCTGAGATGTGAAGGAGTCCTTAATTCAGAGCAGTTT
This sequence comes from Chroicocephalus ridibundus, assembly GCF_963924245.1. Taxonomy (NCBI): domain Eukaryota; kingdom Metazoa; phylum Chordata; class Aves; order Charadriiformes; family Laridae; genus Chroicocephalus; species Chroicocephalus ridibundus. The sequence continues at coordinate 29,026,944 of NC_086284.1, forward strand.
TTAAATGTCAAGACCAGTTTGAGGAAGACTGAGCAGGGTCTGACTCCTGGGCGGGTAATGCTCACATACCCCTGCTCACATATAGGCATGGAAAAAGTTCACCCTTCATCAAAAGTGTTCAAAAGAGGCTTTTATTACATTCCAGTGGTAAGAAAAAACCTCTCCTAAACCGTAGGAGTTATCTCCCTCCCCAAAAAATATATTAAAATACCTGTCCTTTATTCAAATCTGCCATGGAAAGACCTTTGCAACATCAATGAGAGCTCAAGTAGGCTGCAAAATTTATGCTGTGTGGAGGGGAGGTTTTTAATAAAGGCATAAAAGGAGAATGGATGCTAAGCATGACAAACATCTGCCCAAGAACAAAGCAGGTGAAAACCATCTTCATCTGCCCAGGCCTACAAATGCTGCCTGCGTCCTTCCTGCCATAGAAACAGGACACTGAAGGCTCAGCTTTCACTGTCTCCAAAGACTTGGCCAGAAATGTGGAACAGTTGAAAAATACTTTAGACTGTATAATTTAGGAGATCATAAAACCAGTAGGAGAGTTTGAGAATTATTTAGATTTATGAGCTGATGGAAGTTACTTAGACATCCACACGGTCAGAATCTCTTCCATGAAGTCAAACTGCTTAAAGATCAAAGTATCTGTATCAACATTATCACCAGGCATCAAAAAAAAAGCTGCGACATACAACAGATGCCCCCTCTGTCTGCCCTCAAATTGTCAAGAGTTAGCAATTTCCAGCACTCTTGGGCAGAGCACACACAACATACACATGTAACATAGAAGGGGAGGGAGACCAGGGGGAAAGGACAAAAAGCATTGTTGAACAAGCATTTGGAAGGAACACTAAAACCAGGCAAAATTGTACATGCCTTTTCTGTCTTCTGTTCTTTATTTATGATTTTTATGCTATACGTACCATTGCATATAGAAACTCCGAACATTAGGAAGTATGCACATTTCCAGCCGTTATGACCAACAAGCATGTCTAACCTGATGCAGAAAATGAAAAAAATCACTAATATGCCTTTAAAGGGAGTGTCATCTCCATGGTCTACGTCAGGTAATGAGGCTTCTGCAAATTACAATGCTGGAAATGAACATCTGTAACTTCATGAGCGTCACAAAAATACACATGGCTTTCTTCAGGAAGTAATCTCCATTGTGGATGTTCATTCTTTCATGTTCTGACCTGATGGTTCACGAAATAAGGATAAACCTGAGGGGAAATCAGTAATCCATAGTAAATCCTGTACCAATCTACATTTAAATATTAACCCAATTCACTTTTTTTTTTTTTTCTCTCTAAGTAACAGGATTGCTCTAAAACTCAGCGGGCTTTAGATTTCTGAAAGTTGTTATTTCATATACATGGAGAACCTTAAATGTGTAAACACCCTTTGGCTTCTTAACAAAACCCAAAACCTGTTATGGGGGAAAGTTGTGCAGAAAACAAAGGCTGTTGCTCATGACTGGGTAAACACAGCACATTGCTGTTACCTTCCCTAGGCAGTGGAGCTCCAGTGACTCCAGTGGAAAGAAGTGGGGCTTGTACACCAGACAGGTTGTCCAAAAGCTATCATGTCATACTTCATACTTCAACTATCCACAAAAGCAGATATGACTAGACTATGGGTCTATTCTTCAGTGCTTCTGTTATACTTAAGGCAAATCATGGGTGTTTATAGTTGTGAACCCTTACACTGCCACTCTCAAATCTCTAGATACCAGCTCTCTCTTAGCGTCTGGGTTTCTACTGCTGAAGCGTTCCTGGTGCTTATAATTCTGCCTGAGCAATGCTAAGCTTTGTAACAGTTAATTCCAGCCTAAATCCTATCTGATTAGGATAGGATGCACAAGCTAGGCAGGAAAAACTTGATTTCAGTAGCAAGCGACAAGTGGATCAAATTCAGATATACCCCTTCCCCACCAGCAACAGAACTCTCCCTCTCAAGATGTGGTCAAACAAGACCACTGTGCTTTGGTTGAGGGGGTTAGACACGGGCTGCCTGGCACAGGGCTTAGCCTGTCTTGCCTGCTTAGGGGACACACACAGGACAGGGTATTTCAGACAAGACACCCAAGGCACCTTAACTTTCTGCCTCAAGTCCCAGCTGCCATAATCTTCTTGTTCTCATGCAATGGGTTGTACCTGTAAAAGAGATAAATATGATCTCAAATTCACCTCCTGTATCTGTTGCTTCCAGCGGAGTGAGGCACTGTTACTGCCATTACAAAAAGCACTGCAATGAGATTTCATCAGAAGTGTGGTACGATTTCCTCGTCAACCATTCTTAGGAGAAATCAATTCAAAATGTGGTAGGTTTAGAGCAGAGCTACGAGGTCTGATAGGCTGTAAGTAGACCAGGAAGGAAAACAAAAAGGAACAATTTTTAAATAAGGAATGATTCTGGCAGAAGAATCAAAAGGCACAAACCCTATGTAAATTAATTTAGGCTGAAAATCAGAAGGTTTTTAATGATTGCAGAGTGGAGACTCCATGATGTGTTTGCCTTCCAGGGCAGTGTATTCAACTCAAGTGAGCCAGGAGGTGGCTTTCTTAGCCTATGAAAATCAGAGAGGCACTAAAGAGCTGAAAATGCTGGTAAAAACCCTTTAAAAAAAACAAAGGCTGATTTTGAGAAACTGTAGCCCCTTCTCAGCCCTAAGTGACTGGCTTCTTGAGCAAAGAGGTTCCTGAGGAACCTGTCAAAATTAAAGGGACTTAAAAAAGAGCTCCTGGACTTAGAAGGCTCTTACAAGGAGAAATTAAACAATTAGAGGGGACCGGTAATGCTGAATGGAAATGGACCAAAACCTTGATGAACACTCGGGAGTGGGGACGTGGATGAGCCCCTGCTTCCCCTATCTCTGTGTTACCTGCTGTGCTGTCTGAAGAAATCCAGAGCTGCTTCAGAGCTCCTACGGTGAAATCTGCAGTTACTTGCTTCAACTACAACATGACCCAGAAGGGATAAGCTGTCAGGGAAAGGGATTAAGCTAACTGAAATCTTACAGGTTTCTCCAACTTAGAGTAATGGAGGCTAAAATTCAACTCTTGAGAAGGTATAGCAGGGTCCGTGGCCGGGAAGCATACCAGAGAGCTGCTGTGAGTCTGACACAAAGCGGAAGGGGAGCCTTACAGGAAGGTGAAGAGGCGTTTCAGTCTGTGCATACCCCACCCACAACATGTATATACCTGATTAAAGAGCCCTAGAGAGGTGTTCTGAGATAGTTACTCCTGTATTCCAAACTGACACCCACAATAAACGATGTATATGTAGAGGGCACAAAGAACAGACTCCACATGAACACTGGATTTCCATATGGGTTTCACCAATTTCTTTTGCAGCCCTCATTGCAAGAAAATCGGTCTCAAACCCTTCTGCCCCAGAAGTACTTTGACCCTTCCCAAGGCTGCAGCCTTCCACTTGGGAGCCTGCTTCCCTAAAATCTTCCTCCTAGCCACTTCTCAACGCAGAGCTGCCATCCCCCAACACTCCCAATCCTTTTTTTTTTATGGGACAACCTAATGTGATCAAGATGTTCAGTGTGTCTAGGCTGAAGCAGGAGCAAAGTGTAAACCACACTGAGCCCAGAGGAAGCAGGGAAAAGAAGGCTATTTGAGATAAGCGTTCAGCAAAAAAATCCCCTCCAGGAGATTCAGTACCTGTAGAAGATCTCCCAGAGGAGGGGGAGCCCCCTTCTGCCCTTTTGTAAGGAATGGGTGCCAGAGGGGCCACCTCTGCTATCGCAACAAACTGCACAGGCTTCCCTCCCACCATGGACCTTACCTGGTTAAGCAGGACTCCAGCAGAGGACCCTGCTTGCAGATTTTCCCTCTGAGCAATGAAGTCCATCGTAACGCATCTGGCAGGAATTTTTCCAAAGTCCCTTCCCAGCTGCGGTGGGAAGCAGGCTGCCTCCCACGCACCCGCCGAGCTCATTGCCAGTTTCATTGTTCCCGGCGAAGGCAGCTGCTGTGGGACAAACATAAAGGTGGCTGTTCCCAAAGACAGCTCTGAACACAGGATAAATATTTTGAAACATAACCTGAATTTATTAAAAAAAAAAAAAAAAAAAAAAAAAAAAGAAGCCTGAAAACAGAAAACTGAGCCCAGGAGTGACATGTTCATATTAACGCATTACTGAATGGACAAGCTGCTGTAACTGGATCTCTTGGAGCTTTATCAGGGTGAGACTTTCACTCTTAATAGACTGCATGGCAATGATTAAGTATGAAAATGCACATGTCCCTGTGCTTAGGTCTGTGCTTGGTTAGTACTTGCCACTCACAAACAGACACAGACATTAAGACTATTGCTATCTGGTAACAAGTTGTATTGGAGGGATCTACAAGAAACCCACTGAGAACAACTATAGATATTACAGAAGAGATACTCTGCAGATCCTAACAGTTTTATCTCAGTTTTTCTGGAGTTAGAGTTTAACCAGTTGCTATTTTTTACAAAGATGTCCTTTCAAATAGCAGAGAGGGAAAAGCCATTGCCATTTTCCCGTTCTCACTCAGCTTTCAGACTGGGGTGGACGTGGGGCCAGCCTTACCCCAAGCAGCCTATTTGCAGCTAGCTCAGGCATGGTTACATGAGCTGCAGCTACATTTATGACTTCCATTCAGACATAGCCTCCAAGAGTCATCCTTCACATTACCGTATCACTTCTCCGTGCTGACAGTACTTTGCGCTACAGGGGCACCTTCAATGTGAGGACTGTAAAGCACTCTGAAACACCAGACTGCTTATGAATTAAGCCTTGCTTGCACTGGCAAGCAATTCCCGTAGTGAATTAAGTACCCCTTCCAAGCCCCTAAATAAATTCATGAGACTATAGAAATAATCTCAAAGGATACATGGGGTCCCTTGCCTTCCCAGCCCTCCTCCTTCCCTCACAGATGTATGCAGTGTTGATTATTGCCTGCATTAAGACAAACTATATTTAATAGAACTGAAGCTGTACGCATTTTTAAAGCAGACTGGCTCTGTATGCCTGTGTTGAACAAACAGTCCTACTGAGGCAGTAGTTCACAGTTATTGCTTGGCTCTTTGTTTTCTGGTTTTTGATTTAAAAAAAATGCTTCCCTAATAAAACTTGGGATGCAATAAAAATGAAGATGAAGGAAACAAAGGATTGTGAAACCATTCAGAACCCTGATTAATGGGAAAAATCCCAGTAGAATCGGATTCTTTGATTCTCACATTTCTGTGTTAAGAGAGACTTCCCAGGAAGCTCATTCTCACATCAGCAGCGTACCCGATATCCAGAGAGTAAATGAGCAGGAACTCGCCGCGGTGCCAGACTTCTATCAGCCATTAGAGCAGGAAAGATTTACAGCATGAGGCTGTATAATAAACCATCCTTATGGTGATAAATCAATTCTCAGAAAAGAGAGAGGAATGTGCTCCTGTGGGTTGCCGTGGTTAAGGCACAGGAGTGGACGTCAAAAAAAAGAGCATCATGCAGAATGTACTATATACCATCACGGTGCTGCTGTGTGAGCTTTGGCAAGTCATGAAACCTTTTCCTGCATTGTCCATCTTTTGAGTGTGATATTTCTTTTTGTTTCATGTACTCAAGCCTGTGAAGGGCTCTGGCATTCTCAGGTAGGAGGTGCTGCAGAAGCACGGTTTTGCAATGCTTTTCTGAATGGGCAAAAAAAGGCTTCAAAATGCATTTTAGTGTTTTACAGGGCTGAAACATGGTTGAGGAGAAATATACATTTCTTGGGGGAAGCATAACAATGAATTTTTAATGAAGAATGGTCAAAAGGCCAAAAGAGCACAATGCGACTCCTTTCAAAGTGATGTGATAAGCTGGAACCACACGTCTGCAAGAGACTTAACGGGAATACAGCAAGCATCCTGATAACTGGAGTTAAGCAACCGTCATGGCCTCACCAGCACATACTGCCCTCCTTGGAAAGGGAGGGCAAAAAAAAAACCTTAACGAGGCACGTATTCCTGAAAGAGGAGATCTTCGGCAAACAGCAAAACCCACAAGTTTGTCGCTGGTGAAAATGCAGTTCTCATTTATAAGACACGTAAGAGGCAAATCTGAATAGTGATAAATATCTGCTTAACAACTTCATGCTTCTGCTCTTTTCAGCAACAGATCAATCAAAGAAGAGGAGGTGAACGGGAAGAATACACTGGGACCTTTCTGTCCTTGGGAACGGAATGGGGCAAGAAATGGAAGGTGCTCAGGTGTGACTCAGTTTGCACAACGCATAGGCACTGTGGACATCCACACAGAGCTAGTTGTTGTCAGTTCCCTTTACTGACAAAGGAGATAAGCAAGGGTTTCAAGAACGCAATTCCTCGTGTTCTAAAACAAGCACTTAAAATAGAAATCTGCTGCTTTAAAATACTTGTTTCTCTCCTTCGTCTATAAAGAGGGTTCAGGATGACTAACTCCAATGGAGACAACTTAAGGTGGTATGAGGAATCCCATCCCACGATTCATCCCAAGATGAATTTCCTCTTCCAATTCCTCTTCCATTTCCTGACACAACGATACCTGTCTCGATGACATGGTAATTCCTAACAGAAATGAAGCTCTCGGGAATATTCCTGTCTATCAAGAGAGGAAATCTGAGAATGGTGTTTTGCAAACAAAGGTATTTGGACTATAGAATGGTTTTAACCATTTCCATGTGTTACCGTTTCCATGTTCCTGTTCCAAGTACCTGCCAAAATTGATTGTGAAAATGGCCTTTTGCTTTTTTTGCACTCAGTTATTCATACACCTGCATGAAAGCCTCAAATGTAACTGTGCGTCTGAATTCTAACTGCATCTGAAATCCTACAGGATGTCAAATTTGCAAGTGGCTATTGTTTAAACAAAAATAAACCCCTGGGAAAACTGCAAACCTCACTCTGGTGGTAGGTATGAAACAATGCCTGCTTAACAGTGGTATAAACAAAACTTGCTGGGATTTGCTGGCAAACTATAACATTTTCAGATTTAAAAATGAAAATGAGCATATACTAACAAGCAATCATCGGCCTGGGCTAGAGAGCGTACCGCTTTCTGCCGTTGTTCAAGTGCAGCAGCACCTTAGGAGAAGGATTGCACAAATATTTTTACAAAACACAGCAAGACGGGTCCACAGAGCTTAGTGACACTAAATGCTAACATAATATAAATATTTAACAACCTCTGCTTCCAAGAAAATTCAGGCCACATGAAACATAGATTAGGATTGTGTGTCATGAGCCTATTCCAGTATTAGCATTAATGAGATCTAAAGTGGCCAGCCAAAATAACAAAATCGTTGCTAGAAAACAGCGGCTAAGCTATCTGCCATGCTGTCTTCATCTGTCTTACGACAGTCTGAGTCCAAGCTGCAGTCAGTGATACTTACCCAAAAGTCAGAGAAGATTAGTAAGTCAGGTGTCCTGGTCCACAGTCCTGGGCTGAAAGATAAAGTGGAATTCATTTAATCTGTTAATCAGGATTCTAACATTCAAATGCCCTAACCTGAAGCTTTTCAAACTGACATTGTGTTGAATGATAAAGTTAATATCAGTTGACAGTTTGCCAGAAGCCATTAATTTAAACTCTCAGTTTTGTTTCAGGGCTTGTTAATTTTGTTGTGGCCTCAGAAGAGGAAGAATCCAAGTTAAGAACCACCATGTTCCCTATTCTGTCTTTTTTTTTTTCCAAGCAGAAAGGTCATTTGCAAAATTTTCTCCCCACACACTTTTTTTTTTTTTTAAAGGAATAGAAATTGAAATTAGACCTTTGTTTATACAATACTCTGCACTGGTCCTGGATTTATTTTTGAAAGTTGGTAAACTCTCCTTCCAATTTAAATTGATTAAATAGGTACAGCTGAGTAAATGGACAGAGTTAGGCTGTAAGTCATATGTTTTCATTTTAAAATTACATGTAGAGGAGCACAGAGAAAGGAAGCAAAGAAGAAAAAAGGGTACAGAGGAGAATTCACTGTTTTCAAGATTAAGAAAATAAAATTACAAACGAGATTTGATGCCAACCACATTTGGCTCTCACGTAGCAGATGCTGTGGTCACCTATGGCTGGCTTACTCACGCCAGTGGCCTGTGATGCAAAGCACACACCTTCCTAAGTAGCACTTGGGTGTCTTTTGGAAGTATTCTGTACCTCACGTTGTATCAGCTCGATGGATTTTCAGTTTGTTGGCCATAACATGGAATAGGTACACAAAAAACACTACCAAAATGCAGCTGCAATGCTTCTATAATAAAGCACTCTCATAAAAAACATTTATTTTATCTTAAAAATAAAGAATATCTCCAGTCCTATGTAGCAAGCAGCATCTGTAAGTCTTCAAGGAAGGAATCTAGTAATTCTAGTTAATTCTATTATTTCCCTACCAAAAGCACATATTAGACTGTAAGCCAATTCCTTTGTGTACACGAAACAATTAAGGTACTGCAATGAACTAAATGGCTTCCACAAAAATGAAAATTAAAGGCAATTCTGTGTAGTCAAAAGGGATTTTATACAGTTTTTGTTAAACTGTGAAGAATAAAACAGGCATAATTTTCTTAATATTGGATTTTTCCCCTTGATAATTTGAAATATTAAATATATATAAATCTTTATACATATGAAATATAAAAAGGAAATATATGGAAATATTAAAAATCCAGTACAATGGCTTTGTGGAACCTGACAAGAAACAGATGGCTGCCACATCTTGAAAAATAACTTCTATACTTTTCTGCTGGAAAGAACCTTTGCAGGCTAATTGCAAAGAATTTTTGTCATCCCTGAAAGAGGACTGTGGAAACAGCTTCTGTATCTGCTCTGAAAAGTGTTGAAGGTACTATGGCAGCAGAAGGACACGCTTCTTTCCTTAGCATATACACAAGGCTAATAAACCAAACTATTTTGTTTCTTCTCTGTATTTTGTGCCTTAGTGTTACAGCATTGGGGACCTGCTTATAATAGGAATTTAATCTGCTTTCACCAACGCTTCTCTACAGTATTTACAGTAACCCTTGTTGAATTATTTTCATCCACATTCCACATGAATGCTTTCCCTTTCCTGCTTGTTTGCTCTAGGCACACACAGAGAGCAGACTTACACTGTTCTCACTTTTATTTAATGGGTCAAACATATTTTCCATATTACGTTGTTCATTATATCTCAATATTTGGTCATAGACCCAAGCCACAGATCTAATCACTACATGACAGAAGTGATATAATATATGTGAACCATTTCCAACACATACAGTTAAAATGCTGCTAAAAATATTTTTTTCTGCATAGGGAGATTTCTTGAATAAGCAAATGGGGATCCTTCCCATTACACATAGCAGAAGTCCAGGGTGCTCTCAGACGTCATTTTATCATTTGGGGCTTCATACTCTCAAGCTACTGAAATGCCCAGTTAGAAGACCAGCAGCACAGTTCTTAAAGCAAATATTGTACTGCTTCTGATTTGCAAAAGTGGAAGTTTCTACCTCACCAGGAGCGAGAGGTGGCAACTCCATGCTTTGTAATGGGGATGCCGTGGAAACTTCTCATTGACTCCACAGGGGAGCTGCTCTGTGAGCTTGCAAGCTCCCAAAAGAGAAACAATGCCAGACAAGTAGAACAAGCAACATTCATTGAGTAATGAAGCTGGTGAGGGGTCTTGAGCTCAAGTCTTATGAGGAGCGGCTGAAGGAGCTGGGGTTGTTTAGCCTGGAGAAAAGGAGGCTGAGGGGAGACCTTCTCGCTCTCTACAACTACCTGAAAGGAGGTTGTAGAGAGGTGGGGGTTGGTCTCTTCTCCCAAGTAGCAAGTGACAGAACAAGGGGGACTGGCCTCAAGTTGTGCCAGGGAAGATTCAAACTGGATATCAGGAAAACTTTCTTTACCAAAAGGGTTGTCAAGCATTGGAACAGGCTGCCCAGGGAAGTGGTTGAGTCACCACCTCTGGAGGTATTTAAAAGATGTGTAGATGTGGTGCCGAGGGACATGGTTTAGTGGTGGATTTAGCAGTATTAGGTTAACGGTTGGACTTGATGATCTCAAAGGTCTTTTCCAAACTAAATGGTTCTATGATTCTAAAATAAAGAGTGAACAACGGTTGCCTTATGAATATCCATGTTCATTACAGATATGATATATATCTGTATATAATACATACAGATAAATTTTGTTCTCCAGTGAACAAAAAGCTCTGAAAGCTCTTTTAGACTAGATGAATTAGTAAATTACAAGCACTGGTTTATTGATCCTTTGTGCACTATCTTTCAGAACATAGTTAGAGTTACATTGATACACTAAGTTTCAGCCCAGGGCATTTTCTGGATTTCTTCTAAAAATCTGGACCTTTCATCACCGTTTTCCCCTCTGCCATCTACCTGACCTCCCATGAAACCTTCAAGCACAGTACCAAAACTCAGAATGGTGGTTTCCTAAAGCAAAGACATTTCTCCATTTCTAGCAAGCATAAACGTAAATTCTGTATCTGGATTTCTGTTTTGACTTTTTGTTGTTTGTTAGCCTTCAGGAAGAGAAATATTTAAAGCAGGTGGCCTGTGTTAAGTCTACATGTAATCAGATTTCTATAAATATCTGCCTTTCACTGAGATGCTAGCTTTTACTTTAAGAAAATGTCGTTATTCCCAAATAGAGGATTATGTATGTGAACAACTGATCTTCAAATCATCATTTTACACATATACTATTGAAGAAATGTGTTTGTACATAAGCTTTTAATCTATAACTCTATTCTGGTACTTGATGATATTTGATAATCAGCAGATTTCATAGTATGTCTGAATGAAACGTAGAACATACAAACACATGTTATAACAGCCTCACATAAATCCAGAAGGACCCTATCGCAGCACAACCACTGTACAAATAAGAGTGACCAGATGGGCTTCGCTTGACTTTAATTACTTTAGCATTCACTTAGTCAGTGGAGAAAAATAAGGTCTGCATTGTGGACATCAGAAGTCAGCCAAGAGGAATTCCATCCAGCCTGACTTCCCCAGGCAGAATCAGTGCACATGCTGGGCTATCAGCTTTCTCAGAAGAAGAAACTACAGCATAGATTGAACTGGGCAAGGGCTAGGAATATTGCTGTAGTGTAAACAATTTGGCAGGACAAAGACCTTCCACTTGCTGAATCTGAAAACAGGAAGGCACAAGGTGGTGTAAGAGTCTGTGTCCTTCCTCCTGAAGGACCACATGTATATCTCAGGCACATCTCTACTCGGATGCAGTTAAAGAGTATGTTTCCCCCTTTCTTACCTCATATATATCTCTCTTTGCTATGACAAGGCAAAGGGACAAGCTATGCCTCTCACTGGGGAAAGAGCATCACTGCAAAACAAAACCCTACCCTTTACTCTTAAGCCATCAAGGATCTAATATTCGAAGGACAGAATCTTTCATTATACATATTGCTGAAGTGGTTCCAGTGATGTGCCACCCTGCACAAACAAAAGTAGCTGCTAAGAATAGAAACTGTACTCATACATAAATCCTCCACCCCCAAAATGCCAGGAGGCATGAGTTTGGTTCAAATTCCAGCAGCTTTTGCTTGACCAATCCATTCAACACCGGGAGTGATGAAACAGTGCAGCAGTGATACAGTACATACGTTTTACAATCAGCAATAATGTAGATGCAAGAGTTCAAAACACCATGCCCAAAATATAGCAGGAGAGGATCAAAACACTAGAGGACATCAGAGGCATCAGTGCACTAGGCCTGACTCTGTCTATAAGAATGGTCTTGGTGCATCTCTCAGTGCTGCTCTCTGTGGGGTTATCACCTGAGGTCAAGCTGGAGCTCACTCAGCCGTCGCTGTGGCAGCGCCAGCCTCCAGCTTCAGGTCAGCTCTGGCTCCAAGGCTTGCAGGCTGTGCCACTGCAAGGTGTGATACATGGATTCCACCTCCTACTGCCGCACTGGGGGAGAGAGACTGGGGCACTTCTTCAGTAGCTCTTCTTGAGAGAGAGCCCTCAAGACCCAAGAAACTCACAGCCCTGCATTGGTGCGTGTCCACACTTGCTCAGTATTGAACAGTCCTGTTAAACGCCTGAATGCACATACCAGTAGCAAAATTAATATTTAGCCACTTTTACAGGAAAGCACGTTGAAGTTTCAAACATTGGTCCTCCCAATTTAAAATCTGACCCCAAGATTAGTTTTGTGAATTGAGAAATAAACACCAAAACTCAAACTTTTTTTCTCTTTTTTACATTAAAGAAACATTATAAGTGAAAGAGATTGCAAATATTAGCCCCTTATTCCAAATATCCATCTCTCCATTCTGTTTCACCCTGCATTAATTGAGTGACATCATACTGACAATCATATGTTTTTCCTTGTCATATACTTCGGCTGTTGTACAACCTGGATATACAGAGGTACCAGGGGACTTGAAAAGGAAGAGTTACAGGGAAAGGACAGCCACGCCACTTAATCTAAGTTATAGAAGCTTTCGAAGAGAAGCAGTGAACCATGGGATATATTTATTATCTCTCCACATCTCAAACTTTCTTGACACGAGAGATTGTAATACAGCAATAGACACAGAGATGAACAGATCAAGCAAAGAGAAGAATATCCAGTGGGTCAAGCAATTGCCTGCTCTTACCCCAAAGAAAAAAGAGATTGCTAGATCTCTCTGATGCTTCAGATACTCCAACTTTTTCCTACTTTTGTCAATAAGTTTAAAATGAAAGATTTATGGTGATATACTCTGAAATGGAGCTTACCTTGGCAGTGCAGGCATGAGAAGATTAAACCAGAGCAGTGATTTGGAGATAGACAGATTCTCAAGATGAAGAAAAAAATAAATCATAAAAGAAAAAAAATATTATAGCCACTGAGAAAATGGCCCAAAGCAAAATGCTCTACACCCCTCCTTGACGCCTGTGATGTGAACATCCCAGCAGGTATAAAGAAGAGAATTGAAAACACTGAGTTCCCCACCTCAGCACGCACAAAGCTGAGAGTTCAGGCCCTGTGCGTTTTAGCAGCTGAAGCCACAAGTTGGCAGCTGAGATGGGAGCTGCTGTGTCGAGCACAGGGGCCTTGCAGAGAGCAGCACGATGGCAGCAGGTACAACCCACGTTCTCACCTACAGGTTTTCAAACAGGTGGGCTTCCCTGGTGCCGCTTCCTCTCCTTCGTGTGACAATGCACCATTAGGGATGTGGTTTGTGTCTGTAGCTGTGTGCATTTGCACATATGTGTATGCTTAGCTAGTTCCTAGCTACGTCTATTGGCTCAGGGTTATTAAAAATACATTGCATCAGGGAAATTGCACCCATGTGCTTTACCCTGGGCTTTTGAGGATGGGGGAACAACTCTTCAGTGAAGAGTTTTTTGTTTCCTACCTTGATTTCACTCCAGGCCACCTAGACAAGAAAGCAATTGCAGTTTGAAAGCTGCTTAGTCCATGGTAGCACAGCAGCGAAATGGAGCTTGAAAACTGGCAAGGCAATCTTGGCAGCCCAAAGGGCCAACCGTGTCCTGGGGTGCACCGAGCACAGCATAGCTAGTCAGTCGAGGGAGGTGATTGTCCCACTCTACGCTGCAGTGGTGCAGCCCCACCTTAAGTACTGTGTGCAGTTTTGGGGGCCTCAATATAAGTAGGACACCAAAATTTTAGAGTGTGTCCAGAGGAGGAGGTTGACCAAGACGGTGAAAGGTCTTGAGGGCAGGACTTACAAGGAGCGGCTGAGGTCACCTGACTTGTTCAGCTTGGAGAAGAGAAGGCTGAGGGATGACCTCATTGCAGTCTGCAACTTCCTCAAGGAGAACAGCAGAAGGGGAGGTGCTGATCTCCTCTCTCTGGTGATCAGTGATAGGACACAAGGAAAGGGAATGAAGCTGCATCAGGGGAAGTTCAGACTGGACATTAGGAAAAGGTTCTTCACTGAGAGGTTCGTTGGTCACTGGAACAGGCTCCCCAGGGAAGTGGTCAAAGCACCAAACCTGTCAGAGTTCAAGGAGTATTTGGACAATGATTTTAGTGGTATGGTTTAGTTTTTAGGTAGTCCTGTGGGGACCAGGGAGTTGGACTCAATGATCCTTATGGGTCCCTTCCAACTTGAGATATTCTATGATTCTGTGAACCCATCTAAGTCTGCTACTCTCTATGCAGAAATATCTCCATTTATAACAACTACTGGGGCCGCTCAGTACAAGAAAATCAGGCCGCCTCCATCCAAGCCTCACAGACTACGGCTTCTCAGGCAACCCCTTAACAGAGACATGCAGCCATGAAACTTCACAGAAAGCGCCATATGAGAAGGGATTTGTTACTGCTAGACAAGGGCAGTTTTCAGTTATGTGACGATATACGCAACTGCTGCTGTTTCCATTTCTCCCCACACATCATTGGTGTTATTTGAATTAAACTTATGCTACTGATCTCTTCCTGAGAAGCTAATGGAGCAGATGTTATTTGGAACATACTAAACGGAAACATGGCACGTATTTTGTTAATGGACTATGCAGATTTTTGTGAGGCAGGACTGGGGAAATCGGCCCGTTGCTATTTCTGGCTTTGCTGCCCGGATGTTTTTAGCATAATGTTTGCATACAGAAAAGCCAAGTCGTACGACTGTAAAGGCTAGCACAGCCCGGCATTCAGACAGGACAGGCAGAAGGTTGGCTGGGGAATACTGTAATAAACTGAATGAACAGTGGATGTGGCCATGCTAAAATCTAGATTTTATTTCCACCCTTGCCAGAAATTACTTTCTTATAACCTGTGCATTATTTAAATTGCAAAATGGGTAAAAAATTGCTTGTGAACGGGGAGTCAGAGGCATTGCAGCAAAATAAATGTTAGGAATAGCACAGAATTATTGGTAACAATTGGTAGACGACAACAATTTACAACCCCTTGATTCCCAGCCTAATGCAGTGTATTTCTAAGACACGAGGTCTCTACTACTCTTAAAGAGGTGGGGGAAAGCAGAAAGGAGCTCTTATATAAAAGGAATATATCATGTGTGGTGCTCCGAAGGGCTACTGCACAGAGGCTGTTGCGTGAAAAGGGGCGAAGCGGTTTTGGCAGAAACCAAACCCCCTTGCGTTCTAACACTCCTCACCGAGGTGGGAGGCTAGGTGCGGCTAGGTTTAAATTCTGAGTGATGCCCAGTTCACCACTATCAGTCCAGTCATGTTTAATGTGTATTGAACTATTATGATTTGGATACACTAATAGTGGACTGCACCTTCAGTCTAGTCGTGCTCATGAACTAGCATGGCCACTCTTGAGTCTTTGGTCACGTTCAGTGAGAATCCGAAACAGCTAGCTACTTAAATGGTGCGGTTTATTTAAACAACAGATATATAGGGTCT
The DNA here is from genome assembly GCF_963924245.1 of Chroicocephalus ridibundus. Lineage (NCBI taxonomy): Eukaryota > Metazoa > Chordata > Aves > Charadriiformes > Laridae > Chroicocephalus > Chroicocephalus ridibundus. Next base: position 29,042,286 of record NC_086284.1, read on the forward strand.
TAGGATTGCCGGTGATAAATACACTGGCTGCAAAGCACGTGCAAATGAAAGTATTGTTACATATACAAAATGCGTGACAAAGTTATAAAGATACAGCCTGGCTCTAAATGTAGAAAAGACAGTCTCTAGAGAAATTTCTAAGTTTCCCGAGGAAGCACTCGGTATAATCTAAGTCTTACCCAAAGGCGTCCCTATGGGGGGGAAGAGAGGCTCAGGCCCTCGGCTGCTCCCAGAAGTCAGTGCTGGAGTTCTTCTCGACTAGTTTGCGATGGTGTCTTCCCTGATATCCCCTTTCTCCTGGGCTATTTTTATACTATTTTTTAATCTTCAAAGTGGAGTTTGAGTGACTTTAGTCATAAATACTTTTATTGTGAGTGGTCGCACCTTGGAGGTGGGTAGCCTCCAGGATGGAGGCACGTTTTGGTACATTATGATGAGCAAAGTTTGCAGAAAGGACAGCATTTCGTCAAAATTTGACGAAATGTTGGCTCAGGGTAGCGAGTAGGCAGCTTATCGGTTCCATAATACCATCTCATTCCCATATCTGCTATTCGTCACAAGGCCAGGCCACGGAATGATAACATTTCATTCCATCCCTCGTGTAGGTTCACAAGCAACCTTGTACAGGGAACCGCGGATGTTGCATCATGCCGGCTCCAGCTGTTCTCTACCTCAGAAGCCTCTTGATTTTATACTTTTCCTCAATGTGTGAACAATGCTGTACTTTTGTATTCTTGGCCAATTTAGTAATTATTCCACAGAGGCAACTAAAGGACTGTCATTAAGTCACCTGTATGTCACCATGTAGTACCAGAGAGATGAGTAATGTCTTGAACTGGACCAGTTCAAAACCTTGAAAGAAACAAATTTTCTTTAGGACGCGCAAGCCCTTTTTAGTCTGAAAGACAGGCATTTAACCTCAAGCCAAGGACCAAGTGAGAACAACAGCTCAGCACCACTGGATCAAGAAATAAACAAAGTAAAATTCACCGATAGAGTACCCAGGCAGTGTGGGGTGGTGACTGATCAGACAGACTGGCTCAGAGGGTATAACACCATCAAACAGTTAACAAATGAGGTACAAGGGACTTATCCTAAGCCTTTCTTTCCTGTACAACTGTGTTGAAGCTAATTTAAGTCCGCCTCACTGGAAAATTTTTTTTAAATGAAATAAAACCTCCAGCTGGGAAAAAAAAAATAATAACAATCACGGGATCAATGCAGACAGAGGTTTATTTGGCAAAAGAAAACTCTTCTGCTCATTGTGGCACAGGTCATAGACTAAGCTGAGCCGGTCGGGTGTATGTGGGATAAGGCTGTTGCATGTCTACGTGTGAAGACGGTACACTTGAAAGGCAAAGCAGAAGTTTGGTAGTGGAAGCAAGCCTTTAAACAGGTCGGTCTAGTCCCAGTGAAGTCAATGGAAAAGTATGAAACTATGATGGAAAGTGAAGATTCAACATGAATTTAGGTAGGTAAAAAAAAATCAATTCTGAGTGAAGAACACAGCCTTTTAACATTTGAAAGTGTGGTAAAGCCATCTTATTTTGCATCTCTTCCTATGAGCAAGGACTGGGAAGCTGTGTCCTGCACTTTAACTGGACCTATAATAGGCAAGTGTTTGACGTCAAGACACCTGACAGTGACTGTCGTGTTGGACAGTCATTTGATGGATTTTCTCTGGGCAATCACATTGCAGATAACTCTCTATTTTGCCATCTTAATCATTGGCTACTCCACTGAATTGCTCTCTTCATAAACCTTAGCTTTCCCACAGAAAAGGTCACAGGTTTTTCTACTAGTCTTGCAGACCAGCTCTGCCTTTGCTCTAGAATTCACCGGTTTGGGCTAAAAGAAACTGAAATTCAGTAGTCAGTGAATGAGTTGATGATGTTAGTGTCAAAGGTTTTCCTGTTATGGCAGTCCAGCACCTGGGCAGAGGGTTCGGAGGGTTGGGTGGCAAGGCACAGGCTGATCATGAAAATCAAAGAGCACGTTATCGGCCTAACTCCACCTAGAGCCACAAAAAAAAAAAAAAAGACTCTGTCTCATTTGTTTTGCTTTCCGTATTAATAAAGCTGCAACTTGTTATGTAAACCATATGCTGTCTCCTCAGTTGGATGCGTTAATGAAATCCTCCGAAGAAGAGAGCATGATTTTTTCTATTAAAAATGGGAACTCTTCTTCTTTTGTTAAAATCCCTTTTTCCCCTCTTTTGCCAATTTGCATTGAGTCACAGTCTCCTCAAATCCACTTCTTACTCTTCAGTCAAAAATGCGACTAAGGATTTCCCAAAGGGCAGGGCCGGGGGGGAGGGGAGAGTTGACAGGAACAAGAAATTGTTTTCTCCAGCATTTCATGATAATTTTTTAAGTACTTCTTTTGATTTCTCTTCCTTACACCCATGTAACTTCCCTGTGTAAGCAATAACAGATGTTGCAACAAGCAGAGTTCACCCTTTGACCCTGAGATCTCATTGCTTCTTTTCTCTGGTGCATGTTTGGATTTAGAGTGAAAACTCTACAAAAATGCACGGGGGTGGGTGAGATGTGAGGCAGGGGAAGAATCTAATTTTGGAAAGTCTTCCCTAGCAAACCCTCCCCAACATCCACTTGTCTCACTTTATTTGTGAATGTCTCGGTCCCAGAAGCTGAAGACATCTGAAATGCGCTCAGATACCACACTGAGCGGCATTGTATCAGAGTACCCAAATGCATAAATTAGATCTCCTTCTCCAAAATTATTTTCAGAAGACACGACCTATGGCCATTCCTACTGTGCATAACGCGCTGCAGCAGATGACAGCCCCTTGTCCACATTAGCCCCGTGCACAGACCCCTCTGTGGAGAGCTATGTCTTGTAGATCTGCAACTCTTTCCTCCACTCACACGCAAATTTTTTACTCACCAGCAGTTAAAAAGAAAACCAAACCCACAAATCTATTGCAGTGCTATCACTCCCTTTTTTGCCCCATTTTTTCCCCTTTTTGCCATACTTTTTGTACAGACTCTGCTCAAGCCGCCCCCCCCGACCACACTCCCGTTTCTGCCCAGTGTGGGACACGTCCCCTGTTCTGCTCCTAGCCACCTTGTCCCAGCTCCCCCGTCCTTGTCACAGCCGTCTGGCTGGAGGCAGGGTGGGGAGGGCAGGCGTGAAGCCAGCTGCCGAGGTCTGCCACAAACAGCTGGCGAAGGCTGAGGAGCCTGCTGAGAGCGGCTGCTAGCCGTGCTGCCCAGGGCTTGCTGGTAGGGACCGTAGCTGGTCTCTGGTACGGTTTGAAAAGCGATCCCTGCCCCAAGGAAAGCAGCGCTCCTGAACAGCCTGCCTTTCCCACCGCCACTTGCCAGGGCTGCCAGGACACCTCCGGCTGCTCCTACAGGAGGAGGATAAAGGCTTCCCGAATGCTGTGCGACAGGCGAGTTAAAGAAAGCTGGCTGGGAAGCTTTCAAACAAGCTGCCTGCAGGCTCCCAGGACATGTCTCTGCAGCCAGCGTAGGGTCTTGTGAATATCTCCACTCCCACAACTCCCTTCTCCATGCTGTTTTTCCTCTCTGTCTGCGTTGCTTGCAGCCAGGACCATGCAGCCCCGTCCGGCTGCGGGAAGAAATTGTTGCCATCCCTTCCCCACGCTCCCTTTTGTGCTGCTGAGTAGCGCTGCCAGTGACATGCAGATGACAATGCTGGGTCCTTGCCCCTAACAGAATCGACTCGTGCTCCCTCGGAAAACCCACTCCAAGAGCTGTGAGAAAGAAAAACAAACAAGAAAACCAATGCAATTACAGCCGTTATATCTCAGCACATAATTCTGAACTTTTTATAGCCCTTTGTCTGGCCTGGTTTTGTTTGTTCAGAGGACCTTTCCTCAGGGAGATTACTTCTCAGCCAAATACCCCGGCAAAAACTTCCTCAGCAGACGCAGTTTTCCACCCTGTTCTTTTCCTCTTTATGCTTCTTTTGATATACCTGAAGTGCACCTCCTCGTTCTTCCCGAAATGTATATACCTTAACATATTTGTAGATTTGAGATGTCTATCCACCTTAACCACCCAAATACCTTGTTTTCTAACAACTAATGTTTAGGATGTAGCTTGCTAGATCTTGATATTAAATATAATTCTCTGAGGCATTTAAGCTCCTTAGAATATGGGTTCTTTGTTTACATACATCGCTTGTTATAAAGGAAAAAAAATAATCAATATTTAACAGATGCAGGAGGGTACCTTGGAAACTAATATTCTAGAAAATGAAAGCGCACTTTCTGAGAATGGAGAAAAGACTTAGAGATTAGAGCTGGCAGCTCTCCATTGTGTGGCCACTTACTGTCACAGAATCCGGCAGGAGACGGCTCCTGCCATTTCCTTTTGATTTCTCTGTGTAAATCTGCTCTCACCTAAAGCTTGACCACATGACAGTACATACTCACATTAAACTGATTATTTCTGTCTGAGCCGGGTGTAGAAGAGGCAGTTTTAACTTCCACATAAAAAATGTCCCTTCTGGAAATACCCCCATTCCCTGCAGAAGAAGATGCGTTTCACATCCCTAACAGACCCCTGCATTTTACGTTAACTTCTTGATGATAACCAGGCAAAAGACAGTCCAGCCTAACATCTGCATTTGAAGTTGATTAAAACATCCAGATAAAGTAGCCAGACACACAGATTAACCTAAAAATCTACAGGTTAAGGATACTAAAGATCAGATTAAAATTTTACCACTCCTGAGCAATATCAGCTACTTGCCACAAAATACATTCACAAATTCACTTGACTAACCTGGAAATAGTGTATAGTTAACCAAGCTTCATCGCGATACGAGGGGATAAGAGACAATTCCTGACCTGTCGAGCTGGAGCTCCCCCACAGGTAGAACACAAGCACAGAAAGTAAGAGCAGCTGGGTTTGCACAGGGGAATAAATACCCTGTTTGCAGAGATTTCTCCTACTGATAGCTAGGCCTCCCTCTTCCTGCAGACACAGCATATACCTGGAGAAAAAGGGTGCATCTTGAGGGAGGGACTATAAGCGAGTTGGATTAGCAGAAGTACTGAGCATCCTGCTGGTTGATTCACCAAGCTATCTCCACAGTCCCCCTGGAGCAAGAGAAGTACTGCTCTATTTCCTCCTTTCTCTAACCTCACAGCTGTTGGGTCAAAGGATGCTTTAAATCCACTAATCAAGCAAAAATTTATAGCAAAACCCAATCAGATGCATTTTATTAATCTCTTGCAGAAGATGCTGACATCATACAAATGCAGGTTTATAGTTTTTTTATGTGGAAAATTAAGCTATAATAGAACAAAGCATATAAATCAGTCAGACCAAGTATGTGAACAGTTGTAGAATTTCAAGACGAAAAGCCTCTTTATAGCATGGACATGACCCAAAAGGATTTAGAAAGTCTTATTAAAAGGAACAGGATGCAGCATTTCAAATGTTTCACCATCTCTAGCTTTGTGATGAAGGTTTCAGGAACTCACAAAATTAAGCTGTTCGCATTGTTGGTTTCACGTCACCTCTGAAGCCACAAGGAAGTACCTATCATCACTTAATTTGACTTCCCCTCTCAGGTTTGTGGTATGCTGTTGGACTGCACACAAGAATGAAGTCCACAAACTCCCAATTTAGGATTTTGTGTATGACCTTATACAAGAACAACCCAAAGAACCTCATACCTAAAAGTTGCAGGGCAGCATCCTGCTGTACTGGGTGGCATGCAAACAAGGATTGCTTTGAAAAGCTCACCAGTTGAATAACAGAAGAAACAGACCTTGCAATCGCACAGCCAAGGGCATCAAAGAGCAAGACCACTATGGCCAGCAGAATACCCAATGCTCTCAAAGGAGTAACTAGCAACAAACTTCCCAGTAAAGCCAGGTGGGAAGTAGTCTAGGAGAAAAGGGGAATAGGAAGGCAAGCCAAGGGTAACAGAAGGATCTTGTGCCATTTTTGTCAGCTTTGATCAAAAGCAGCAAAGACTGCGGGACCACTTACAGGATGCCTACAAGAGTCTTAGTAGCACCCCAACAAATACCCCTTTTGATGGTATATTTGACTGCCCAAATTTTGATTCAAACTTTGTCCATACTATCATTTGTTATATTGTCATTATCTACCCATCATGTACAATCTACCCTTCTAACTTCACTTTTACATCCGTCTTTTCGAACTGCATGTACTCTTCAACAGCTGACCCAGGCAATGTAGCTGTTTTAACAGATTTCTCTTATCCCTCTGAAATCTGCTTGCACCTGTGATGCCAGGAGTTCTTTATATTTTTTTTCCGTTTGCTGGATTTTCATATTTGTGTCTACTAAATCTAAGCATAGAGACTGTAAAAGTGTCTGCTGAGTTTGCTTTTCTGTTTCCAGGGTTAGAGATCTCCTTAGCAGTTGTGCTAGTCTGAGTCCCAAAAGCCTGAAATCTGGTTATTTAAGGAGAGTCCACAGAAA